>NW_020664409.1:67386985-67522539 GCF_002925995.2 Terrapene triunguis | reverse complement strand
GCTCTCCTTATATTATTAAGGGTGACGGCTTCCCCTTTGTGGTTACTATTACCTTATGATCTTTACAAGGCTGCCAGATAATGTCAAATTGGGTCAGTTTCCATTACATCACCCAGGGCAAAGCTTGCAACTTGGATTCCTGTGTCACTTGGCCAAGGGAAAGAAAGGCTAAGGGGAAGGGCTCCAGCCCGCTTTAGATATTTATTGTGACAGAAAGGCTTGCCAACCCGCACAAATTGTTTCCTATTTCTCTCATTGTATCCTGCCTGGCCTCCTAGTTTTACTGGTAGGACTGCTGCCAGACCTATCCTCCCATCCCTTTGTGATGGTCCTGCCCCCATGCATTTGCTACAAGCACATTCTCTCTTCAGGTGACATTTTAACTCATTTGGGCATATCTGATTTATAAAAGGAGAAGGGAGATCAGATGTCTGGCTCAGGAAGTCACAATCCCTGAAGATCTAGTTCTAGAAGGGTCCCTGGAACTCCAGTCCTAAGAGCCTGCAGCAGAGCGGGGCCAGTTGCCAAAGCAATATGGCTTAGATTGGAAGAGATGGGTCAACATAGTTATATTATATAATACAGATTATTATTTATACCATGGCCACACTTAGCATCTATAGGGCTCTTTTAATTTGTAGGTCTTAAAGCACAAAGGTGGGTATGTATCATTAGTCTAACTTTACAGCTGGGAAAACTAAGGCATGAGAGGCTAAGCTAACATTCTCAAACCTGGGTGCCTAGCAGTAGGCTCCTAAATCTATATTTAGTCATTTATAGAGAAATGGCCTTGATCCCAGAAGTGGTGAGCACCTGCAGCTACTAGTGATTTCAATGAGAAATATAGAGCTGAGCTCTTATGGAAGTCAGGCCTCTTCTATTTATATGCCTAAATACAGATTCAGGAGCTTAACTTTGGGCACCTAGGTTTGAAAATGTTGGCTCTAAGTGACTTGGCCAAGGCCACAAAGTCAGTTGCAAAGCTCAAAAGAGAGCCTAGTCTCGCAGCTCTGTGTTCATTTCACTCAGACCATAGCTGCCAGCTCATTGGCATCAGCTATCACACTGTCCTGGGCCAACTTATAAAATCATACTAGTTAGAGATGGACTTTTTCCTATCTACCTGTTAATGCAGACTTGTTCATAGCAATGTATGGTGAAATCCACACTAAGGGCCGCACCTTTGTTATTTCTTGTTAAAGACAGATTTAAGTAATGAATTCAATATTTAGCATCACTTTCTGTCGTTTTTTACTCACAATGTGTAATATCTTACTCCTCAGTAGTCCCACTGATTTCAATTTAACTGAATTCAGGTACTATTAAGGTTGGCAGTGTCACAGTTTCAGGAAAACTGCACTTATATTCCCCACCTCCATGGTCTGCTCCAGGAGCTCACAGTCAGGTCTTCAGCCATCACCTGTCTCTGGGCAGGGACCCTTGTCTTATTCCATACTGACCAGGTGGTCTTAAATCTGCACAGCCCCCTGCCACACACTGTGATGTCCCCAACAAGCCAGTCTGCCTATTGGCCAGCACCTGTACTTTGCTTTCCCGCTGAAGGCTATGAACAGTGTATTGCCAGAAGTTACGTATTCCCCCACAGCTCTTTCTAAGCAAGCACATTTATTCCTAAGCATTACAGAGAATGCATATTAAAAAACAATAAACAGATTTAAAACACACATTAAACATACCTGAAGTCACCCATTAGTCTTATGAGGCCCTAGTTGGCCAAAGTTCTTCCAACTCTTCTGCAAGGGTTGGAGCATGGACAGAAGTTACAAGTGCAACTCTGAAGTAATTCCCCTGAAGTCCATGGAACTGCTGTGATTTTACATCATTGTAACTGTATGCAGAATTTGGCCCTAGATTTCTAATTTCCCCCAATTTTTCTTTCTTGAATTCTAACTTTGTGTTATTATGAATACAATCCCTTTCTAGGGGATATACTGGACCATCAGTTTTTAACAAGAACTCTCCACTAGTTTCTCTGGGCACTTCCACTAAAAAATGGATGGTAGGCTGTGGCTTTGTGTAACCTCTGAAAATGCAATAGAAAATGGCACCAACAAGGATATAAAACTGAGGAATTTTTTTAATCATGTAAAATTTTATTTCATTTTATTTTAGCGGCTTTTGTGTTTTGGCTGAATAGGTTTGGCTGGTGCCCACCCTGCCTCTGCCAAAGGAGAAAGGCATAATCTCTCTGTCAATAACAAATATTATTTAGTTAATGTTTGGACAGTGCTTTATAAACTAGAGCACTATAAGAGTGTTAAGTACTTGTAACGAGTACAGAAAATCTTCCTGACACTCGAACAGCTGTGCATTAAAAACCTGATCCAATGCCCACTGAAAGTGATGGAAAGATTACCACTGACTCCAAAGAGCACTGAATAAGTTATAACAAAGAGACCAAATCCAGTACACATGTATAAATAAATAGGAGCGTGGGCCATCGCTATTTCAATCAAAAGAATTTGAGGCAATTACATTTTCCTTCTTCCATAAGCCCATCCATAAATAACATTGGAGAGAAAGATTCTGTTTTTAACAGTAGTCAGTTTAGCAGAGACTTAATACTGACGCATTTTCAGCCTTTGGGGAGTTTGTTCATCATCTGTTATAGATATCCCTGCAAAAGAAGCCATCACAATGCATACATCATTCTGGTGCAACACCCCCCATCAGGCAACAGAGAACACTGAGGCACGCTCATGAGACTTCTGTATTTTTTTAAACAATACCAGATATGTGGAGTGCACATACTGGAGTGAAATATGCATACTGGAGTGCTTCTCAGTCCTGATATCACAATTGCTCCTGCCCTGCAATTAGACGTCCATGTTGCAAAGCCAGATTGGTTCCTAATTATTCTAGTGTAGAGCTTTGTTGAATGTAGGCTACTGGCCATATTATGCCCTCAATACTCACATGCAGCTGACACAAAAAGTGAAATCCTGGCCCCACTAAAGTCAATGGTAAAACTCCCACTGACTTCAGTTCGGTCTGAATTTTAGACATTCAGGTCTCAAACTTAGCTCTTTACTATTCAGACACACAGGTGTTTATATAATCAGCCCTATCAGGTCCACTGTTGAGAGGAAAAACCTTCACCAGTCATATTTGACTACTGGTTTAAAAGTGAGCTGCAGTTTTTTAATTGTAATAAGAGTGTAATGCTCTGAAAAGATCCCAGGCTTAAATGCCTGTATTTCTCTATTTACTCGGGGGAGCGGGGGGATAGCATGACAAATAGAGTGAGGTGCTATGCTGTGTACAAATACATTTGCCTATCTTTCATAAGCATTCAGTTCACATTTCAGTTAATAGAGGTGGACAGTTTGCTTTCAAAAAAGGAGTCGTGTGAACCGGTGAAGATTTTTCTTTTCAGTAATTTACATCTGACAGTCTCACTTACACAGAACATCCTGTTTGGATCAAGAGTTGGAGACCTGAATATCTCCATCAGATTCTTTGGGCCAGATCCTCAGTCAGTGTACATGGGTGTTCTGTTGACGTCAATGGAGCTACATGGATTTACAGCAGCTGAAGATATGGTCCCTTGTGTCAGCTGCATGTGGGTATTGGAAGCGCAATATGGCCCATCGCCTGCTTTCCAAAATTTTCTACACTACAATAACCAGGAAATAATCCAGCTTTGCAACATGGACATCTAATTACAGGGCGGGAGCGCTCATGATATCAGGACTGAGCAGTGCTCCAGGATGTACACCACACATATTTGATACCGTAAACAGTACAGAGAGACGTCTTGGTGTTCTCTGCTGATTGCAAAGGGTGTGTTGTATCATGCCTCTGCTAACCTAGATAAAATTTTAAACAAAATCTCCTCCTCCTTCTCCTGCTCAATTAGCTCCTGAAAGATCCTCATCTTGCCACTTATAACTGTGAAACCTGATTGAAGAGGTCTGCACAGATGTAAGTGTAACCCACACACCTCCTGGGTTTGGTGTTCTGTACCATTTAGTGGCACAGAGATCACTTAGAGAGAGAGAGTTAAATGAGTCTGCTCTACAGCTTAGCTAAGAGCCAGTTGGCTTTTAGCTCATGCAGTAGAGGTTCATGCACTAAACTCCAAATATCCCAGGTTCGATCCCACCCGACAATGACCAGAGTCGGGCAGTGTTACATAAGCAAGGTGTCGGGGCATGAAGTTGCATGGTTAAATGTGGAGAACATGGCTCACTTGGGTCTAAGAAAACAATACACTTTGAGCACAATAAACAAGTTTTACATCATTTGAAATTCATGGATTTCCACTGAGTTCTTTCTGACTTACACACTGATGTAACTGAGAGGAGAATGGGGTCCTTTGTATGCTTTCAAAGGGCCTGATTCTGCCACCCTTCCTTATTTTGAACATTACCTTACTCCATGAGAAGTCCCACTGTAGCCAATGGAGCTACACTTTTGTAAGAGGAGAACCAGATCCAGAATCTGAAAACATTTCTTTCACTTACTTGTCAATACTGGAGTTCAGGATTTTATGTCTCCTTTTGTGCTCTGATTTTGTTGTTTAAGGTTTTGCAACTGTTGCAGAGGAAACATGAAACCCTGAGTTCAGGATTGCAGTTAATGCTGTCAAACCTGCAACTGCAAGTCAAGAACACACACAAATGTTATTGTTAAGTTTACTAATCATATTCCAGTGTTTTATGGTGTTGGATATACACTGCTTCCTGCTGGCTGAGATGATAACAACTTGTGACTCCTGATGAAGTAGGATTGCACCTCTTTTATCATGAGACAGAGGCAGATGGTAGGTTTATTTAAATGAAACCTCCATCCTCAATTTCGCTAATTCTCTCCACAAACACATGCCTCACCCTGGATGCATTACTTACTCTCTTCCACCTTCAGCTGCAATGATATCCAAGCTCAAGCAAAATGCGTGGCATAAGCATGTGGCAGGTGGAGAAGATGTGTGCACGCTGAATCTAGGGTCTTGCAGACATGCGCCCCAGCTGAATGACTTTGTAGGGCCCCCCCCCAGATGTGTCTGAATCATTTATCTAGGGTTTGGCAGGATATATTGGAATGTTGGTCAAATTCTGTGAATGAGAGATTGGAGGTTCATTTACACAAAGTGTGTGCAATTGTTTGCCTAACTTTGTGTGTTTGTGTGTGTGCGCACATTTATTGCAACTGCAAATTGGGAATTTGCACTTGCAAAAGGCTAGTCGGGTCTAAATGGGCAATTGTGTTGGGAAACTGTTGATACTAATTGCTCATGCAAAGTAAGTGAGCAGTTGCATGTACATTCTGCACAAAGAATCACCCAAAATGCAGCCCATCAAACCTGCACATATATTCTTCTAATAATCGGAGATCTCATTCATTCCTTTCTTTTTAAAAGGTCTTGCAGTTCACTTTTAAGAAAGGAAATAAGCCATAAGCACTGGCACATCCTTAGATCACTTTACACTCCCCCCCCCCACCCCCATGGTTTAAACTTAATGTAGTACATATGTTTCCCCAGCTATTAAGTTAAGAGTCTGACACACTGACCACCGCTTGTTTGCAGTGACACCTACTGGTAGAAACAGGCTGCAAAGACTAAGAGCTGCCAGTTCTATTCACCACATTACCTATTGTTTTTCTTCCTTCTCCATGGCAACTCCTGTCAAGCATTTGTGCCCAGTTGAAGTCTCTCATTCACTGAGTTAATATAAAGCTATTCATTACGCTTTTTTGCAGATTCATTACCCTCCTTATCATGGAAAAGCATGATGATCCCTGCCACCTCAAGAATATGCATGGAGTGATCACAAAATCTTGTTCTATTGGTAATAATAATTTTGAATACCTGAAAGTATGCTAGGCACTTCTCACAAACAAGTAGACATGGTCCCTCCCCTGTAGAATTTACAATCTCCATTGTCATAACCTTGGGTTTCCTACAAGCCAGTCTCGGATACCTGCAGCCACCACACCAAGCTTCTCACTTGGAAATTTTACCTCAGGGCCCTTTTCCCTCTGTTCCCTCTTACAAGGACCCTGGCCTTAGGAGCAGAGCTCCCTGATCTGTATGGTCAGTGTTTTTCAAAGGCTGCTGCAGAAATCACCCTTCACAACAGCTCCACTGCAGATTGAATTAACAAACTTGTAATTTGTTATTTTCCATTAAAATCTATGAATTAATGCCGGTACTGATCTGAAAGTGTCCCCAAAGGTCTTATTTCGTACCCCAGTTCAGGCTTCCTTTCCATAAGCCACAGAGTCCAGTGTTCTCTTAATTTGGTCTCCACACCACCCTCTCAGCAGCCCAGGCCATCATCATCCCTGATGGACCAGTCTCAGGAGTCTGAGAGACCTTTCTTGGCAACTTCCATAAGCCCAGACCAAACCACCTACAGCTGGCAATTCTCCCCACTCTTCCCACTGCTGGCTTTTGAACCAACATTCTGGAGTGGCTCATAGCAACCCAATGGGCCTCACAGAGTCTATAGGTTTCAAACCACTATCTGACCTCTACTCATATATTTTACCTCCCACATAGCTCACACCTAAAATAATATAAACACAACACATACCCCAACATTCTCCACACTGCCTGGCTAATAAATCTTATGAATTCTAATACAACCATCATTATAGTATCCAGGAACCAAAACCTACCGTGGGACTGAGGCCCATGCCATCAGAGGTCAGGCAATGGGATACAATTTCAGTTCAATTTTATAGTACTTTATTGGCCTGACAAACTATACAAATGTTGTAGGTGTATGAATACCAAACAGAAAAGTTCAATTATTTGCTTTGCCTTGCTAATGAGAATACTGTGTATTATTTTTACTATCTACTATTCAAAGACTAACAATAATTATTAAGTATCAATTACACAACATGCAACCATTGCCTACTAATCAAATCAAAATAACTGGACAACCAGAAATGAGCCTTTTGGTCAAAGTACAGCAATTTAAAACAGTATCATTTTCATAAATAAGGTTTCAGAGTAGCAGCCGTGTTAGTCTGTATCCGCAAAAAGAACAGGAGTACTTGTGGCACCTTAGAGACTAACAAATTTATTAGAGCATAAGCTTTCGTGGGCTACAGCCCACTTCTACGGATGCATATAGAATGGAACATATATTGAGGAGATATATATACACACATACAGAGAGCATGAACAGGTGGGAGTTGTCTTACCAACTCTGAGAGGCCAATTAAGTAAGTGAAAAAAAACTTTTGAAGTGATAATCAGGATAGCCCAGTACAGATAGTTTGATAAGAAGTGTGAGAATACTTACAAGGGGAGATAGATTCAATTTTCTGACTGGCTTAACCACAAAACAAATTTGTTCCACAATCCAACCAATCCCAGTAAAATGAGTAATTGTGACTGTAGTGTATTAATGCAGATCAGAAAAACAAACATGTTCTTGGATTATCTGTTTCTTCTATTGGTATTTTAATCAACAGGTAAAGTGGAAAGGAAGTCACAGGTATATAATGCTATCAGGGAATAAATATCTCTCACTTTGAAAACAAATGCCTCTGCTTCACCAATCAGTGTTACCAGTAAGTTGGCTGCCTCCTCTTTGCATTGGCTTTGATCCAGCAGTGAGAGAGGATGACTTTGATCCCATGTCCGAGTGCACCTACGTCATTCCAGCCTAAAGGTTTATTTATTCATCTATCCATTCAGTCTAACTGCAATAGAGTAGTATTCAAACAAGGACTCAATATCCGACAGCAGGCATCCATGCAGACTACCCTAGCCTTTGGCTCTATTCTTACCAAGGCCCCATGTATTCTGTGGCAAGCTGGATCTAAATTATGCAGGAAGATCCTGGGTTTCTGCAGGGAACTGGTGCAATATACTGGAAATTCTACAGTAGCTTTCTTTAAATATTTTTAATGGAGTGTTTTGATTAATTAAATATGATACTGAATAATCAACTTACTTCAATAACCCTGGTATTACTTTGACATTTAACTATCCAACTGGGGAGGCAGTTTAGGATTGTGGGATGCAGCAGTACATTTGTTGGCTATTTCTGGTAAAATGATCAGCAGTTAAATAGTTAATTGAGTTGTCATTTACATTATCATCTTTAGGTTTCAGAGTCAACACCCACTGAGAGGAATAAGGCAGTTCACATCTCCCAGAGCTATTGTCTCAATCTGTCTGCAGAGTCAGGAACACAGCACTCCATTGGTTTACATGTGTTTCCTGTTTTTAAGGTTTTCTTCACAGTCATGAGGCCTAGAAGCATTTTTTAAAATGAACGCTTACATACTGAGGCAAGGGATGGATCCAGAGCACATTATGTGGTCATGGAATCATAGAATACATAGAGACTTCTCTGTGCTAGGTGCTGTACAAACACAGAACAAAAAGATGGTCTCTGCCCCCAAACAGCTTACAATCGAAGTATAAGGAAACAGACAACAGATAGAGGCAGATAGACAGAGAATTACAAGGAAACAATGAGACAATATTGGCCAGCATGATAGGCAGTGGTATCAGTGCACCACTAGCCCAACCGTTGTCAAGTTTTTTTTGTAGGGATCAGAGCAAAGGTGAGTTTTGAGGAGCATTTTGCAGGGGGATAATGAGTTAGTTTCATGTATGTTTGTGGTGAGCTCCTCTCACACGTGAGGGCAGCATCGGAGAAATCACAAAGGTGCTTGTTTGAAAATTAATGAGTAGACAACAGAGGCTGGCATTGAGCCAATTGGAGCAAGTGAGAGATGATAGGCAGGGCGGGAATAGGCCATGAAAGGGCAGCTTATGTTTGATGAGCTGGAGAAGGGGAAGACAATGAAAGCATACAAAGGCAGAGGTGACATGGCCAAAGTGATGGCTAAGAACATGATCTTTGCAGCAGCATTGCAAATGGATATGAATGGGGCAAGACTGCATTTGTCAAGGCCAGAGAGAAGGATTTTACCACAATAGAGACGCAAGATGATCAGAGCTTGGACGAGTGTTTTAGCTGAGTGGATGGATAAGGAAGGCTGGAGACGTAATGCAGAAAGAATCGACAAGATTTAGACCTAGCCTGGAGGTGAGGATCTAGAGAGATGTCCAAGTTGAAGATGATGCTCAGGGTATGGGCCTGATTTACAGGCAGGATGGTGGTGGTGTCTTCAGTGACAGAGAAAGGAGATGTGGGGGAGGAGGTTGGGGGATGGACTGGGGCTGCAGAGGTTGCTGGGTCCTGGTGACAGACCCCATGGTATAGGAACAGTCCAACACCCAGGCACTGGCAGGGGGCAGCTCCCAGCCTGTGGGGCCCCAGTTAATGGAAAGCACAGAACCCCTGCCCTGCATGAAGCCACCCGGGCTGCAACCGCTGATCCCCCTCACACAGGGGGCAGTGGGTTCCTTTCCACCGGACAGAATGGGAGTCTCCTCACCTTGGCCCCTGAACCTCCAGCCTGGCCCTGCCTCACACCATGCCCACCCCCCACTGCCAGTTCCCAGCATGGCTTCCTGTATTCCACATCCCCAGTCCATCCCAGATTGCACACTCTACCCAGCCACTCGCACCCCCAATCCCTCCCAGCCTGTACCACTTGCCCAGCCACCCGCACTCCACACCCCTAGCTCCGCTTGTATCCTCCCACCAGCCCCCACACACACTCTGCATCCCCAGTGTGGACCCCTCACTCGCTGCTCAGCCCACATCCCCACATTCCACACCTCCAGCCTGCACCCCCCACCTGGCCCTCTGTAACCCCTGCACCTTTCTGGATGCACTCTTCACTGTCAGACTTGCAGCATTTGCAGTGGTAGCACCTTCAGATCCTGGACATAGTGGAGTTGAAGTGGCAGCCAGGGCCGACGTGGAGCTGGGTGGGTTGCTGCATTTGTGGCTAAGAACCCTGCAGCACTCGCAGTGCCACTAGGAGTAGCTCTGAGTTGCTCAGCGATGAGTCATGGTCATGGCAGTGAACTTACCTTTGCTAGGGGTGGGGAGTAGTAGCGTTTCCCCAGCAGCCCAGGTGAGGGCTGCTTCCTGCTCCTTGGAACACTGGCTGGTGACTGATCTCTCCCCCAGGCAGTACTGCCAACATTATCCCTTGCCACTGCCACTCTGGGCAACTGCCTAGTCTGCCTATAGCTAGAGCAGCCTCTGCTCATCCCTCTGCCCCTTTACCAAACTACGGTTCTATTTTAGAACTTCATCCTGCACTTTTCGTAGATTCATAGATTCCAAGGCCAGAAGGGACAATTTTGATCATCTAGCCTGTCCTCCTCTACAACACAGGCCACAGAACTTCTCCAAAATAATTCATAGAGCAGATCTATTAGAAAAACATCTACTCTTGGTTTAAAACTTGCCAATGATGGAGAATCCACCTTGCTCTTCATACATTGTTCCATTGGTTAATGCCTGCTTTCTCTGTGGGTAAAGGCTGCAGGATCTGACCCAGAGAAAGTGATCTGCTTGATTGGGTCATTTAGACAGAGCCTCTTAAAGGGCTGTGGGAAGATGCATTACCCCTGGAGGAGCACTGAGAAACATTCTGCTGGAGTGGGCATGCTCCTGGGCTGCCATCTAATAGGGTGCAGCTTTCTTTCCCCCACAGCTGTTCCTGCACAGCTGGGCAGCTCTACTGGCTGCTGCATTGGGGGTGGAACCATGGCCATGCCTCCTTCCCACCCTCAATTGGGCACCATGCACCCACGAGAATAGAAGGAAGCAGAACCTGTATTACCATGAGCTCAGGGACTTGAATTCTGCATGGTCCATACAAAGGGAGAGAGACATTGTGACTCTACCCTCTCCCTCACCTCTGCACATCCACAGAAAAGCAACAGCCCTACAAAAACATGAGATTTAAAGGCCAGATTCTGCCTCGCACTGTTGCAGCTGCAGAGCCTGAGGAAGGGAAGGTTCTAGGGGTCTTCACCACTTTGTGCAGTCCACATAGGTACCAAACCAAACTGCAGACCCTACGCTCCCCAGAGCACAGGAACTGCTCCCCGACCTACCTCCCCTGCAGGAGCACAGTGCCCCACAGGGGCTGGGAGGCAGTGGAACTCCCCCGCCCCCACATCAGCAGGCAGCAGAGCTGACTGGATCCAAGATGGGTAACAGGACGCAACCCACAAAAGGGTGCAGTAGTGGCACAGTTGAGCTCCAAGTGCTTTTTTACCGTTCTGTTAAATAAAAAACGTGAGCTAGATTCTGGCCCCCACTATGCACCACCAGTGTGGTAAAGAGAGGTTAAAGGGGCTTTAAAGCCCGTTTAATCAGCTTCTGGGGATTCCCTCAGTGTAATGAAATCCCCAACTGCTGAAGCACTGGCACAGCTAACTCCACACCAACACTCTCACAGGCCCCAACACGGAGGCATGTTAGGGGAAGGACTGGTGGAAAAGGAAGGTGGCTGGACTGCATTCTTGATCCAGTATCTCCAGCTGCTGAAACAGCTCCTTGGAGGTTGGGGCAGCCAGGCACAAGTAACAACAGTCTTGAGGCTGCTCTAAATTGTGCCGGCGAAATGGCCTTTGACAGCCCTGAGAATCATAAAGCTCCCCTGCCTCACTCAGGTCCTGAGCCAAGGGTCTGTTTAATTCTGAATATAGAAGTCTTGTGTCAACCAGCCACCCAGCCACGTGTCGTTCCTAACAGCTCCAGTTCTCAGCAAATGCTCTTCAGCTTTTGGGTGACTGCACATTTCATACTTCTCGGTATCAAATCCCAAACACAGAAGGAGGCCAACACCATCAATATAGCTAACAAAGCCACTGCTAAGAGGCAGAGGAGGTCCATATTTTAGCATTGCCTGCTCAGTTGCAGTATGTCTCAGCAATTAATAGGGCACCACAATATTTTAGATGCATTGTACTAAAATAAAGAGTGCCAACTATTGGATCACCTAATATTGCCCAAGACACTTCACTTAGATCCAGTTAACAATATCTACTCCAGACTTATTTTCAACTACTTCGTCTTCGGATTGATCACAAACTAGAGTTGAAAAGCAAATGCTGAAACTAAACCACAAGCTTGGCTGTAGGCATCTAGGCAAATCTGTAGGCTGTCGACAAACTCCAGTTTATTCAGTGGGAAGTACAAGAAACATTGACAACATCTGTTTTTATTTGATAAAATCCTTACAAATATCAAACCACTGTATCCCCTCCACTATTTATTTTCAATGCAGGAAAAATAGCTAAAACTTATTTTATTTCTAATATGAACACACACACAGCAGTAGCCTCATTATTCCTGTCCTCAGGCAAATCAGTTCTTCACGCCCTTTACACAATGTGTAAACTTCATTCATGATGTTCCGCAGCTACTCACACGACAGGGAAACATACCAGATGCAACATCAGATCAAAAAAGAAAGTGAAAAAACACACACGCCAGCAATTATACTCTACACATATACTTGTCATTTGAATGAGACCACACTCAAGTCTTTTTATATCTACCTGGGTCCTCCTGCCTATCCTGGTTAGTGGGGACTGAAAAAAAGTGCCTGCAGGTTTTACATTTGGCCATTCTTGTCCACAGCTCCTGCTGCTGCATTGGCTCTATTGCTTCTCCCATAGCCAGTTTTCTTTTTCTCACTGCTCAGAATACTGTATTGCAGTGAGAGGACCTGCAGTAACAGAAGCAACTTAAGCTCCCCTTTAGAGGAGGCACTCTACTGGAGTGGAGGAGAGAACAATAAGACTTACTTACCTAATCTATCTATCTAAACTAAGCTAAAGAACCTATTTATTTATAGAGGAATACGAGGGACTCAGGAATCTCTGCAAGGTTGGCCATGCTTGTATGGTATCCCCTCAATTTTCCCCTCCTGGAGGATGGGTCACAGTACCAGTGGAGGAGGCAACAGGTGCAGCCTACAAAACCTACAGTCCTAGGCATCTTGGAGAAAGAAATAGTCGCATGGAAGGGTGGCTTTCCCTCCATGTGGCTGCTCTGACACTTCCTCCCAATCCTGCAGGAGTTGTGTGGCCACTGGCTGATTCTCCCTTGGCTTCACGGTTACAGCCCTGGAGAGAGTCAGGGGGAGTTACCACCACTTCATGTGCATTAAATCCTGATTGGATTTTTGAGCAGAAATCCACAGGCTCAACAGGGACATTGCTGTAGAGAGTGGCTGGTCCTTTGCTCCACTCCCATCAACATCCAGCTTTGTTCTCAAAACAAGGCATGGCACCAACTCCCCAGAAGACCAGTGGAGAAGTGCTGAAGGAAAAGGATTGAGAGGAAAGAGCTACTGAGATTTCAGTTCCCTTTGCTTACAGAAGCAGAAGGAACAGTTTAGGCCATAATTTTCCTATTTTGAGAGCTACAGCTAGTTCACTAAAAACAAAAGAAGAAAATTGCCTTAATAAAAATTACATTCCAATAATGAAAAGCATCTGAGAGAAACACAAGCTCAAGGTGATTCACAGGTAAAGCCTAAGCTTCCAACCCATGGGCACCATGGGACATCACCCTAATGTGTCCTGTTAACTGGGAATTGTGAATGTGTCAGATCCTTAACTTTATCTAAATGTAGGGGAAACGAAGAGGAGTCCGGTGGCACCTTAAAGACTAACAGATTTATTTGGGCATAAGCTTTCATGGGTAAAAACCCCACTTGCATCTGAAGAAGTGGGGTTTTTGCCAACAAAAGCTTATGCCCAAATAAATCTGTTAGTCTTTAAGGTGCCACCGGACTCCTCGTTGTTTTTGTGGATACAAACTAACACGGCTACCCCTCTGATAAACGTAGGGGGGGTTTATCATGTGAATTAAATGTAACTTTATCGGCCTCAGCTGTGTCTGACAGAGAGCCCTGAGCATGGGGCAATGCTCCAGCATGTACATGGAAGCATTACACATCAGAGAAGCACAATATCTTCAGCGTGGGGTGTTCTCTTTTCTGGCAAGGGTGTACAGCATGCTCTGCGTCTCTGGCCAGGAGAGCTGGCTGGTAGGAAGCAGGATGGGGCAAGAGGAGGCAGAGCCATCTTCTGAAGTGGCTAGTGCACGTTTGAGTGTTAGGAATGCACTTTAAGCAATATGGGATCATGTCAAATACATTCTACAGACCCATGTTCCAGACCATGCTCACCTGCTGGGTGAGAGATGCAAGGGAGGGAGGCTTCATGCATCCTTCCCCATTGAACGCCCCTGTAGGTGCGAGGAACTGTCTGGCTTACATGAGGTGGAATTTGGGCATACAGAATCCGTATGATATGATCGCATATTGCTTACTAGCATTGTATTGCTAAACCATGGTGCAATATACCAGCATTCCTATGATGCAGACAAAACAAAGGGATTGTAATACATTCATAGGCACTGACTCCGTGAGTATTCCAGGGCTGGAACATCCATGGAAAAAAATTAGTGGGTGCACTGCACCCACCGGCAGCCAGCTCCCTTCGTCCCCTCAGCACCTCCCGTCTGCTGGTGCCCCACTGATCAACTTCTCCCCCTTCTTCCCAGTTCCTCCCACCTGCCACAATCAGCTGTTTTGCAGCATGCAGGAGGCCCTGGGGGAGAGGGGAGGAGCGGGGATGGAGCACACTTGAGGGAGGGGGCAGAACTGAGCGGGAAGAGGTGGGACGGGGATGCAGGGGGGGCGGGAAGAGGCGGAACAGGGTTTGGGGGAAGGGGTGAGATGGGGGCAGTGCCTGGGGTGTGGGTGGGAAGAGGCAGAGCAGGGATTTGGGGGAAAGGGTCGTGTGGGAGTAGGGCCGGGGCAGAGCAGGGGGTTGCGCACCCCTGGGGCCCGGAGGAAGTTAATGCCTGTAAATACATTTGTATACTTTGTGGGTTAAATGTCATTAGTGGATACTATATTTTTTAGTAAATCTATCATGGCGTCCCAGCTTAAACAGGATCACTTTGCTTATGATCAGTAATGAAATCCTACCAGCTTTAAATATTAATTTCTCCTTGAAAATTAAAGGAAGAGGCCAGTCTAGTCCCTAAAGAAAGATTTATGGTGTTAAAAAACTGGGCTTAGCCCTTCAGGGGGCTATGTATCCTCAACTGCAACTGACATGAAAGGGAGTTGAGGGTGTCCAGTACCTTGCAGGAGTTGCTCAGCACTTTGTAGGATGAGACTCAATATGTAGGATTGCATTCACATGCACAGACTGAAACTAAGTTGTTCAGTAAGCTCTGCTGCAAACACTAACACCACAATGCACACGTACCAACAGAGACAAAACCCATTCAAACCAGTTAAAATCGGCCCAAATGCTACAAGTCAGGACATCTTTGTCTTGCTGAAATGACTGCATTGTAACTGAATAATAAAATAATACCTATTCATTAGGCACAAAATATATTATTATTAAAAACTAATTCAGCCTCCTAAGTGGTCTCAGCAGTGGCTGATTCTTGCTTTACTCCTTAATTCCTTCTGACTTCCCGTCCCTTTAAAGGCTGCGGTGGCCGGTAGTTTCTCAGCATGCAGCAGGCTCCCTCTCCCTCAGCAGTACACAGAAGGCTGCGGAATTTGGCTAGCTGCAGATGAAAAGAGGTATAGAGTTCAGCAGAGAATTGTCATGCTAAGGCTAAATGAAGAATTCTAAGTAATAAACATGAACATACTTGTCACCTTTATTTCGCCAAGAAGTGTGGGGATCGTATTGTCTAGAGCACACATGGAATGGACATTTGGGCATTTCAGCCCTTATTCCTGTTAGCTATTGTTTTTCATTTACATTTTGTGAGTGTTGTTTCAGGCATTGTCTGGGTATAGCATGGTATTCACACTTGATCTTTCCTAACCTGAAGCCTAAAAAGAATTCTCTTTTAAGATTTCTGCACCCTATTTTGCAGTCCGAAGGCCAGCATCATTCCCACTAAGGTTTTTTTTTTTTTGCATACGGATTGCCTGGGAGCCAACATGAGCAGGCAAACAAAATCTGATTGTATGCCCTCATGGTGCAGAAATATCACCATCAGTGAAGAATGATGGATGCTGTGCTACAAAACACTTCTCTAGTTACCATTTTTTACATCATCTACCTGGCACACAATACAAAGCAAATAATAATTACTAGAGATGAGCCCAAACCAAAGTATCTGATCCAAACTTTCTCTCTCACACACACACTTACAATTAGGAAATGTTTAAATCTCTATCCAAACGTCACAATTTGGATTTATCTCAACAATAAGGCAAACTGGAACACCCAGCGCAAATAATTATGAGCTGTGAGGGCATTTAGATCTGGATTTGATTCCAGATCTGAACCTTCCTAATCTGACCTATTGTGAATAGTTATTAGTTTTATACACTTGCTTGCTTCAGACTGATTTCCTTTATTTAGTTAACATTAGTAGGGCAGCACAAAAGTCATGATTCTGATAGTGGATATATAGTATGTTATGGCAGGGTCACTGTCCGGTTGGGAAAACAAACTTCCTTCAGAAAACGAGCTTCCAAAATAAAGTGGTTATTAAGATAGTTATCTGGGAGAAGCAGCAGAGGGTAGAAAATCGCTGATGACCAGATTCTGTCACTTCCTCACACTGAGTAGAACCTTACTCCTAGTACTCCCATTGATTTCAGTAAGTCACTGCCTTTTGCTTTGGGTTGTGCCTCAGAAGTACAATTTAGCCCTAAGAGAGTAGAGAATCAAGCCCACAGTCAGAGCCCATAAGGCTTCAGGACTGGCCAGGAGAGTCCCATTCTTAGGGTATTTCTACACTTCAGAGACTACCAGCATAGCCATGTTTTCAAAGCTATGTAGGCATAATCCCTTAGCGTAGACGCAGCCTACACCAAAGGAAGAGATTTTTCCATTGCTGTAGGAACCCCACCTCCTCGAATGATGGGAGCAAGGTTGATGGAACTATTCTTCTGTCAACACAGATATGTCTACACTGGGGGGTAGGAGGGCATAGCTAAGGTTTTATTTCCAAACCCATGAATGCCATAGCTATGTCCACCTAACTTTTTAGTGTGGACCAGGCCTTAGTGTCCCCACTTAGGCTCCTGAGCTCCCCGCTCCCAAGTAGGAAAGAGAGAGAGGCACACTAGGCTGCTTCTCTATAGTTACCGTCTGGATTCTAAGCATAAAGATCCAGCTGCAGGTGCGCCCTCACCACAGAGCTTCCTAGAATTAGGCTGCTTGTCTGTGATCCTAGAAATATGGCTAGAACAGAGCACTGGGAGAGGATACATAGAGTGAGGGTCACTCTACCCACACCTTTAGGCCACACACTAGGCACAGACCATACTCTGGGGGGCGGGGGAAGCTCCTGGTACAGGGAAGAACCAGAGGGTTACATCGGGGATACTCAAAGTGGGGCTAGGGGCAGACGGGGAACTTGGGAGGGGGAAGGAAGAGATGGTGGAGGAACTCAAGAGGGAAGCTAGCTCAGGAGGTGGGGGTGGGGATGGAAAGCTAGGGAAAAACTTGAACCGGAGTAGATGGAAATGATGGTGGCAAGGGAGGGAAAAGTATGTAAACGGGGTGGTGATGCTTATGTACTACTTATGCAAAACAGTATAATTTGCATAATACATCCAGATTTCCAAAAACTCAGCCTTACCACATATGTCAGTGTTTCAGTCCACAGAATAAAAACAGAAACTACTTTAATCGCGGTTTAATTGGCAGGACACTTCACTGACAAAACCCAAAGTTAAGAACCTGCACCACTATGCTAATAACACGGCCCGCTCAATTAAGAAAAACGTATCTGCGAATAAATTAATTTTCATAAAGCAATTAATTAACAAAAAAAGTAAAAAACAAAACAACTCTCCCTTTGAAGTTACTACAGTATTCAAAAAATTAAGGCATTTTTTCCATAATGATGTTTCTGGTAACTCACTGGAAGCTTGAAACTGACCTTTGTTTCTTTATTTTTAAAACATTTCCCGAGTGGAAAAGAATAAAATCAATAAAGGAAGAAATTGTATTTTAAGCTTCTAAGAAAAAAATATAAAAATGAAGAGTTAACAATCAAATTGCAAAGTAGTACCAGTCAAAGCATGAACTGTGACTTCCTTTATGTTTGTACAGCACATGGCACGTTGTGGGCACTACTGGAAACAAATAATATGTAATAACAAACAATTTTTTTGTATTTAATTATAGAACATATAAAATATCACACACTGAACAGGACAGATTGAATTTGAAATAATACAGAGTAAGTGTGTTGCATCAGATACTGATATTTCGTTCCCTAAAAATGGTATACACATTCCCTGTTCCATGCAACATTTCACTTTTAAAGTATTTTAACTAGAGATTATGCCAAATCAAAACTTTGGATTTGGGAAGTTCAGGTCTGGATCTGAACTTTGGACAGCAGTAATAATCATCATACTGAAAACTTATATAGCACCTTTTCATCTTAAAGAGCTTTACCAAGCCCAGTAAGCATTATGCCTATTTTACAGATGGGGAAGGTGAGCACTGAGTGGGTAAGTGACTTGTTCAAGGCCAGCTGTTCCCAGAGCTCAACGTCTCTTGATTCCTTCACAGGTGTCCTATCCACTGAAACACCTGGTTTGCATTTTGATCAAAGATTCAGGCCAGTTCTTATTTCTTCTGAACTGGTTCTTTCATTCTTAGTAAAATGCTAATCAAAGAAAACACTACACATAAAAAGAAGTCTACCCTTCATGTGACCTTTAAACTTCCCAGCTCTTCTTTTGAGTACTTGAACTCTCTTGAGAGACAATGCTTCTAGGTTGAGATCCTGGCCCACTGAAGTCAATGGAAGCTTTGCTTCTGATTTCAGGGGGGCCAGGATTTCACCTTTAGAATCCACCAGCAAAGAGATACCAATCAAACCACACCATTTAAAACTTAGCAACTAGTGGGCCACGCCAAATTCTACCCATCTTAATCACACTGAGTAGCATTGCTCAGTGGGACAATCATACTTCCCTTAATTATAGTCTTGCTAAGGGATTAGTCTGAACTACAGGATGGCTCAGCGAGGCTATTCATTAGCAAGGTTGGAAGAGTGGCATTATTTGGCCCAGAACAATTAATTTTACTGAGTGAGTTATCTATAACATGGACGAGGTAAGTATCGAGGTGTGATAAGTCACAAGTTTTTAATATGCCAACTGGAGTAATGATACCCACCAACAGCAGCACTGGTTACCAATTTCTAATAGTAGAAACTGGAAAAACATATTCCCTTTAGCATCTCCACTGCCTAAGAGTATTAACCTCAGTAACCATTGGATGTCACTGTTGGTCTACAAATATACAGCCAGAAGGTCAATTTTACAGCTGTAAGTAACATGAGAAATATAAAGGGCAGTTCCAAGTGGTGTGCTCATACCTCTCCTACATTCATTTAGCCTGCTTGTTAGGAACTAGTTATTAGTAGTAACTACAGTATTCAGATTGACCAAATTTCATACTCTTAGTATCTAGGAAACGCTCTGTATTTATTTGGCCATTTGCTGAACTGGAATTCTATAATGAATGAGTTAAATGCAAAGAAATAAATGAATAGCAGCATTTTGGAGATGGTAAAAATCTATGGAATGAAATTCAAGTGCTTCTTATCATCACCAGAACCCTCAAATGAAATTAACTATCAGTTTCTTTCTTGCATTTTTCCCAGTTTGTAGCTCCCAAACCATTTTTTTTAAATTTCAAAACATTTTAATAATACTTGATCATTCTGATGGCCAACGGAAGTCAACAAAAATTCATGTTAATTTCACATTTCTCTAGAAACTCAAGACAAAAATGTAAAGCACAAAATTTGGTAGGATAAGAAATTTCATAATTAATTAAATATCTAAAGCTATAAATAAAATAGTCTTGGGAGTATCATTATAAACCATAATTCAGTTTTAAAAACATTATATTTGAAGGGTTGGAGGGATCAAAGTGTACCTGCTCAGAGGAAACACTTATAGGCTCTCTGAGAATTATCCAGATGACACTTTCAAGAAGAGGTGGAACAGTAAGAGAGCCAAGATAAGTCCAGTAGTCCAGAGAGTGAGGAAGCAAACAGGAAGGGTCAAAGTTTGTGAACAGTGCTTGTTTACCCTGGAAAAAGAAGCATGCACATTCTAACCCAGAACCACCACATTTAGCAACCACTTATTATGCAGTCTAGTTAATTTCTTTATAGTGTCAGAACATTTTGTTTATTTAAAAGTGTCAAGCAGGATCTCCCCCACTAATCATACCAAAGGAGAATTATGGAGAGAAAAAACTATAAGAGATTGTTCCATTGGTGGGGGCAAGGTTTGCATGGCTCTGGAGGATCACAGAGGTACATCTACACAGCTCATGGCAGTGAGCCTCCCAACCTGGGTCCACAGACTTGGGCTTGCACTACCGTGCTAAAAATAGCTGTATAGATGTTACAGCTTAGGCTCTGAAACCTAGGGAGGGGAATGGGCCAGAGCCACCCATGTGGAGGTCCTGTACCTCTATAGCAGATCTACCCCTAGTGTTCCTTCTGGTGACAGCAGGGTTCCACTGAAGCCATGCTACCAGGCACTCCTGTTGACTACGAATAGCCCAGTGATGGGGGCTCTGACGTAAAAATAATACAACATCTGGATGTATTCTCCTTTGCTTGGAATGTCTGGAGAGCTGGTGGGATGGCAATCTGTGTCTTCTCCAGCCTGACACCAGCCCACTCACGCCTCCCTGGCCCACTGATCCATGCCCTCCCACCCCATGTGGATTTTTGGACCGAGAGAGAGGCCTCTGCAGGGTTTGGTGTCACAGAGATAACTGCCCCCCTCACATATGGAGGGCCAATTAATGCATGCAAGGCCACTCCATGTTCTGATCGAAGGGGACACGACCCTCTTCTCCCCCCATAAAACAAGTGAGAAAATATGTCTTGATTCCCCATATTCTTGGGGGGGGGGGAAAACTCCACTAAAATAAAATGTGCAATTATCCAATGTCAGTGATCTTGATGATAATGTTATTTGTCAGGGATTAAATTATTACAGCTAATTAATTATCTTCCCCCCTCCCCCCGCATTGTACAACAAAATAATTACAATGTGCTGGTTTGCGTCTGACTTTATCCAGCAAAAGTGCCCCTAAACTGCCCCAAATCAGAGCTAATCCTTGTTTACCAGCTGTAAATACCTAAGGAATGTGAATGTGAAGCATGGAAGAAAAAGATCAGCAGCAGAAGTACTGGAGAATTTTAGGAGAATTACTTTACCTTGGCTCTAATGGCATCCAAACGGTCAGTAATTTTCTTCAGCTGAGAGTTACATTCACCAATCTGTAAAGGCAAATAGTCAAAGATCATACTCTCGAGGGAAGAATATGCATTCACTTTCCACTTATTAATGTTTAATTTTAAAGTTTTTCACATAGGGCCTGATCCTTCACCCAGTGAAGTTAATGGTAAAACTCTGATAAACATCAATGGATGCAGTATCAGGCCATTATTAATTAAAAGAACCTGGAACAAATGCTGATTATTCAGAAAGAGGGATGTCATTCACTTTGATGAGACTATTTTTTCATTAGCTGCATCAGTCTGGGGAGTTGATTTTATTTTTAGTTCACTTTTTGTAGCAGTAGAATAAAAGCTAGTTTTCTTAACAATGTTTTATAGAGGAACTGTAAGAACAGCAGGCTGTATACATGATGTGAATAAATTAGTCTACAGCCTTTTTAAGCTTAAGTTCCTTAAAGCACACTGGAAAATTCACGAACATGACACTTCTGTGTGACTCGTGCAGAATCAGGTTTCTCAACAATGTTCATTGGGTCAGGAAGGTGTACACTGGGAAGGTGACAACACATATAAAGGAGTGGCTCATGAAAAGAGTACTTTGTAATTAGTTGGCAAGAGTGGGATAGGTTCAACATGAACAAGCAGCACAAAACATGTCAAGGATCCCTCATGACACTGATCTCCGCAGCATGACAGCTGTAATATAGCCACAGAAGTGAAATTCACCAGTCAGCACAGGGACCAAAGGCTCCAGAGGAAGCAGAACCATTGTAGTTACACAGTGTGGGAGGAAAGTGGGGAGAAGGCAGCTGTGCAGCAGCCCTCCAGATCCCTGATATCAAGCAAAGCTTGGTTTGCATTTGCTTGGCAAAGACAGGGTGTGTGCCTGTTGTGTAGCCAGGGGTCCTGCAATTATGTGGATGCAAAGGCCACAAAATCCTGTCAACAGCAAGGGTCATAAGCACTGCTCCAAACCAGAGCAATAACATTTCCAAAAGTGGCAGTGGCCATCACCATATTAACTTGACACTGAAGTAGGGGCTACCGAGCTGCCCGGCACCCTGTCCTCTAATCACAGGTTAAGTTTTTTGTGTCCTCTATGTGGCTCCTTGCACAAAGTCAGTGAGGCTGTGGGAAAGGGTGATTTCTTTTATCCTAGAATGAGCAGGTTATCAAGTGTATAAGGCACAATCTTGTTCAGAGATTTTAAGGAAATCCTCTACTGTGTGTTTTCCTCTTTAGACAGAAAAGAAGCAATTCACCATTGGAACAAACAGCTAAGGGAAGTGGTGAATTCTCCATCTCTTGATATCTTCAAATCAAGACTAGTGCTTTCTGGAAGATATGCTTTAGAAAAAACACATGTTATTGGGTCATACAGAAGTGCCTGGGTGAATTTAATGGCCTGCGATATACAGGAGGTCAGACTAGATGATCTAATGGTCCCTTCTGGTCTTAAACGCTATGAATTTTGGTGTCTTCCAGGTGGTGCAGCAATCTACTATTACAAACACATTAAAAATTAGGCATGTGGGTTTTGCCTTCATATTTTTGCTGCTGCAGAATTATGGGTAAAGGGATATTTGCTACAGAATAACAGTTTTGTTGTTTAAGCTTATAACACAGATTTATTAAAAGGGATAAAGCAATCGTTGCTTACCTTTAGAAATACTGCCATGACAGCTAATCCATCCCGCTGCCGAGCAGCCTCAACAAAAGTGGAATATTTGTCCGAGTTCCAGTGAACCACATGAAGCTGAAAGGCAAAAGCACAAATAGTGTCAATTCCCACTGAACTGGTGCAATTACAATTAACATGCAATTGTACTAGTGTTGAGGTTTCTACTTCACCTGTTTATATTCAGACGCATTCAATTTTCCAGCTGCAAATATTTATGTTTATTGAAATCTGGAAATATATAATCATACAAAGGGCAACAACAAGCACTGATGTGGCTGGGATTTGAACAGATATGAGAATGGCACAATTAACAATGTTTTTACATTCTAGGTACAGCAGTTATTATTAAAAGTCAAAATTTAGCAACAGTTACCACCATCTGAAATACTGTGGATACTCACTGTTCTAAATATTGGAAAGCACTGCAATTTCATAGGCCAAAATTTTCAAACATTGAGGGCTAAAAATTAGGCTCTTAAATCCACATTTAGTAGAGCTGGTAAAAATAAGTGGTGGAATAAAATTATGCAAATTTCATCAGCATTTTCCCCTCCCCTGCCCCATTTCCTCAGTCAAAATTTCAGCAAAACATTGATCAGCTTTACAGCTGATCATGAAATGAGGAGGGGGAAGGGAAATGAAATTTTCACAAAAAAAATTTCCCTCCTCCCCTCTTTTTTCTCAAATTTAAATTTTTTTATGAAAATTTTTCAAAGAAAACTTGAAGTTTGGGGAAAAAATTACCAGCTTTTGTATTTAGGCATCTAAATAAAAGTGGCCTGATCTTCAGAGGTGCTGAGCACCTGCATTTCCAATTGATTTCTGCCTGGGAATGTTTTGTGGTAGATTTGTAATGAGCAACTCCTCGCTTGTTTGATGTGTAATTGCTTGGAAGCTCCACGCAGACTGGTCCAAAGTTTGGAAGATCCACTCTGGCCAGTCCTAGGATTGCCATGATTTGGCCAGGTAAACAACAAAGTGATCTTTGCCCCAGTGCCCTCCAACGCCTCCCACCAAGCCATGCTCCCTAAAATCATGTTCGTATTCCCCTGTCAGGAGTCCTCAAGTCTCTACGGAAGGAGCTAAGTCACAGAGTCAGATGTCTCTTCTCCCTTGTTCAGAGTACTGCTGTTCTCTGCATTACCATGCTGTTGAGTGTAGAGAAAGTAATTCTTATATAGCACTTATTATTTTCAAAGTACTGTACAAACATTATCTAATTAATCTCATAAGATTTACTAACTCACCCAGAGTAGCTGAAGATCAAATTTTTCAAAAGAGGCTTTTAATTTTGGGTCCATCTTTAGGTTTTCAGAACCTGATTTTCAGAGGTGCTGAGAATCTGTTGCTCCCAGTGACTTCACTTGGAGCCATGCTTGTTGAGCTCCAGGCGGACACACAAAAACTGGGGCCACCAAAAGTAAAGGCCTCCTTAGAAAACATGGGTCTTAATGGCTTGCCTGAATGAACTGCATGGGAGGCTGTGTGGTCTTGTGGATAAAACAGAGGTCTCAGAGATCTTGGTTCTAGATCCTGCCTCAGACATGGACTTGGCTTTGGTAAACTGCTTAATCTCTATGGCCTTAAGGTTTCCCTATCTGTAAAATGGGTATAATAATACTTGGTGTTGTGAGGCATAATTAATGTTTGTTAAGCTCTTAGGCCCAAACCAGCAAAGTACATAAGCATATGTTTACCTTTAAGCACGTGAAAAGTCCCATTCAAGTCAATGGAAATACCCTCATGCTTACAGTTAAACACATGCTTAAGTGTGTCGCTGGATTGTGACCTTATGACTAGTCTACATGAGGAAATAGCCCAGAATAGCTAGCGCAGAATAGCTCCTGTGTGGACAATCTTATTCCACACGAAGGTCTGAGTGTGCCGTAGCTTAATACATTTTGGAAGTGAAGCTAAATTGCACCCAGGTGCTCTCACTGCAGAGTAAGAGTGTCCCGTTGGGGAGTTAGTACAGAATAACTATTAATCTTTAAATTCATACCCTAGCTTATTTAGCAATAGCTTCCCTGCATAGACAAGCCCTTAGATATCCTTGTAGGAAAGCTATCACAGAAGTCCAAAGTAGTATTATTAAGACCAGAAATAGAATATAGGAATTCATACCTCACTTCTCAGTCCAATAGACCATTCTGTGTGCACATGTATGCATGTTAGTATTCTGGAGTTTACAATGTCACCATCGGACCATTCACAATTTTAGATTCACAAAAAGCTAGATTGAATAACTTTTAAAATGTTATATTTTGCATACACAAAGAGGAAACAGATACTTTCAGTCGGAATGACTTTTATTGTGAATTAAAAAACAACAAACAAGAAAGGACAAAAAGTAAAATCCCTACAGCTAAATAAACCACACTACTCCCTGTAATTTTGCAAAAAAACAAAACAAAACAAAAACAAAAAAACAAGAGCTGTGAAACATTTTGGGGTAGAGCCCCATTCTCAATGGCTTGTGACTTCTCTTTTAAGGGATGTATCCCATCTTACCACCGCTCCTGCACTGCAGCTTGTTGAAGAGAACTTGGTCTGGCCAATGCGATGTCACAACACAACAGGACCAGGGAGCCCTCTTGTTTCCTGATGTCCTCTGACATGGGGCAAGCCACGTAGTCTTCTTTGCTTGTGAACTCTCTCTTTCTTCTAGCATGTGCCAATTTGGCAGAGGTGCTTTCTTGATTTGTTAGAGCATTTTCTTCAGGGAGTTCAGCACTGAAACTGCATTCTCATCTCCTGGGGTATTTCTTCTGCATGACCAGTGCTCAGCAGCCTCGATCTTAATTCTGGTTTCCTTATCCCAAAACCAAAACGATGTCTAAAGCGCTTCTTGCAGAAAGTTACCAAAATGACAAGTAGTGGGAAGCTTTTTAGACTGGCTAGAAATTCAGAGATATTTTCTCCTTCCATTTGGTTTCTGAGATGGAACTTTTTTTTTTTTTTCAGCTAGAAATTTGGTTTTGGTACATAATGTTTTTAAGCACCTCTATTAATTCTTTATACTCCATCTCACCTGGTTCCTGTGGAAAACATAAGCCTTTAAACACTGCAAATGTCACTTTCCCCACCAGTGGTAGAAAAATTGATTTTTTTTCTTACCACTGTCCTCTATAGCATTTCCAATAAAATACTGATCAGGACTTTGTACATATATTTCAAATTGTTCCTCTTTTGCATTATAGTGAAAATCTTCCATATTTCCATAAAAATTGATTTTTACCTTTTCTATTTTCCTTTTCTACCCAGGAAAACTCTCACTTTCTCTGAGCTATTTGTTGTTTGAGATCCCATTTTCCTAACTAAAATACTTGTTTTATTTTTCCCATACGCAAAGAGGAAACCGATACTTTCAGTCTGAATTACTTTTATTGTTGAATAATCAAAAGCAAGGAACAAGAAAGAGCAAAAGTAAAGACTCCACAAGAGAGCACACTGTGCGTTTCTCCTCTGTGACATTCTGCACTAAATGGAACACTCATAATGGCTGCCTGTCTCTGTAGGCAGCATAGTCCTTAGAGATTTAAAGGTGCAGTACACAGAAAACAAAGGCATAACTGTCACATTGCTACATACACCACAAAAATAACCACCCAACTCTTCTGCAAATAGTAAAATGCACATATCCTCAGTAAGGCTGATTAAAAAAACAAATCTGCAGTTTCTATGTCAGGCTTATTTTGAGATATAACGATCCCAAAGGAAAAGTTAAAAAATAAAAACAAAAAAGATTAAAACAATTCTCAAACAATAAAAATCCTCTACATTTTCCACTTATAATATCTCATGTACTTCTTGTCTTATCCTTTGCCAAAGTCTCCAAATATATTCTCCTTTGGCATAGGATCACACATGAAAAATTTCAGGCATATTGCTTATGTTTTGAAAAGTTAGGGAGCCAAAATCTGTCTCATAATGGAACGCTAGTCACAGCCTTAACTACAGAGAGACTATGGCCTCTATATAATTCAATGCAATGCCTTACCTCGGCTGCATACTTCTTTCCATCCACTGCATGCTCAGAGCCAATGTCATCGCTGGCCCCCCAATGAAAGTGAATTTGGCGCAGCCTATAGCTTCCACTGAGTGGTCCCCCTCTCAGCACTATAAACCAGATAATAAGAGATTTTTAGCCAAGGGGACATGCATTATAATAAAAGCTTCTGACCTACACTTTCATGCATACAGCACCATTTCAGGATCCAGGCTCTCAAATAGATTCTCGAAGCATATGTATTAATAGGATACCACTACTGCACAACAACAAGAGAAAGAAGAGAATATGCCCTTCAACATTTAAGTTATATATGTAAATTAGCTAATTACTACTGCTAGGGGATGAACTGAGATAACCCAATGTGTCTTACTATAGGCAGGAAGCAGTACCTTTTTTTTTTTTAATTCTTCTGAGAAATTGAATTATTATTATGCTACCTTCTTGGCAGCTACATTCTTATCACTGACAACCAAATTAGGCCTAAAGATTAAGTGCCATAAAAGGTAGATTCTTTAATAAAATTGGAGGAAAATAGGTTAGTTGGTTTAAAATTTATTTCAACATTCCTTGGCACCGTTTGAAACCCAGATGAAACCGTACTGTACCAAAGCATGAAAACCAGGCAGTGAAAATGACTATAAACAAAGTGAAGCTAATAATGCATCTGTTTTGTCCAAGTTCAAAATTAATGACATGTAAAATGTAAATAAATGGCACATTAACAACATATGTAAAGGCATTTGTGTGTGTTATTTGTGTAAATATTTGTCTCTTTAAAAAAAAGAAAAAACAACTAGAGATGGATCCAAACCAAAATCCAAGATCAGAACTTTAGATTCGATCTCATCTGCAGTCTCTCTCTGTAATGCCCTGACGCTGAATCCCTCGCCCCTTAGAAAAAGCTTCATCTTGATTTCAACTCTCCCCTACCCCTCCACACACTCCCTGAAAAAGGACTGTTGTGCTCTGGGGTTCTAGCTAGACCCATTATAGAGATATAGAAAAGAGGATCCAGTCATCTAAGGCACAGGCTGGTAGGGCGTACACCAACAACAAAAGTGGAGGGTAAAAAGGAGGAACAAATGAGCATTCATTTAGCACAAAATGAAGATATCAAGAACAAAAATCCACCAAAGGATGAAAAGAGAAGAATTTCTGTATTTGCCTATACCCTAATGCTAGGAGTCTGGGTAACAAACAAAAGGATCTGAAATTGCACATTTATGAGCATACATTCAACCTAGTTGGTATTACTGAAACCTGGTGGGAAAAATTGCATTACTGGAATGTTAAAATCACTGGCTATAACCTATTTAGGAAGGATTGAGTGGACAAAGGAGGAGCGGGAGTGGCACTGTCAAAAATGGCATTACTTGTTTCTGAGTCACTGACAACTCAGAAGTAAATGACCTTGAATGCTTATGGATCGATGTTCTAACAGATAAAGTACACAATAGGATACTAGTTGGTGTAATCTAAAACACCCACACCAAATCAGAGTGGAGAACAGGATGACTGGCTTCTTAAATAGGAAAAAAATATAGATGACAATTTCTTAACTCAAGAAGTGTTGCGTCCAACATGGTGGAATTCTATATTAGACACTCATCTGGATATATAAAGAGGAACTGATCACAGAACAAAAAGTTACTTAGATGCAATTGATCATGATTTGATTATATTTACTGGTATGTTCAAGGAGAATAAAATCCCAGCCAATTACACACTGCTTTAAAAGAGCCATAAAGTTTAAAACAATCAATGATCTGAAAGAAAACATAAAATCATCACTGATAAATTTGCAGATGACGCAAAGATTGGGGAAGGGTAAATAACAAAGAGGACAAGTCACTGATACAGAGCAATCTGGACTACTTGGTGAGCTGTTTGTAATCAAACAATATGCATTTCAATACAGTGAAATGTAAGGTCATACATCTAGAAACAGGGAATGTAAGTCTTCTTACGGAATGGGGGACTCTATCCTGGGACGCAGGAAAAAGTTGTGGAGATTGTGATGAATAATCAGCTGAACTTGAGCTCCCAGTGCAACATGGCTAAAAGGGCTAATCCTTGGACGCACAAACGGGAATGTCAAGTAGGAGTCATGAGGGTATATTACCTCTGCATTTGGCACTGGTGCGACCACTGTTGGATGCTGCGTCCAGTTCTTGTGGCCACCTTCAAGAAGGATGTTGAAAAACTGGAGAGGGTTCAGAGAAGAGCCACAAGAATGACTAAAGGATTGGAAAACATGTCTGATAGTGAGAGAATCATGGAGCTCAATTATTTAGCTTAACAAAGAGAAGGTTAAGGGGTGATTTGATCACCGTCTGCAAGTACCTATTGGGGAACAGAAATTTGATAATAAAAGGCTCTTCAATCTAGCAGACAAAGGTAAACAAAGATCCAATGGCTGGAAGTTGAAGCTATTCAGACTAGAAAAAACAGATTAGACAAATTCAGACTAGAAATAAAGCACTTTTTTTTTTAAACAGTGAGGATAATTAACCATTGGAACAATTTACCAAGGGTTGGGCTGGATTCTACCTTGCTGGAATTTTTTAAATCAAGATTGGATTTTTTTTTTAAATATATGGTCTTGTTCAAACACAACTATTATGCTTGAGTCAGGAATTAATTCAGGGAAGTTCTATCGCCTGTGTTATGCAGGAGGTCTGACTAGATGATCACAACTGTATCATCTGGCCTTAAGATCTATGAATCTGTGAATATGGGCCTTGATCCTCAGCTGTGCTGCATATATGTTGAGGGTGGGGGAGTCAAAGGAGAAGGCCCAAAGAAGACATTTGCAGCTTCCAGACCCAGGGCTGTTTCTATGCCAGTTCAGTCCCTGACCTAACTTGAAATAGCCTCAGGGCTGATCTAAACTATGCCAAGTGGCTGTGGACCCAAGGGGCTGGTATGCCAGGTGGAGGGGATCACCAAAGCACAGTGGCACTTCAGCCATGCCCCTTTCTAATAGGCTATATCAGCTCCACTTCTAGGATTCCCACACTGAGGGAATTCCCAGCTGGTTGGATTAGCTTTGAGGCCAGAACATGGGAGAAAACCTAGCCCATGAAGTCTGAATATAGGTTCAGATCAGAAGTTAGAGTTGGGCCCATTTCTAATTTTTTGTCATGACACTGGCACTTTAAATATGAAACATATTATTTATATAAATAAGTTGGGTCAAGAGACTCCAGCAGAAGTATTCCTTACAGAAGTACAGCCAACACTGAACATGCTGAGGTATCATAGAATCATAGGACTGGAAGGGACCTTGAGAGGTCATCTAGTCCAGTCCCCTGCACTTATGGCAGGACTAAGTATTATCTAGACCATCCCTGACAGGTGTTTGTCTAACCTGCTCTTAAAAATCTCCAATGATGGAGATTCCACAACCTCCCTAGGCAATTTATTCCAGTGGTTAACCACCCTGAGAGTTAGGAATTTTTTCCTAATGTCCAACCTAAACCTCCTTTGCTGAAATTTAAGCGCATTGCTTCTTAGCCTATCCTCAGAGGTTAAGAAGAACAACTTTTCTCCCTCCTCTTTGTAACAATCTTTTATGTACTTGAAAACTGTTATGTCCCCTCTCGGTCTTCTCTTTTCCAGCCTAAACAAACCCAATGTTTTCAATCTTCCCTCTTAGATTATGTTTTCTAGACCTTTAATAATTTTTATTGCTCTTTCTCTGGACTTTTTCCAATTTGTCCACATCTTTCCTGAAATGTAACACCCAGAACTGGACACAATACTCCAGTTGAGGCCTAATCAGCGAGGAGTAGAGCTGAAAAATTACTTCTCATGTCTTGTTTACAACACTCCTGTTAATACATCCCAAAATGATGTTCACTTTTTTTCAACAGTATTACACTGTTGACGCATATTTAGCTTCTGGTCCACTATGATCCCCAGATCCCTTTCCACAGTACTCCTTCTTAAGCAGTCATTTCCCATTTTGTATGTGTGCAACTGATTGTTCCTTCCTAAGTGGAGTACTTTGCATTGGTCCTTATTGAATTTCATCCTATTTACTTCAGACCATTTCTCCAGTTTGTCCAGATCGTTTTGAATTATAATCCTTATCCTCCAAAGCACTTGCAACCCCTCCCAGCTTGGTATCGTCCACAAACATTATAAGTGTACTCTCTATGCCATCATCTAAATCATTGATGAAGATATTGAACAGAACTGGACCCAGAATTGATCCCTGCAGTACCCCACTCGTTATGCCCTTCCAGCATGACTGTGAACCACTAATAATTACACTTTGGGAACAATTTTCCAACCAGTTGTGCACCCACCTTATAGTAGCTCCATCTAGGTTGTATTTCCCTAGTTTGTTTATGAGGTCATGCGAGACAGTATCAAAAGCCATACTAAAGTCAAGATATACCACATCTACTGCTTCCTCCACAAGGTTTGTTATCCTATCAAAGAAAGCTATCGGGTTGGTTTGACACAATTTGTTCTTGACAAATCCATGCTGACTGTTAATTATCACTTTATGATGTTCTAGATGTTTGCAAATTGATTGCTTAATTATTTGCTCCATTATCTTTCCGGTTACAGAAGTTAAGCTGACTGATCTGTAATTCCCCTGGGTTGTCCTTATTTCCTATTTTATAGACGGGCACTATATTTGCCCTACTCCAGTCCTCCATGACTTTTCAAAGATAATCGCTAATGGCTCAGATATCTCCTCAGTCAGCTCCTTGAATATTCTAGGATATATTTCATCAGGCCCCGGTGACTTGAAGACATCTAACTTGTCTAAGTAATTTTTAACTTGTTCTTTCCCCCCTCATTGAGTAACAGGCCTACCCTGTCCTTGGTCTTCCTCTTCCTCTTGCTTCTAATACATTTGTAGATTGTTTTCTTGTTATCCTTTATGTCTCTAGCTAGTTTGATCTCGTTTTGTGCCTTGGCCTTTCTAATTTTGTCCCTACATACCTGTTATTTGTTTATATTCATCCTTTGTAATTTGACCTAGTTTCCACTTTTTGTGGGACTTTTTTTTTATTATTTTTAGATCATTGAAGATCTCCTGGTTAAGCCAGGGTGGTCTCTTGCTATACTTCCTATCTTTCCTATGCAGTGGGATAGTTTGCTCTTGTGCCCTTCATAATTTCTCTTTGAAAAACTGCCAATTGTCTTCAATTGTTTTTCCCCTGAGACTTGCTTCTCGTGGGATCTTACCAATCAATTCCCTGAGTTTGCTAAAGTCTGCCTTCTGGAAATCCATTGTCTTTATTTTGCTGTTCTCCCTCCTACCATTCCTTAGAAACATGAACTCTATCATTTCATGATCACTTTCACCCAAGCTGCCTTCCACTTTCAAATTCTCAACCAGTTCCTCCCTATTTGTCAAAATCAAATCTAGAACAGCCTCTCCCATAGTAGCTTTCTCCACCTTCTGAAATAAAAAATTATCTCCAATACATTCCAAGAACTTGTTGCATAATCTGTGTCCTGCTGTGGTATTTTCACAACAGATGTCTGAGTAACTGAAGTCCCCCATCACCACCAAGTCCTGTGGTTTGGATGATTTTTATATCTCTGAATACACACTTGAGTATTGTTTGAACACACACTTGTAAGCTAAAAAACCACAGTATTTAAACCAAATAAGTAGGGCTGTCAAGTGATTAAAAAAATTAATCGCGATTAATCGTGCATTTAATTGCACTATTAAACAATAATAGAATACCATTTATTTAAATATTTTTGGATGTTTTCTACATTTTCAAATATATTGATTTACAACATAGAATACAAAGTGTACAGTGCTCTCTTTATATTTATTTTTTATTACAAATATTTGCAATGTGAAAATAATAAAAGAAATAGTATTTTTAAATTCCCGCATTACATGTACTGTAGTGCAACCTCTTTATCATGAAAGTTGAACTTAAAAATGTAGAATTATGTACAAAAATAATTGATTCAAAAACAAAACAATGTAAAACTGTAGAGCCTGCAAGTCCACTCAGTCCTACTTCTTGTTCAGCCAACCGCTCACACAAACAAGTGTGTTAGCACTTGTGGGAGATAATGCTGCCCGGTTCGTGTTTACAATGTCACCTGAAAGTCAGAACAGGCATTTGCATGGCACTGTTGTAGCCGGCATCACAAGGTATTTACGTGCCAGATGCGCTAAAGATTCATATATCCTTTCATGCTTCAACCACCATTCCAGAGGACGTGTCCATGCTGATGATGGGTTCTGCTTGATAAGGATCCAAAGCAGATCATTTTCATCATCTGAGTCAGATGCCACCAGCAGATGGTTGATTTTCTTTTTTGGTGGTTCGGGTTCTGTAGTTTCCGCATCAGAGTGTTGCTCTTTTAAGACTTCTGAAAGCATGCTCTACACCTTGTCCCGCTCAGATTTTGGAAGGCACTTTAGATTCTTGGGTCAAGTGCTGTAGCTATTTTTATAAATTTCACATTAGTAACTTCTTTGTGTTTTGTCAAATCTGCAGTGAAAATGTTCTTAAACGAGCAACACGTGCTGGGTCATCATCTGAGACTGCTATAACATGAAATATTTGGCAGAATGCGGGTAAAACAGCAGGAGACATACAATTCTCCCCCAAGGAGTTCAGTCACAAATTTAATTAACACTTTTTTTTTTAATGAGCATCATCAGCATGGAAGCATGTCCTCTGGAATGGTGGCCGAAGCATGAAGGGGAATACAAATCTTTAGCATATCTGGCACGTAAATACCTTGCAATGCCGGCTACAAAAGTTCTACAAAAGTACGCCTGTTCTTACTTTCAGGTGACATTTTAAATAAGAAGTGGGCAGCATTATCTTCCATAAATGTAAACAAATTTGTTTGTCTTAGTGATTGGCTGAACAAGAAGTAGGACTCAGCGGACTTGTAGACTCTAAAGTTTTACATTGTTTTGTTTTTGAGTGCAGTTATGTAACAAAAAAAATTAACATTTGTAAGTTGCACTTTCATGATAAAGAGAATGCACTACAGTACTTGTATGAGGTGAACTGAAAAATACTATTTCTTTTATCATTTTTACAGTGCAAATATTTGTAATAAAAATAAAGTGAGCACTGTGCACTTTGTGTTCTATGTTGTAATTGAAATCAATATATTTGAAAATGTAGAAAAACTTCCAAAAATATTTAATAAATTTTACTTGGTATTCTATTGTTTAACAGTGTGATTAAAGCTGGGATTAATTGTGATTAATTTATTTTAGTTAGTTGCATGAGTTAACTGTGATTAATCGACAGCCCTACAAATAAGCAAACTGAAAAATATGCTTTTTTCAAGGAAATATTCAATAATTCATCAAAAAGTTCCCAATAAAATTATCTGTAACCCTTTTTCATAGCATATCACTGTTCCATTTTCTGTTTACAAACATTTTCATTCAAAATCATTAGGGTTACCATTCGTCCGGATTCTGCCAGACATGTCCGGCTTTTTTTGAGTTAAAAATAGCGTCCGGGGGGAATTTGTAAATGTCTGGATTTCCCCCCCATGCAGAGCGCGCGCACTGACAGGGCAGCCAGCCGGATCGTGCCACTCACTTGGGGCTCTGGCAGCCAGAGCCCCTCCTCCACTTCCCCCTCCTCTCCCCTGCAACTTGAGATCACTCCCCTCCTCTCTCTCCCTCCCTCCCCCTCCCTGCATTCGCAGATTGCCGGCTGTTCGCATCGGGCCTCCGGCAGTCTGGAGCTCCTCCCCCTGCTCCTGCTCGCCCTCCCCTGCTGCCCAGCGCGCCGCTCCACAGCACTCTGTTCTGAGCGGCGCGGTAAGGGGGCCAGGGGGTCGGAGAAGGGGCAGGGAGATTCTGGAGGGGGCAGTCAAGAGACAGGGAGCAGAGGGATTTAGATGGGTCGGGAGTTCTGGGGGGGGCTGTCAGGGGGTGGGGAGTGGTTGGATGGGGTGTGGGAGTCCCTGGTGTCTGTCTGGGGGTGGGGGTGTGGATAAGGGTTTGGGCAGTCAGGGGACAGGTAGGGGGTAGGGTCCTAGGGGGCCAGTTAGGTTTGGGGGAGGGTCTCAGGAGGGCGCAGTCAGGGGACAGGTAGGGGATAGGGTTCTAGGGGGCCAGTTAGGATCGGGGGGAAGGTCTCAGGAGGGGGCAGTCAGGGGACAGGTAGGGGATAGGGTTCTAGGGGGCCAGTTAGGATGGGGGGGAAGGTCTCAGGAGGGGGCAGTCAGGGGACAAGGAGTGGGGGGGAGGGTTGGGGGTTCTGAGGGGGGCAGGAAGTGGGAGGGAATGGAAGGGGCAGGGGCAGGGCTAGGGCAGGATGGGGGTGGGGGTCCTCCCGTCCTCTTTTTTTGATTGTTGAAATATGGTAACCCTAAAATAATGTCTGCTGTGCTGGAATCTTCATATGATTACAGCTTCTGCATAAGTAATGTGGCATGTACTGCCTTGTGAATATATTGCACAATAGGGTAAAGTGTAACAATGTTACCGGAAGTTTACAAGTTTCAACAATTGGGAAGATATAATAAATGCAAGGAAATGAAACTGTTGCCTAAAGCAGTTCCTCATTCCTCTGTAACATAGGAAGGAAGGATTCTCCTGCTCAGCTTTCTTTGTAAATCTTATTTTGGTCCATGCTCACTTTCCTAACTATCCTAAACTTGGTAATACATACAAACAACCTTTGATCTTACCGCATCTGCTAATGAAACTGAGTTACAAAGAAGGGTTTGAGAATATTTACTCATACATCCTGACATCCTGCAAATGTCAAACAGCAAACAGAAAAATCAAAACAGTTCCTTACTAAATTGGGTTTATTTTCTCACTTGCCTTTATAACAAAGGCTTCTCTCACCAACCTGTAGTGAGGCAGTATCTGAAATTAACAGATCAACCACAAAAGGCTTCTCTCGCTTCTGAAGGGCTACACTTTTATTGTTTGAAAAAGAGCTTTCTGTAGATGCAAACTTGCCTCTCTGCTATGCAAAGGAAGCATTCTGAAAACCCATATGAAGTCAGTAAATATAACAGAATGTTTTTTGGACAGGACAACCTCTGAGCCTCCATAGTTGTTTGCAAAAGGGGAGTCAATGGATGTTTAAAAAAAAAAAAAAAAGAATGGGACAATGACATTTCTTAGAAAGAAAAAGGATCCTTTGACATATAATTTCTTCGTTCTTTATTGATCAACTCTTGACATGAGTTCAGAGCTAGGACATAAATCATGCAATACCTGCATTTAAACGCAGATAAGAGACTTGAGTGGACCTTATTCACTTGAATGGACCTGCAATAAGACACAAAAGCTCCATCCATGCTGTGGAGCAGTGTTTGAAAAATGTGTTATAAAACAATTCAAACTGGGGGTTGGACATTGTATGGATGAGACCATAACATGTGGGAAAAAATTAACAGAATGTGATCCTAGGCATTTTCTGAGAACTGTAATTTAGAATTTCTTTAAGAAATCATCTCAAAATTGCAACATACTGAAAAGCAGGAAAAAGTATCGCTTTTGGACTCAGAAAACTACAGTGTTACTGTTCATATGACATGATATAATCTCCAGTGCAACATACCCAGACTGTACTCCATTAATGAGACAGGGAAAGAAAGAAAGTACAATTAAATATGAACAGAAACAAACCTGATTTATTTTCTGTGTCATCAAATTCTACACTTGTGGAGTGTCCATTGTTGAGGATGACTTTAGCAGAAGTTGGATCATAGTTAGGGCTAATAGGAGGTAGAGCGGGGTCATATTTGGTTTCTTCAGTTTGGATGTCAATGGGGGACTGACGGTCTCCATTAGCAACAGGGAAAACCTCTTTCCAGCGAGCAGGCCCTAAAATTCATTAGAAGGAAGTGAGGAAGAAGGGGAGAGAAGGTGTTTTAAATTAATTAATTAATTATACTGTGTTTGCTATTTTCATAGAAAAAAGGAATTGACAAATGAGAAAATCAATCACAAGAACTCACCTGGATTATCTTAATTAATTGTATCTATTTATTTTAAATTAAAAACAGAAAGATTCACCAAAGAATGGAATTCAATATATCATACAGCTGTCTCTGCTGGGTCATCAGACAGCTCTTTGGTCTCATCACAGATCCTTCTCCAGTCTAATTGATCAAACACAAATTAGAACATTAGTTTGGCACTTTTTGCCTCTTCCCAGGTACTTCTAGCCAATCGGAATGCAGCAGGCACCCGTACATTCAGTAAGCTCAGAGATACTTAACTCTTCATCTGAGCAACACCAATATCTAACAAGTTTTCCTTCCAGTCCAGTGTCTTGCCTCCGGCGTACTGTGAGCTTCAACTGAATTTTCAGGCCATCAAAGACCTTGCTTTAATCCAACACAGTGTCTCATCTAGACCTCAGTACATTATCTTTCCCCAAGGCCCCCTCTTTAAGGGGTTCCTTCATGGTATCCCTGGAGGCAGAAGCTCTGACAGTGTGGCCCCAATGGATCTACACGGTCATAAAATAGGGGGATGCCAAGAGAGGCATAGGGCTTCTGCACAGAATTTTCATGTGGGGATTGTGACATTGCACTCCATATAATTTTATAAAAAATATGCTACAGCTGTGCATATCTCTCTATCAGTATTATAGAGGGTGGACCATTTATGAGTTTACACTGTATAAGCTTTATACAGAGTAAAACAGATTTATTTGGGGTTTGGGTCCCATTGGGAGCTGGGTGTCTGGGTGCTAGAGACAGGAGCACTTCCTTAAGCCATTTTCAGTTAAGTCTGCAGCTTTGGGGGCGTGGTTCAGACCCTGGGTCTGTGTTGCAACGGAGTAGCATGTCTGGCTCAACAAGACAGGGTTCTGGGGTCCCCAGCTGGCAGGGGAAACGGGCTCAGAGGTAGTCTCAGCACATCAGGTGGCAGTCCCAAGGGGGTCTGTGACCCAACCCGTCACAGGGATGCTGGGGTTTGTGCATAGACAAGTTAAGTACTTCCATTCTCATCCTGCAGGACCCTTCTCCAGCATTTGTTATCACTGATCAAATTCTCCTGTCCCACTAGCCGCAGAGGTGGATGGAGGTTCCTTGAAATGGCTCAACTCATACTTCTGTGTTCAGGGGCATTCTGGACAACTGTATCTCCATCTTTAGAGCCCGCACCAGTGGAGTTCCATAAGGATCAGTCCTTTTCCCCTTCTCCCCCTGCCCTCCATTTTATTCAGGAAGGAGCCAGTGGATGAGATGGTGAGGCCAAATAGGTTGAGGTGTCAACAGTATACAGATGACACCTCGCTCTATATCTCCTTTATGACAAATGTAAACAGCACCATCTCTCAGCATGCTCAGTGTTTAGCCAAAATCTGCATATGGAAGGAGTGCAAATGGCTAAAAATGAATCCAGGCAAGACTAAAGTGATGCTACTAAGAAGAGGAAATAATTCTGAGGAATTTGTTTCCTCTATAACCTCCTCCTCCTCCCATTATTAAGGGCATCTGCTTTCAAAATTGTTAAGTCTGTCTGTGCTTGGGGTCCTTTAGGTCTCCTCAGTGCTACCATAAACCCAAACAGAGATTGAGGGAGGGGGGCGGGGGGTTGGGGGGAACCCACACAAAGAAAGAATAAGGACCAGAAGTTTATATCCCATCCTGTCACTCTCAGAATTAGGGCACAATAATCCAGTCATTTATAACCTTTTGATTATTACAATTCGTTATACATAGGCTTAACAGAATTTGATGTTATATAATTTTGATGGATACTATCCATGTTTATTTTTAAGCTTTTTCCATTTTTATTTATTTAAATTTTCACAGTTGCATAAAACTGTGGGGTGAGGAAGGGGTTAACATCACATGTAAAAATATACAAAGTAAACATCCTTAAATCAAATAAATTCTCAATTTTTCTTACTGTGCCTATCTGTACATTTCAATTATTATGGATAAAAATATTTTTTCATCAGTTTGTGTGTGTGACATTTACTGACATTCAGTGATAAAAATATAGTTCTTCCCAAACTAATTACATTCAGGAATAAAGCCACACACACTGAACAAGTTCCACCTGGTATAAAATGCAGCAGCCCGTCTATTTAATAACACAGGTTACGATACGCTCTCTGCACTGGTTGCCTATTGAATACAGAGTCCAGTATGAGATCTCTGTCCCAATAATCAACGTTCTCTTCAAGACTGGCCCTAACTACTAAAAACACCCTCCTTCCTTCAGTCATCAAGACCTGCCATGGCAGCAACATTCCATTAAGACAACAAAATGGTTTATCAGTAGGGGCAGATTCATGCGTGCAGGAGACAGTATGTTCCCAGGAGCTGGGTCTGGACCATGGAGTTCATTCCTGTGTATAATAAGACTAACCATGATTCTCACATATTCATAACTAAATGTCAAGCTCATCATTCTGAATTGTCTTTCCTTTAGTAACATCTTCATGCATCCCAATAAAAAACAAACAAAACTATTTCTCTTACAGACTAGAAACAAATGCTGCTTTGAATGATTCTTCTAGCTCTTGTTGATCTGGTGGACTCAGATATGGGCATTTGACTTTTGATGTATTTAAATAAGTTCTACTGATTTGTCTCAATAACCTTGGCTATCTGGTCTACATATTCCCTGGCTTTCCATATGTATAATAATAATAATAATAATAACAGCAATCATTTGTGCTTTCTTTGTAAGACTGAATGAATTTCCATTTTATTTTGTTCATAAAAGGTTAGAAAATAATGACAGGCAAAATAAAGAATTTTGGTATAAATCTGTGATAATCAGGAAACAATAGTACAAGAGATATACTGAACTGAGTGTAGGGTTATCACTTTTAAGGAGACACAAAAGAGATATTCTTGATATTGAGCAAAATTTATTGGTGAAGAGTTAGCTATGTAGGGCCAGCTTCTGATATTTGGTTTTTTGAGTAGCCCCATTAGTACTTACTATGAGTAAGAGTATCAGAATCTGGCTATATAGATTTCAGGGTATAAATTAAAAGCAGGAACAATATTAGAAGCAATGGTAAATCAGATGCTGAGTAGTGTCTCACTGTGCAAATAGTCCCATTGATTTCAACGGGATTACTCAAGGAGTAAGGAAGTATGAGAACCTAGCCCATGGTAACTTGTGTTGGCATTACTATTATCCTCTGATAAAAGTGCAATTGACTTGTCTCCTCAGTACTCGAAGTGTACCAGTATCACAATGTTAGCCCACTATTCCACTGCTAAATTCATTCTAGGGATGCTATTAAATACTCTTGAAACGTCAGCTTCATTCACACCAGGCTTGCTTGTCTCCATCATTCAAACTAGCTGTGCCCTTTCCTCATCCATTTTGTCTCCATCTTCCCCTAGCACATTCAGTGCTTTACAACTAATGGCCTAAATCTGAGAGGTGTTGAGTACCTTTCACATTCATTGATTTCAAATGGGGTGCTTGGTACTCAGCACCTCACAGGCCCTAAAATAGCATCAATGTGTCATGTCAGGGCAAGTCTACACTGGCAGCGCTAAAGCGCTGCCGCGGCAGCACTTTAACATGCCTTGTGTGGTCACTCTAAAAAACCCACCTCAATGAGGGACGTAGCTCCCAGCGCTGGGGCACTGTTTACACTGGCGCTTTACAGTGCTGCAACTTGCTGTGCTTAGGGGGCGTGTTTTTTCACACTCCTGAGCAAGAAAGTTGCAGCGCTGTTAATTGCCAGGGTAGACAAGCCCTCAGTGTGTCCAAGAAAGCTTACTTGAGTTTTAGGAAAGCAGTTTTAGAAAGCTCTTTCTCCTCTAATCACTTCCATAAAGAGAGTACAGCTCTCCTAAACAACAGAGGGAAAATGCACAGAATAGGTCTCAGAGAAGAGCAATAATTTACATGTCAGATAAGAGGCCGACTGCACACAGCATAGAGGTAGAGACTTTCGGTCTGGGATTTGTCCGAGGGTAATTTTTAGTCACTAAGATGGAATCTCAAAATCTATTAACTAAATAGCAGAATTTACAATACACATCTTACTAGCTTGAAATGGCAGATCAAGAAGTCATCATAGCTTTTTACTTCAAACGCAACTATTTTAAAGTCATAAATTGACAGCCAAAAAACCTAATGTTACCAATCTAATGTTAACAATTTGTAACCACCACTAAATAGTTTGCAATCGAATGCCTAAAACACAACAAAACCAGATTAATAATTTATTTTGAAATTCTTACTGACAACTACTTCATCCTTAAGTGGGAGAGAATTTTCTTGTGAATTATTGTAACAAAGACAATTTTATCTTCTCTGGACTTGTGACAGATAAAGTAGGTGTAGGGAGGTCATATTACCTCTGTATTTGGCACTGTGCAAGCACTACTGGAAAACTGTGTCCAGTTCTGGTGTCCACAATTCAAGAACGATGTTGATAAATTAGAGAGGGTTCAGAGAAGAGCCATGAAAATGTTTGAGAGATTGGAAACCATGTCCTGTAGTGACAGGAGCGCAATCTATTTAGCTTAACAAAGAAAGGTTAAGGGGTGACTAGTTCACAATCTGTAGGTACATTATGGGGAACAGAAATTTGATAATTGGCTCTTTAATCTAGCAGACAAATATAAAACAAAATCCAATGGCTGAAAGTTGATGCTAGACAAATTCAGATTGGAAATAAGGAATACATTTTTGGAACAACTCACCAAAGATTGTGGTGGACTCTCCATCACTGGCAATCAAGATTGGATGCTTTTCTAAAAGATAGGCTGTAGTTCAAAAAGGAATTATTTCAGGTAAATCCTATGGCCTGGACTTTGCAGGAGGCCCGAATAGATGTCACAGTGGTCCCTTTTGGCTTTAGAATATATGAAAAGGCCTGATTCTGCAAGTCTGGTTGGAAACTGTTTTGGTACATAAAATACATGGACCAGTACAAGGCATTAGCTAGCTGTGCACCCAAAAGTTTACTTTGGTTTAAAAAAGAAATTGCAGAAATATGTAACAGAGATGTGCAACTGCTTTTCTACTTTTCATAAGTCAAGAGGGTCAGATTCACTTGTTTGCTTCAGCTGCTTTGTATCACTCTAGTGACACAAAGCAACCATAAACTTTGGCTTTTCAGTGAATCTGGCCAGAAGGTCAAAATGTTTTAGTCTTTAACTTTTCTTATTTATACATTATGGCCAAATTCAGTGCTGACCTACATTCTGTGAAACCCTATTTAAAATCAATGGGATTTAATGGATTGTTAATCACTGCAGAATTTGATCTGTGACCTATATGCCTCCATTGTGCCAGGAAGATGTTGCTTGCTTCCCCCATTCTAATGTTGAATGCACTTCCTTAAAGGAAAGTTGATACACACTTTCACAATATGCCCACATGACTTGCCTAAGAAACTCAAAGTAATCTGTAACTGATATACTAATTTATTTCCTTACATTTCTGGATATACTGAGAGAACTTTGCTCCAAAACCTGTTCTTTGGACTCATGCCTTTTCTTTCTGGTGACGGTTAGCAGGAAAATACTGTATCCTTTGCTAGTGGAAATCGTCTATACTTAAGGAACGGCCAAATGTTGAGTGCTCTAAAGGAAAAATGTGTAACAGTGGCTCAAGAAACTATCACTTGACACTGACAGTCTGGCCAGATATTGCACAGTATCTAATTTTCCATTTTTGGTTAAGATTATGGATAAGGTTGTAATGAGACAATTCTCAGAGTACACGAGGAGGACTCAGATCTTCTTGACTCTTGTCAATCTGACTTCAGACCTTGTTACTGTAATGGGACTGCACTACTAGCATTGGTCACTGATCTCTTATCAATGTAAAAAAATCTGAGGTGATATCCTGTCTCTATTGAAGTAAGTGTCAAACTCCCATTGATTTCACTGGGGCCAGGAATTCATCGCAGGTGTCCATGATGATGTTACTGGATCTATCAGATACCTTCAAAATCATGCAGACCTGAGTGCAAGTAGATGGGTCTGCCTTGCAGTTATTTCATTCTTTTCTGAGGCTTGGTCTTGGTCTACACAAGGAACTTATGTCGGTATAACTATGTCGCTCAGGGGTGTGGAAAATCTGCACCCCAAGTGACACAGTTATACCAACCTAATCCCCAGTGTAGACAGTGCTATGTCGACGGGTGGGCTTCTCCCATTGACATAGCTACTGCCTCTCGAGGAGGTGGACTAACTACAGCAATGGGAGATGCTCTCATGTTGGCGTAGCTAGCATCTTCTCTAAGTGCTACAGCAGTGCAGCTGCACCGGTGCAGCACTGTAAGTGTAGACAAGCCCTGCCAGAAAGATCCCAGAAAGTATTTTGTTAAGAATCCCAGGGACTGTTAAATGATTATATAGCAACAGTGACCAGGATGTTTTTCCCTCCATCTGAAGATTGCATTCCTTTATCTTGCTTGCAAAGCTCACTTTACGTCACCCATGTGTTTGTCACTTCAAGATTAGGCTATTGCAATCCGCTCCACATAGGGCTACACCCTGTATCAACTTGGAAACTGAAGCGCATGAAGAGGGCAGCCATGCCTGTGTTAAGAGATGCAGCTTGTCTTGATGAGCACATGATACCAGTGCTCCAAAATCTCCTCTGGCTGCCTGCTGATTTTCAGGTGGCGTTAAAAGTAGTGGCGTTCACCTATAAAACCCTAAATATCTTGGGACCTGACTATCAGAGATACTATATGCATTTGGGGGGCAGGATTCAGGTGAGGGTGTAGATTTATATTTGTAGACATGAATTGGTGTTTTGCAGGAGCTGAGTTGAGGATATTCAGTTTGTGGACTGGCTTCTTTCATACAGAGTAAGGTAGTTGGTTTGTTGTTGGATTACATCTTTGATTATTTGTAAAGAGCAACTATAGCATGGATTTATCCCACACAAAAAACTTAAATTGAAGTTAAGGTCACTAGCACATCACAGTGTTCTAAGAAAATATTGTTTCACAAGAATGCTAGCGCTAAATAAAATAAAAGTTAGAAATGCAGGAAATGCAGAGTTCAGCGTGTACTTCTCAAACAAGACACTGAAATTAACCTACCTATGGGGGCAGAGGTATGCCCTGAGAAACTCAAACACTCTTATTACTTTATCCACAACAGTTTAATTTTTATCAGTGACCACAAAAAGACTTTAATCCTAAAATAGCTGCAACAGCTTTATAACTTTCTTTACAGTCATACACAATACACATACATGCATTTTTCAAATTCCTTATTAGAGAAATAGCATGGTAAAGGTAACCATTCCCCATTTGTCATTAAGGGGCCAATCCTGTCAAGTGCTGAGAGCACCCAGCTCTTCATAGGAGGTGCTAAGCACCTCACAGGACTGAGCCCTATTCCACATGGCAGCCAGTTCTCCAAGTGCCACTACTATGCCTCCCTATATTAATATCAGATGCCTACATCATGTGAAATAGGAGCACTTACAAGAACAAAGCAAAGATTAGTGTGGTGACAAAGTAACACTCTTAGTATTGGTGACATAAATGCATTGGACAATCTGCGCTGACCATTTCATCCAGTTGGAACCAGGGAATATAGTGTATATCTATAGCTATATAGCATACCAGTGAGTATAGTGCATCTCTATATCTATCTATTTATACACAGGGACATACACACACAAATACAGTGTAATGCTTGAAAAAATTCACTTGCTCTCTTAACAGTGATAAGCAGAAAGCTTTCCCTGGCAGGTGGCACCTAAACCATCAATTTGTGCAAACATAAACTTTCATTTTAAAAAAAAAAGCTTTCATCTTTATGGATGCAAAGATCACATTTTGAATGTGAACTGAATGCAAAGCATTGCAGTTTTACCTTCCTGAATCTGCAGGGAGACAGCTTTAGTATCTTTGCTGCTCTTCAAATAGCAGCTTTGCCAAGCAGCAGCACACTGCTATTTGAAGAGCAGCAAAGACACTAAAAAGCTGTCTCCCTGCAGAATCAGGAAGACACAACTGCATTGGCAGAATGAAATTAAAACTAGTCGGTTTATAGAACATACTCGGAATCATGTAGAGCAGTGAAACTGTCAAGAATCACATCAATTTCATACTTCTGCTGCTCGGCAAAGCTCTGAGCAAGAACAGAGACAGGCAATGGAGAATCAAAAAGATGAGGAACTAAACAGAAATGTTGCTAGGGAGGAGTAGAGAGCAGATACCACTTCCACAGAGGCTGAATGGATTGACTAATGAAGATCTGCTAGTCTAGCAACAGCTGGGGGCTCTCAAAGGGGAGAAGAGAGAGAATATTGGTGGGGTTAAGGGGTGTGTGGAGTTTCAAGTTTATCAGTCACCAAGCAGAGCCTGATATGAGAGATTGGGGCCTCCACAGGGTCCAGGGACAGAAAACTGATAGACATTCCAACACCCTCCCCTTTCCCAGAAGCTGGGAGGGTGGAGAAGAAGGAGAGGAAGGGTATCTTATCGGGACCTTGCAGGTGGGGCCCAGAATCCTTGTTTTTCAGGTTTCATGCTCCATCAAGGAGGAGTTGTCATACATTATTCAATTTGGGGGAGGGGAGAGGGACAGGATAGAGTATAATGTATAACAATAGAGAACAAATCTAATCATTTCAGCATTGCCACATTTCAACATCACCCAACCATTCTGAAAAGTATATCCCCACAAGTACAGTGAAAACAGAGAGAGGTAGAGAAAGAAGGCAGAGACTTGCATTGCTATTCCTCCTGACTCCCAATCTATAAAAGACATAGTCACCATATAGCTACACGTTCACATTTCTCATTTGGTTACCTGTGTAGCAATGAAACAATTTCAGGTTTTTTAAGTTTTATTTATTTTATTAGGGATGCCTCTCTTCATGAACTCACTGAAAACAAAATCTTGAATTCTCCTTTCACTCACACTTGTGTCAACCAGGAGCAACTCCACTGAAGTCATTTGCCATTATAGATGAGAGGAAAATCATCCCCCAACACTAAGAACAAATAAATCAATCCTGAGAGTTCAGAGAAGATTGAGGGAAATCTGAAAACGTTTGAAAAAAAATCACTTGCCAACTCACCAGTGGTGAGCAGAAATAGGTCACATTCTGCTCTTACTTACAAAGGTGTAAATCCTGAGTAACTCTGACTTCAATGGAAGTATTTGGGATTTACATCTGTGTAACAAAGCAGAACTTAGCTGAAGTCAGTAAAAAATTCCTTAATACAATAGCTACAATTAACTCAACCATTTAAAAATACAGCTGATGTTGACTGTCCATATGCAAATTAAACAAGCATCATTCTAACAGGAACGTGCTTGAATAGTTTTGTAGGAACAATTATATTACTTAGCCATTAACCAATACACCGTTCTCATGGATCAGAGTATACACTAAAACACAGCTCTTCAATTTTCAATGTTCTGTAATTTATCTAGAGATGCAGCTCAACCTGCTGCATATTCCTTTGAGTTATACTCCATCCAGCTAAACTCTTACAAACACGATAGCTGCCAAAGTCATTTTAAAGTTTTAAATCCTCTAAGAGCGCAAATACATTTTCACTGTCTCTGTATCTACTTTTGATGACCAGCAGCCACTCACAATCTGGCAGTGCATCATCTGGATAACTCTTCTTATATGAAAGAAACAGTTACTGTCACTGAATCAGTGTATAAGGTAGTTTTTTCTTTTTATAATATAGGGCCATATTCTGCTATGCCTCCTCCACAAGTAGCCCCATTGATTTTAGTGGAGATATTCAGAGAGTAAGGCATCACTTAACTCCAGTAAAGATGGCAGATTCTGGCTCTTAGAATTTTGGTGCTTTGATACCATGCTCATTACAAATATGATTGATTGACTGGTTGATAGACAGATGTAGAAGCAAAAAGCAGGCTGTGAGGAACTAACATTTCTTTTACAAACACTCTCTTAGCAGTGCTAAATAGGAGAAAATAAAAATTAATACTGCAAAAATAAAAGGAGGGGGAATCAAATTCCAATAGAATAGTTATTAAATTGTTTACCATTTAGCTGATAAATATATACTTCCAAGTGCAAACACATTGCCATTAGCATGAAGAACTATTCTAATTAAAGCCGGTTGGTCTATTTCCACTAACAGCTATTACAGAGCTTGATAATAGGACAATATTTCTTATCCGAGGATAAAACCCTTATCTCTCAAGAGCAAAAATGTTCTAATGGGGAACTATTTGGCTGTGCTAAGAAAAAAAATAACCTGCCTAAGTCCCACTTCAAAACCTAATCTTTGACCCAAAGGTTGTGCTGCAGTGTTGACACTGCCTGGCACCAGGATGCCCCCTCTGGGGAAATGGGCAGGATCCACCTCACTCACCTGGAGTGAAAGAAACTCTCCCATGTTGAGTTGCCTCCTGCAGGGGCTCCCTAGCGTGACACCTGCTTGCTCAAGTCGGTGCTAATAACCACAAGAGAGAACGACCCAAGGACCATTACTGGGGCAGTACCAGCTCCAGCGGGGAAAAGCTGTTCAACCTGACAACTCAGCTCAGGCACCAAATTTCCCCTGCTCTCAACAGCAGCCTCGTCCCCTACAGCTCCCAGCGCCCGCGCTCAACCTCCTGCGGGCAGCCCCCTCACTGTAGAGGACGAAAAGTTGGAGCAAACTCTGGGGCAACCCCTGCTGCTGCCGAGCCAAGGTTGGCTTCTCTCACCTGGGCTCGCCCCCCTGCCCCCCAGGAGCTGTCCCCCCTCACCGTTGTGCTCGTCGTATCCCCAGTGCAGCATGGCCACCCACGTCCCTGCTTGCTGGCGAGGGGAGCAGAACGTCTGGCTGGCCGGAGCAAGACACAGGGCGCTCTGAAGGAGGCAGGCGGCGCCCAGAGGCTGATAAAGTCTGGTTGCGCGTCGGGAGCGGCCGGGCGCCGCTTGTAATTCCCACCTTCCGCCAGCTGGGGGACCTGGCCCCCTCCAGCGCGGAGTCACCTAGAGCAGGTAACATTGCTCGAGTAGCAACAGCCAGGACTGTGATTCCAACCGCTGATGGGATCATTTGTGTTCCTATTCATCAGGGATGGGCCTGAACACAAACCTTGGACCTGAAAAAGGCCAAGACTGTGAAGAGTTCAGATCTGGACCCAAACTTTGCTGTTCCCATCTGAGTTGTTTATTAATAGTGACATTTTTAACAGAGGATGTTTGCTTGCTGTCCAATGTTGCAGGGGGGTAAGTGGCACCTGATGGTGCTCAGCATCCTGCAGGATTAGGCTCCTCACCCATGCATCTAGATAAGCCCCAGTCCTGCAACTGGATCCAGGCAGGTGCAGGGGTCTGCCTGCACAGCTCCAATTGCAGGAGTGGGCTTTAAATAGTACAGGATGTGCAGCAAACTGACTTCATGTCAGTTAAAGGATTCAAAGCCTCTCCCCTCAAAAGCAAGAGAAAGAATCAAGAAAACACCTAAGTTATACCATACAGGAAAAGGCCTTGTAAATGTCTATGCATTTTATGACCCTCATCATCAGAGTAGCTGAGTATGTCCCAAGTATTTAACAATAAAAATAATCTCTCTCTTTCTTTCTTCCTTTCCAGGCCTATGGGGGGAAAAAACTGATTGTTTTATAGGGGAGGAGGTAAGGTGTTTGTTTGCTTTTAACACATTATCTATTTTGTGTGTGTGTGTGTGTGTGTGTGTGTGTGTGTGTGTGTGAAGCTGTGTCTGTGTGTGTGTGTGAAGCTGTGTCTGTCTTGGTATTGCCAAACAAAGCATTAAAAATCATGAGTTAGGCTTAAATACAATGAAATTGGCTTAAAAGGCCTGAACTGTGGTTTTGTTTGTTTTTACATAGGGGTTATTTTTCTTTGTTTTCTGAGGGTACACTTGGCTGTGCACACACATGCGAGCACATAACTGTGGTAATGATATGCACAAATTACCAATTCCGTGGCTAAATGTCATTTGCACAAACAGTCCCTGCAACAGTACATGTACAGTACTGAAAATCTGGCCCTAAAAGTAAGCATTTTTTATATTTTCTTTCCGGTCTTCATTGTAATAATTTTTAAAACAAAATACAATTATTGTCTAGACAAAGTTTTATGGGAACATTTCACATATAGTACAAAAAATTAGAAAATAAAATGAAGCCTAAACTACTCCTGAAGATTAAATAACTTCTTTCCAATGTACAACAAACTGCACATACTTTGCTAATGACTCTGAGTTCTACATTTGCTCTAGTTAGTTAATGAATTATGCATACCATTTATTTATATGCTACTCCATTTCTTTTTTCTTGCTGGTTTTGCTTGTTTACCTGGTTTACTGCAAGGAGATCCCTTGAAGATGATCTTGTAAGGATAAGTACTAAAGATGAATATTTTTAACTAGATTCAAGAAGGAATGTGGTTCCAAACAAGCAACCCAAAGGAAACCAAGAAAGTATTTTTATAAATTAGTTTTAACCTCGTAGCTAAGCACATTACATTCCATAGCTAGTCATGATTCAAGTAGAAAGCTGAATTATCCAATATTTAGGCTGAAAAATAAGAGCCACAGATTATATGCAATTTAAAAGAACCACTTGATTCTCTGATGTGTAGCATAACCAGAAAACCCTCAGGCTGATGTCCTGAGTAAAACAAAGTGCTGCCAAATGCAAATGGAATAGAGAAAATGTTTTGTGTTTTTTTAAATCTTTCAGTTATAGTAACTCAAGGGGTTATTTGTAACAATGATAGATACAAAATTTTCAGATGGAAGTGAGATTTCCAAGTTGATAGTATCCTTTTAAGTTACTCATTTGGGCCCGTATCCTGCAAAAATTTTCATGTGTGCTTGTAAACTTTACACACTGTTAGACCATTTGACTGCTCACAGTGTACAAAGTTAAGCATGCGGGTCTTTGCAGGATTGTCTTGTGTTTGAAAAACAACCTTCTACTGCTTTCTACGGGAGGAAAAGCTGTAGTTCTTTTCTAATGAACAAAGAGTTGGTGACACTGAAAAAGACTTGCTTTTTGTACCTACGGCAAGCAGAACAAAACACTGTTTGATATTACATTTTTTTTAATTAAATGCATCTATAATGCTATCATTTTGTTTACCCTACAAAATATTTGTTCATCATTTTCTTATTTGATATTTCTAAATGATTTGTGAAGTCTCTGTTGTTTTTCCACAGTGATGGAGAACAAATAGAATCATAGACTTTAAGGTCAGAAGGGACCATTATGATCATCTAGTCTGACCTCCTGCACAATGCAGGGCACAGAATCTCACCCACCCACTCCTGTATCAAACCTGTGTCTGAGCCATTGAAGTCCTCAAATTGTGGTTTAAAGACTTCAAGGTGCAGAGAATCTTCCAGCAAGTGACCCATGCCCCACGCAGCACAGGAAGGCGAAAACCCCCCAGGACTTCTGCCAATTTGCCCTGGAGGAAAATTCCTTTCCGACCCCAATATGGCGATCAGCTAAACCCTGAGCATGTGGGCAAGACTCACTAGCCAGACACCCAGGAAAGAATTCTCTGTAGTAACTCAAATCCCACCCCATCTAACATTCCATCACAAGCCATTGGGCATATTTACCGCTAGTAGTCAAAGACGAATTAATTGCCAAAATTAGGCTATCCCATTATACCATCTTCTCCATAAACTTATCAAGCTAGGACTTGAAACCAGATATATCTTTTGCCTCCACTACTCCCCTTGGAAGGCTGTTCCAGAACTTCACTCCTCTGATGGTTAGAAACCTTCATCTAATTTCAAGTCTAAACTTCCTAATGTCCAGTTTATATCCATTTGTTCTTGTGTCCACATTGGTACTGAGCTTAAATAATTCCTCTTCCTCCCTGGTATTTATTCCTCTGATATATTTATAGAGAGCAATCATATCTCCCCTCAGCCTTCTTTTGGTTAGGCTAAACAAGCCGAGCTCTTTGAGTCTCCTTTCATATGACAGGTTTTCAATTCCTTGGATCATCCTAGTAGCCCTTCTCTGAACCTGTTCCAGTTTGAATTCATCCTTCTTAAACATGGGAGACCAGAACTGCACACAGTATTCCAGATGAGGTCTCACCAGCGCCTTGTATAACAAACAGTACTAACACCTCCTTATCTCTACTGGAAATACCTCGCCTGATGCATCCCAAGACCGAATTAGCTTTTTTCACGGCCATATCACATTGGCAGCTCATAGTCATCCTGTGATCAACCAATACTCCGAGGTCCTTCTCCTCTTCTGTTACTTCCAACTGATGCCTCCCCAGCTTATAACAATAGTTCTTGTTATTAATCCCTAAATGCATGACCTTGCACTTTTCACTATTAAATTTCATCCTATTACTATTACTCCAGTTTACAAGGTCATCCAGATCTTCCTGTATGATATCCCAGTCCTTCTCTGTATTGGCAATACCTCCCAGCTTTGTGTCATCTGCAAACTTTATTAGCACATTTCCACTTTTTTTGCCAAGGTCAGTAATAAAAAGATTTAATAATATTGGTCCCAAAACCGATCCCTGAGGAACTCCACTAATAACCTCCCTCCAGCCTGACAATTCACCTTTCAGTACAACCCGTTGTAGTCTCCCCTTTAACCAGTTCTTTATCCACCTTTCAATCCACCTCTCCAAGCTACATGTACTATGAACCCCAGCTATTCTCACATAAAATTCCCATTAATAGAAGTCAGTGGGAGTTTTGAGTGATTGAGGATTGCAGAATCAAGCCCAGGACCATTAGCAGAGGCATTAGCCTGAGCTCTGGCCCCATTATCAGCACAGTAGGACTACTATTATGATATGAAGACTGAGAGAGGCTTCACCAGCAATGGTAGTGGACATCCACTATGGTTTGTAATAGCACGGATGTGCCTGTGCTAAGCTGTTTTTTCCAGATATCATCTGTTTTACAGCACCTAAAAGTGTGCTAGGAACTTTACAATAACATAAAAATTAGAAGATCTCAGCCCTGAAGAACTTACATTACAATAGAAATTCTATTGCTGTATTGCACCTCTCTGCCAAATGCTGTCTGTGAAAGAGATGGCACTCTGTGGTAGGTGTCATTGTAGAACATTCTGTTTCCTTTACCACAAACCTTTTCAAGGGCCTGCTGGAGTAACTGCTCAGTTGCTAAGCACAGCTACAGGTGGAGAATAAGGAGGAAAGAGCAGAGATATGCCCACTCTCTACCCAGGTCCTGCCATTTTGTAGCTTGTCCAACCCTCACCACTCCCTTTGTTAAGTGCGTATACATGTGGTTCTGCAGGCTACTACTGAATATAGAATTGCTTTTTACACCACACAACACAGCTGATTTGCTATTAGAAGCATTGCACATCATCTTTGCCTAGAGATTTTACAGCCACCCTAGCTGCATAAATGGGCTTAGGTTAGGCCCAGAAATATGGCCCAATCCTGAAGCTGATGTAAACACACAACTTCTGCTGTGATCAATGGGAGCTGAGTGTGGAGCACCCTGTAAAATTGGCCTTATTTCACACTGCTGAAGTAAGTTTAATGTTTTAAACAAGCTGAAAATTCCTGTCCATGCACTTAGTCGTATACATAGCTAGAACAGGTGATAAATACAGGATGGGAAATGGGAACAGAGAATAAAATCAGATCAGGCATGACATGTGGGTATTGCTGATAATGTTTTTAAGTCTTCAAGAGAAAGACATTCATTTTTGAAAAACATACACCAAAAATGAGGGCCTGAGGCTGCAAAACACCAAGCCCTGATTGCCTGCCCCCTGAGACTTGAGAGAGCTCAGCATCCCACAATCTCAGCCTCTTTTTTAGCCCTTTGTGAGGTTTCATTTCAAAACAGACATCTACCTTTGTAAAACACCCAAAAGCCTTCCCCCCCCCCTTTGGTTAATAACATTTTTAAATATAAAATCTTTCATCTAGGAAGTAGCAAAAGGCATGAGAATTGCACCGGTTAGGCAAGGAGGTGTCCTGCATTTCCATTCAAATATTTCTAAAAGCAAGTATGGTTAGAATGGGAAGGCAAGCAGATGGCACCATAGAAGTAACATTTATCACCTGTCAGAGGGGTAGCCGTGTTAGTCTGAATCTGTAAAAAGCAACAGAGGGTCCTGTGGCACCTTTAAGACTAACAGAGGTATTGGAGCATAAGCTTTCGTGAGTGAATACCCACTTCATCAGACGCCATTCACCCACGAAAGCTTATGCTCCAATACCTCTGTTAGTCTTAAAGGTGCCACAGGACCCTCTGTTGAATTTATCACCTGGATGCCGGATCGAGTCAATAGGCAAGCACTGTCTGTTACCCTGTGCTTGCCAAGTGCCGGGCACAGCCGGGTGGCTGATTGATCTCAGGGGCTGCCCCTGGCTCTTGGTGTGTAATTCAAGCAAGGCGTTAACAGCAGCATGGCAATAGCACACCCAAGTTCAAACACACGCGGGGGAACGCCGCTCCCTAGCGCTTGCTCCCGGTATGATTTCCTTCTGCCGCGTTGTCTAGCCTCCATTAGCCCCCACTAGCTTGTCCTGCCTCCCGCCCCACGCCCGCCTTTTGGCCGGTGGGCACCATGCTGCTGTTGACAGGGCAGCCTCATTGTTTTCTTTCCAACCTCCCAGCCCCCGCGGGAGCGGGACATTGGAGCCCGCCCGGGGGAAAGAGCAGGGCGCGTCCCTGGCTGGTAAGGCCGCCCCGGGCACATGGAAATGCGCAGCACGCAGTGGCGGAGTCCCCGCGTGATCCCCAGGCTCCCCCCGGGCAGCTGGTCCCCATCATCCAGCCGCTGCATGGGGACGCCAGGGCTGCTCTGGGGGCGGGGCCTCAGGATCGGGGTTTCCCTCCTCCGGGGAGGGGGAAATTCCCAGGAGCGCTCCTATGATGACGCAGGGCGCTCGCGCAGCCGCAGCCTGTGAGATCGGACGGCAGCCGCTGCGGTGAGTGCGCTGGGGGGGCGCGGGCACGTGGCGGGGGGAGCCCCTCGTGCGCCTGCCGAGGCTCGGCCCGGGGCGGGGGAGCGCGGGTCCGTGGGCCGGGGCGGGCAACGGGGCCGGTTTTACTGTGGAAGCGGGGAGCTGCCATGAGGCTGGAGGCCAGTGTTTGCCCGCGCCCGGCAGCGCACTCTGGCTGCGAGGGGGGATTCTGGCTCGACCTCGCCCGTTACTCATGTCTCGGGGGGTGGACACGCAAACGAAGCCTCCGCCTCCGCCCTTTCCCGAAAGAGTTACCGGTGGGGCAGGACCTGCACGAGCTGGGCCCAGAGACCTGGCAGCCGGGCTCGCAGCGCCGCTCAGCTGTCGCCAGGCTACCCCGCCGCTTGGCCTGGGACCCGCAGCCTCCTTTAGTCTGAGCTGCCCTTCCGCTCCGGCAAGCCTCCTTATGGCCGAAGTGATTCAATTTTAAACAAACCCCAGCCCTGCTCTTTCTTAGTGGGGTAGCAGGCCCAGAAACCGATGTTATTGGTGAAAAAGCTGGCACGGCCTCCAGCCGACACCGCCACATACTTACAAGGCGAACCTCGTTGTCTTACCACCTTCTAGGCCATGGGCAAGAACAAAGCCAAAGGGTCAAAGCCGAAGAGTGTCTTCCATGTGGCCAACACCAAATCCCTGAAGGCCAAGAATAAAGCTAAACCGGTCACAACAAATCTGAAGAAGGTTAGTAGGGCCACAGTAATAACCCTGTGCAAACATTTTTTTCTTCATATGTTGTTTTTGAGATCTCCACCAAGCATCTTTAGTAAAAACAAAAAAAGACCCATGGTACACAGGACCTGTACCATGGGTAGGGCCCTATCAAATTCACAGTGACAACAAATGCTTCGTGGACTGTGAAATCCGGTCTTGTGTGCGCTTTTACCCTATACTATACAGATTTCATGGGTGAGACCAGTGTTTTTCAAATTGGGGGTCCTGATCCAAAAGGGAGTTGTAGGGGAATCTCAAGGTTATTTTAAGGATGTCACACTCTTGCCATCCTTACTTCTGTGGTGCCTTCAGAGCTGGGTGGCCAGAGTGTGGCAGCTGCTGACTGAGGGACTAGCTCTGAAGACAGCAGCACAGAACTAAGGGTGGCAATACCATATCATGCCATCCTTACTTCTACGCTGCTGCTGGTGGTGACTTCGCCTTCACAGCTGGGCTCCTGGCCTGCAGCTGCTGCTCTCCAGCTGCCCAGCTCTGAAGGCAGTGTCGCTGCCAGCAGCTGCTGCTCTCCAGCTGCCCAGCTCTGAAGGCAGTGTCGCTGCCAGCAGCAGTGTCGCTGCCAGCAGCAGTGCAGAAGTAAGCGTAACAGTACTGCTAACCCCCTTACAATAATCTTGCGACATCCTCCCCACACACACAACTCCTTTTTGGGTCAGGACCCCTACAATTACACCACCATGAAATTGCAGATTTAAATAGCTGAAATCATGAAATTTACAATTTTTAAAATCATATGACCCGTGAAATTGACTAAAATGGACAGTGAACTTGTAGGGCCATCACCCACAGAACAGGGGCAAAAAGCCTTCAGTTTCCCACTATATAAAACATTAATGAGCATGGAGAGAGATGACTAAAAGCAAACATCAGAGGGGTAGCCGTGTTAGTCTGGCTCTGTAAAAGGCAACAGAGAGTCCTGTGGCACCTTTAAGACTAACAGATGTATTGGAGCATAAGCTTTCGTGGGTGAATACCCACTTCGTCAGACGCATTGATTCACCAATTGAGCTAGAACAGAAGACAGGATTATATGTGGATATCCTGAACTAATACTGGTTGATAGGAACTCCATTGACACAGCTACTTGAAACAAATGAGAAGAAAACATCACAAGAAGTAAGGTGCCACCAGACTCCTTGTTGTTTTTGTAGATACAGACTAACACGGCTACCCCCTGATACTTGATCACAAGAAGTAGACGTTTACACTAAACAATCAACTTGAAGTCTAGGGTGGGTTGTTGGGTTTTTAAGAACTTTGGGGACTACCCTTTGCCTCTAAGTCTTACTGCCCATTTTTGTGGTTTTGCCATTTTGTTTTCTTAAAAAAAAAACCAAAAAAACCTTGCCTTTATTGCTGCAAGACCTACAAAACCAAAAAGGGGAAGAGTTACTGGGTAAACAGTAAAACTGATTACATACCAAGCACTGTCAGAAACAGAAAACCTGACAGAAATAATCTAGGTTACTGGAATCTTTGTTACTAGAGCTGGTTGGAAATTTATTTAAAAAACTAGAAAACTGCATCTGTGTAAATGACAATTTTTGCAGAATTTTTTTTTTAGAACAACCCATTTTTTTTAAACCAGCTCTTGCTGAAGTTTCTAGGTGGGAGTATGATTTCTAAATTTAATGGTATTACCTTAATGAGTGCTGAAAGCTTGAAGGTTGTCCACAAAACTGTTCTATATACGCCCAATACAATGATTTCATACTGCTTTATCTTGGAAAGTGGTTTTGCAGCATGTTATTGATTACTGGGGAACATGACACTGAACAAGACTTAAGATGTGATCCCTGGCTTAATGAGCTTTCATTCTAAAATTAGGCAAAACTGTACTGTTCAGGTGATGCACTAGACTTGTTAGCCACCACGACTTGGCTTTGTTTTCCCAAAGCTTGTGTCACTCCTGAACTGCATAATCTGCCACAGAATTAAACTGTTAAGAATCTAATAAAGCAACAGCGAAGACATTTTTCCAGTATATATTTTCAAACTGTTGGAAAATGTATAGCTAAGCCAATGGTAATCACATTTTTTCTGAGGAAGGTGTTTAAGGAAAGACCTCTTAACTTTCCTGCTGCAAGTTATAGACAAAAGAGAACAAATCACTTAGTAGAAAGTTGGAATGTTACCAAAGCTATGGAATTAACAGTCACTCAAAGGGAAAATGTTGTGTGTCACTGGCACCTGAGGATGTTATTCAGATACAAAGATAACTTTCAGTGACAAACAATAGCAGCAAGCTTAAATTCAGGAATATCTAGAGGTGGAGCCAAATCTCCATTTTATATAGTATTTCGTATATAACAGTAAAACAGATTTGAGAATGCTGTTGTTACCAAAAAGTGGCCCATTAGATCAAGATGAGATGAGCAGTTACAAATTACAGGTATCTACCTACCTACCTGCTGATAGAAATAAAGAACCTGCCTGGACTGGGTGCTTCTTCATATTGGCTAAAATAAACTGAAGGTGTGACAGTTTGTCTGAACTAGTTTTCTGTTACGTGTTCCATTTCCAGAAGGAAATCTTTCTTCCCCTTTTATCTCCAATATAAACAAGTTAGCTTTGACCTATTTGTTAGATTTCTTTGCTAGTGATCCATTTATATGAAAGTTCTATTAAAAATTCACTATCTTTAATATTTACACATTCAAACAGTAGTACAATTAAAATATATTTTAAAGAACGTGCCCCACTCCAAGCAATTTTAAAGATAGAACCGTTGTAAATACACCTCTACCCCGATATAACATGAATTCGGATATAACGCGGTAAAGCAGCGCTGGGGGGGGGAGCGGGTGTTGCACAGTCCGGCGGATCAAAGCAAGTTCAATATAACGGAGTGTCACCTATAATGCAGTAAGATTTTTTTGGCTCCCGAGGACAGCGTTATATCGGAGTAGAGGTGTATGTATAATAAATAGGCTATGAATAAGCCTTAGCATCATATTAAGTTCGCTTACTGCCTTTGACTAACTTGTGCAATTTTTTCTCCTCTAAAGATAAACATTGTGAATGATGAAAAAGTTAGAACGGTAAATAAAGCATTTACTGAAGTACAGAAAGAAGTCAAACAACTATCAAAAGGCATTTCATCAAAATCTCAAAAGAGGCGTTGGGTAATAATTGAGTCCTATTTAATGCATCTTTGGTTGGGAGGGTAGTTGCAACCTCAGGTTAGAAAGATTCCAAAATTAAAGTTTAATTTTAATAAGTTTTTAGGTCTTGACTGAAAAAAAACACAGTTGTGACCCCATCATGAAGAGATGTCAAGTCTGCAAGCAACCTTAGCAGTTCTTCTGAGGGCACAAACTCCCTTCTTAGTCAGAAGAGAGGAAATAGTTGAGCATCACTAGATGCCAGAATGGATTTTTCATTTAATATCTGGATGTTTTAGTTGATCCTTTTACTGATGAGCTTTAAAAATTAATAAAATAATTTTTCAACTGGACACCTTGATTCATCGAGTTAACCCTTAACACAAATAGGCATAGAAAATAAAGGTGGTTGCTTTTGTAAGACATCATGGATCTCCTAGCTTGCCATTTGATGACAGTGTCAATATGAAAAAATTAATTTTTTTGTAAAAACATCAGCCCCACTTCTGCTCCAATTGCAGCTTCCTCATCAAAATATAACATTTTGAAACAATTTCTCTCTTTCTGGAGCACTAGTGGGGTCCTATTAATAATTCATGCAATCTCCCTGGAACAAGTTAGTGTGTTAGTCTCTGTGCAGTAATAATCTCCTTCACAATTTTAGATTTTGTTGACTAGAGCATTCAAGTTTATCTCCATTTTGGCTGTGTGTGTTACGGGCACAGATTTTTTTGGCTTTCCTCTGAAGCTTTAAGTATTGACCACTGGTCCATCTAGTCTAGCAAATCATATATTCCCATAAAGTGAATAAGTTATAAAAAACTTAGGATGTCTTGCAGTCCAATACACCAAGCTAATCAATCTTTCAGACAGCAAGTATTTGTTAGCTTTATATCTTCCAGCAATGAAATTTTTTATACAACCTCAGCTTCCTACTTTATGTAATTTTTTATTTTTTTTTTTATTTTCAGGTTTCCAAGCACCTGGAAAGTGAACCAGCTGATGTGGATGCAACTGCAAGCTTATTATCTCAGTTGTAATGCATAATGAAATATCTATGAATTTCAAAAGCAAAATTTACTGGCAAAAATCAGTGGATGGCACATAATGAATACTCTTTGTACAGTTTTATTAAAAAAATCTTGTTAATATACAAGCATTGGCACACTTTAATACAAACTACAAACAGACCTTTCCTATAATCTAGGAAAGTGGAATGTCAGTCAAAATGTGAGAAACTTAAAGTGCTAAAACAGAAGGCACTTCACAAAATTGGTTCACTGAAACAATTTAACATAACCCATTTAATGTCCTTCACTTCAAAATTTGGCAGTGAACGCTTTTTAAAAATTGTAGTGAAAGGTTAAAAACATACAGAAAGCTTCTTGGCAGTAAAGCTGCAGAAAGAAAATTCTGCTAAGTGACAAGCCTTGGGGTTTTTTTTAAGTAACCAGAAGGCTGCAAGAAAAAGGAGGGGGGGTGGGGAGAACTTGGGATTTCAAAGCTGAGTTACATTAATGTAACTTGTGAAAAAATACCAGAGAACATTTTGATAAAAGCCCTTTCTTCTGGTTTTGAATTTAAGGTGTTTTGTGAAGTAGGTAAGGAAGCAAAAGGAAATGCACTCCCAGAGTCAGTGAACTAAGAGGTTATACATTCATTATTTAAAATACTTAGGTTATGAAGAAGTCTAGAATGTTATAAAGTTAGAGGTAGATATGACAGTCTGGTTCCCACCGAATCTAATAATTTAGTATCTGCACATCAAAAAGATCACAGACTCCTTCATTATCATCCAGGTTAAAGTTGTAGTCATCTCCGGGAGTAGGAGAGAGTCGTAAGAGAGGAAAAACTGTAAAACAAGAACAGTTTAGTTAGTCATAGAATCACAGAAATCTATTATAATTAAAATTCTGCCTTGCAACATCCAGTAAATTTCAAAAACTTTGGTGTCCCGTGTCAGTAATCCAAAATGTTACAACTTGCTTTGCTTTGGCAGTATTCGTGTGCATTGGGGATCCTGGTGCAACTCCACCAAAATAAGGTTAAAAATAATTTAAACTGTGTAGACACAATTTATTTACTATGCTTTAAATGAATTTCCTTTAGAGGAGAAAAAAATTCCTTTGCAATCTTACCTGCAGCAAAGCCAGTGAAGTGTAATAGAGATTAGTCTCTTCTGCTGCAGCAAAGCAACACTTAAGCAGCCTTTGTGGTTGGTACCTAGCAGTGGATCTATTGTATTATATAGCCTTCATTATTGTAGTACCTGTGTGCCTCACAGTCTTAAAATGTATTTTTCCTGTGAGGTAGTGTCATGCTATTATCCCCCTTTACAGACTGGAAACTAAGGCATGAAGAGACTGAGGCCATGTCTACACTATGCATGAAAGTCGATCTAAGCTACACAATTTGAGTTACGTTAATAGCGTAACTCAAGTTGACGTAGCTTAGATCTACTTACCGCAGGGTCCACACTACGTAGTGTCGACTGGAGACGTTCTCCCATCGACTCCCCTTACTCTTCTCAATCCGGTGGAGTACAGGAGTCAACGGGAGAGCGATCAGCAGTCAATTATCGACTGCCCATCCATCAATCGCCGCAGCATCAATCCTCCAGTAAGTGTAGACAAGCCCTAGATGACTTGCCCAAAATCTCACAGGAAGCCTGCAGCAGAGCAGGAAATTAAACCCAGGTCTCTCCATGTAGTACCCTGACCACTGAGTTATTCTCTCTCATCAACTGGATACTCAATTAGGCCCTGAGCCTGCAAAAAATTGAACACTGGCATCATTTAATGCAAATGAGTAGTATCAATGAATCTAAAGGTATTATGCATGTATAACATTACTCACACATGTAAGCGTTCGCAGGATTTGGGCCTTAATATCGTGACAGTCAATATGGAAGGGAAAACAGGTAAGTGATGGAAACTAGAATAAAGGTGGAAAGGGAGAGTTGCAACAGGAAAGAGGTGGGAGTGAAATAGGTCATGTTTAAAATGGTGCTGACAGCTCATAGGCGCCGACTCCATGGGTGCTCCGGGGCTGGAGCACCCGTGGAAAAAAAATTAGTGGGTGCTCAGCACCCACTGACAGCCCTGCCGATCAGCTCACCCCCACCAGCACTTTCTGCCCGCCTTCGGCTCTGCCGATCAGCTCCTGCCCGCTGAGGATCAGCTGTTCAGCAGCATGTAGGAGGCAGAATGAGGGCAGGGCACATTCAGGGAAGGAGATGGGAAGAGGTGGGGACTTGGGGGAAGGGGTGGAGTGAGGGTGGGGCCTGGGGCAGAGCAGGGGTTGAGCACCTCAGGGGAAATGAGGAAGCTGGGGCCTGTGTGGCAGCTGTTTTAATATCAGATATTTGTAATGAATTTTGGAATCAGATTTGAACAAAAACCTAGGGAAGTGATGAATTCAGATATGAATGACATTTGCCTGCAATAACAGAGGACTAGACTCAATGAGTCAGGAGATCCCTTCCAGTCCTACGTTCCTATGAATGGATGACATTCTTAAAATATAACTCTGCTTATTTAAAAAAAAAAAAGGAATGCTAAATGCTTACCATCTGAAGACATCAATTCGTCAATGATATCACTACTAATAGTTCCTGTTAAACACAAAAGCACTTATTTGTGAAAGTCAGCCCAGGTTCTGTGCATTAAACAGCTATTGAAATGGAGAATGTTAGCTGTTAGGCTACTACATTTATAACGTAATGCTTTCAAGAGCAGTAGAGATAGTCAACCAGACCAGTATCCTACTGGGCTTAAAATAATAAAACCCCTTAACTTTTCCTTTTGGACAGTTTCTGGTGCTATTCTTAGGTTACACAAACACTTATAACTACAAAGGGAATGTAAACAATGTACCAGAATGGAGCATCTTTATGAGGGATGCACTTCACCCAAAACCAGACAGCAACCACAGCCAAAATGGTGAAAAGAAAAGAGCTCCAGGAGGGAGAAGGGAAAGGCTGCAGACAAGACAAACTGCTGGCCTCTTCTCCTCTGGGAAATCTGCTGCTAGCTTTGTCAGGAAGGGTTAAACTAAAGAGAGTCTGCCTACCTGTGGGCTCATCCATCTTTGCTATATCAAATGAGTTTGGCTTGAGAATACAATTAACATCCAAGGGAAGCAAGGCCTGATAGTCATTTGAGCTAGCAGTAGTTTGTGTTGCATCTGTTGCAAGGCTCGTATACAGCAAGGAGTCCGGAAGGCTAGAGTAAGGAGTTGCTGGAGTTGTACTGTTCTCTTGCACACTGTTGTCTACAATGGCAGAAAAATACATATTACAAAGTCTATTATGGTAAACTATATGCAGACACACCTGTATCTGGCTAAGTCTTACTGGTAGAACATGGCCAGTATTTGAGATGTTATCTCCTTTCAAAAACCAGGCACAGGTCTCAAGGCCCTTCAGAGATTTGGTTCACAATTTCTGTAGTATGTTGCTAAACGGCATTTGATTATCTATTAGTGATAAAAACAAGTTATGTAATCTCCCTCACTGAGCCTGCTTTTCACATAAAACTGCCTTTTGCAACAACAGCAGGGACTGTCCTAGTACAAGCTTGTCAAAGGTAAATATTCAAGCTTTACATTCCAGTAGAGGTTTGAAGTCTTTCATACACCACATACAATCACCTTGAGGAACAGCCCAGAACCCTGTTGAGGGCTGGTTTCTGGATCACTTCTGAGGTGTTTCTGGTATAGGATGATAAATTGCAAGTGGAACAATCCATTTCAACAGAAGTCTGAACATAGAACAGGAAGAGGATGGTGACCTCCCCCAGCAACCTCCAGCCAGCTGATAGTAACTCCATTGGTGTCAGGTCTCAGGCCGGCAGCTGCTACATTATGCTAACAGTTGATTCCCTTTCTCTACCCCATCTCTAAAATCTCTTTTGGGGGTGGGGGGAAACAAACCATGGACCCACCTGATGGTGTATCTGTAACTGGGGTATGTGGTAAATGCTGCTCCTGGTTAATGTCATGCTGCTCTGATGGATTCTCAGTAGATGCAGTAGGTTTTGGGGGAGTCACTGGAATTGCAGGCTGAGATGGGGGCTGTGCAAGGTCATCAGGAGGAGGAACTGGGAACACCACAGGCGTGGGGGAACTTGAGTCTTTATTAATAAGCAGCACGTGGATAGGTCCTGAACTACTCTTTAGACTGATCTGGTATTTCTTTTGTCCATTTTGTCCCTTTAAAGGTGGCACATTGAAATAAAACAGTTACAATTCCTTGTGACTGACAATTAAGCCAAATAACTGCGTGCAGTGATTGCCATAGAAAGTAATGGAAATGCATAGTTGCCTAAGTAGAAAACTTTTATTTAAGAATAAAATTCTCAAGATGCCATTGCAAGGTGACATACAATTTTCTAGTCATAAGACCACATTAAGACAGTTCTATACAAAGTTAACTAACATCACATCAGACAGAAAAAGAGACTTAAAACCAATACAACACACCCCATAACCAATAAGATTCCAACCCTTCTACATTCTCACATAATTAACAACTGACACATGGCACTCAAGTACAGAATTCTGTGCAATGCTCATGTAATTGAATTCAAGCTTAGCTGCGAGTCACAGCAGGGTTCCCACTAAAACCTGACCCCGGGACATATAGTAGCCTCTTTAAAATAATTTTCTCATCTGCAAAATTGACTTAATTGGAACTAACTGTCCCACTATAGCCAAATCCTTTACTCCCTGATTCAGTAAACAAAGGACAATTTCCCTGCAGAATAGTCAACATGAAGCCTTCATGTTAAAGAGCTAGTTCTTGTGATTCAATCTGGCATGTGCAGTGCTGCTACCATTGGCCAGTTCATGGGATTAAGTCATTATCTTTCTATTTTGGGAACAGGTGAGATATTTCAGTCATGAAGACAACCAATACAAGTTATCTGTGTCCAGCAGTACAAAGGACAGTCTCATTAGATTAGCATTGCAGTTCACCTTGTGGCATTTTTTATAACCTCATTGTTTAATTACTGTGCTTTTACTCATTCTTTGCTCAAGTTAAAATATGAAACGCATCAAATTGAATCACTATCCTCCTACAACTGCACAAAAAATGTTTGCCACTCTTTCCCCACCTGTGTAGGCAGCATGAAAAACTGAAAAGCACTGTATCTCTGAAATTGAAGATGGCAGAAGGTAAAACCATGAAGCAAAGTAGATTGTCTTGCCCATCCATCTTTTTTGGCCAAAGCAAGATTGCTCTATTATTCTCTGTCATTAAGGACTAGACCAGATAGAGCATCAATCTGTTTTTCTACCGCTTCCTCTGTTGTTCTGTGGGGATCTGATCTGGGTTTCCAAATTCCTTGGCCCAGCAGGGGTTGGGAGGAAAGGAGCTTGCCACTGAAAGACCAGCATTGACAGACTCTGAAGGAAGCACCACTGCTTTTTGCCTGAAGAGAAACGGCAGCTATTGGGCTTTTGCAAGCGGAAGAGAGAAGAAGGAAGGGGAAAACCCAAAGTATCTTGTTTTAACTGAAAGGTATAATCACTTTTAGTCTGTCTAGATGCGCAAAAATGCTGTTTACCCAATATCAGTCCACATCCAATTAGGTGAATCCTAATTTTTTCTCCCACACAGACGAAGAGACAAACCTTATTAGCTGCAACACAGGCATCCTTACCCCTCCCTCACCACACATACGTAAGCAAACAGTTTGTACATACCATTTCAGGTATAGGTACTTCTAATTGTGTACCACAAGGTGCTTGAATTGCTAGAAGTGTGTCTCCTAGTGAAGTAGTAATTTAAGAAAACGTTAACCATATGTAATTTTACACATTCTTGGGTTGTGTACACTCAAATGGAATATAGTTCTCTAATGCCACTTCAGCATTAGTTTGATACAAATCCTGCACATTTTGATGTACTTCAGGAACAAATTCTAACATGAACGAGAGCAAAGTTTGAAGAAAACCTGTCCATCTATGTATTCATAACCAGAATATCCAAGGACTTAGCTTTATATGTCCCCAGAACTCAAGTCTCTGTAGCATGTACAATCTGGGTGTAGTTGCCTTGCACAGTGCACTTGGACACCACCTTTCTTTCTGTAGCTTACTAACCGTTTGAAATACCTGGGGAAAGTCACTTCACTTTTCCGTGCCTCAGTTTCTCACCTATAAAATTAGGATAATGCTTTTTTCTCTCACAGTGTATTGCGAGATAGCACTTCTCTCACTGTAAACCTCATTCTAACCCCATATTTTGTAATTAGTGAACTCTTGTAATAACCTTTTTTATGTTTTGGGTTAAACTCTATAGTACATATAAGTACATGGCTACAGAGAACATTATCTTGAAGTTCTTCTTCAGGCAAAACTAGAGAAAAGGCATTTTATGTAACCTAGAATTGTTTTCTAAACTTTGGACCACATTGTCCCCTCTTGTGGAAAAACCAGGAGGGGAACCTGGGAGGGAAATCTCTGCTAGAGGTCTTTGCAGAGAGTCTCCTACATCCTCCTGTGGGGGAGAGGTCCCAGTTTTTTACCACTCCCAAACTGGGTGGAATATGAGGAATCCAGGGAAAGACAGGAGCCATCTGTGCAGATGTTTTGTGTTTATCCCTCAGCTCTTGGCTTCAGCTATCCCCAGTAGCATGGCTCCACTGGAACTGTACTGTCAGGGATTCCATATATTTGTGGCTGCAGCTGTCCCCACAAAATATATGGAAGCCTGGGCCTGAGTTGTCTTTTCTGGGGAACCTCTGGTGGGTCAGACCAACATGTTCTGACCTGCTCCCCCTCCACCCCTCTTGCCCCCTACCACAGAACTTGAACAGGTCCTGCAGAGCCCGCATTAGGAAAAACAATGCCCTGGGGGCAACCAAGCCCCCCTTCCATACATCCATGACTGCAGATGGAAAAGACATCTAATAGCTCATGTCGCTTCTGTCGCAGTATGTAGTTTCAAAGTATCAAGTAGCTATGTATTGTAAGTTCCATTTCTTATAAACATAATTACACTTGCAAACATTTTCTAAATTCAAAGTAATTATGGAAAAAAACCACTATGTTATAGTGAGGTTTATGTAACAATATAATAAATACAAATAATGATCCTCATGTTGTAAGAACTTTGCTCAATAGCAGGAATATGGAATCCTTGGCTCTAGATCTTCATTAAATAGCCATTTTGTATTGTAGGATGCGTTTTTGGGGAGGGGCTGGGGTGAAGGGGAGAGGTATTTGAAAAAATCCCATTTCTAGAGGTTTCAAACAAACAGCTTTTTTTCAAGTCTGATGGTTAATGCACGAGAACATAAGAATGGTAATACTGAGTCAGACCACTATCCTGTCTTCCACCAGTGGCTGGTGCCAAATGCTTGAGGGAATGACCAGGACAATGCAATTACTGAGTGCTTCATCCTGTCGTCCGGTCCCAGCTTCTGGCAGTCTGAGGCTTAGGGACACTCAGAGCATGGGGTTGCGTCTCTGATCATCTTGGCTAATAACCATTGAGGGACTTATCCTCCATAAATTTACCCAATTGTTTTTTTAACCCATTTATAATTTTCACCTTCACAACATCCCCTAGCAATGAGTTCCAGAGGTTGTTTGTCCATGGTGTAAAGAAGTACTTCCTTATGTTTCTTTCAAACATGCTGTCTATTAATTTCATTGGGAGACTTCTGATTATTGTGTTACTTCTGATTAGTGTATTGTGTGAAGGAGTAAATAACACTTCCTTCTTCACTTTTTCCACACCAGTCATGATTTTATAGCCCTCTATCACATCCCCCCTTAGTTGTCACTTTTCTAAACTGAACAGTCCCAGACTTTTTAATCTCTCCTCCTATGGAAGCTGTTCCATACCCTTAATCGTTTTTGTTGCCCTTCTCTGTACCTTTTCCAATTCTAATATATCTTTTTTAGAGATAGAGCAACCAGAACTGCACACAATATTCACAGTGTGGGCATACCATGGATTTATATAGCAGCATTATGATATTTTCTATCCCTTTCCTAATATTCAGTCAGCTTTTTTTGACTGCCACTGCACATTGAGTGGAGGATTTCAGAGAACTGCCCACAGTGACTCCAAGATCTTTTTCTTGAGTGGTAACAGCTAATTTATACCCTATCATTTTGTATGTATAGTTGGGATTATGTTTTCCAATGTGCATTACTTTGAATTTCATTTGCCATTTTGTTGCCCAGTCATCTACTTTTAGTGAGATCCCTTTGTAACGTTTTGCAGTCAGCTTTGGACATAACTATCTTGAATTTTTTTTTTTTAAATCTGCAAACTGCCACCTCACTGTTTACCCCTTTTTCCAGATCATTTATGAATATGTTGAACAGCGCCAGTTCCAGGACAGATCCTGGAGACCTGGCTGTTTATCTTTCTTCACTGTGAAAACTGACTATTTATTCCTACCCTACCTGTTAACCAGTTACTGATCCACAAAAGGACCTTCCCTCTTATCCCATGACTTCTTGCTTTGCCTTTGGTGAAGGACACTGTCAAAAACTTTCTGAAAGTCCAAGTACGCTATATTCACTGGATCACCCTTGTCCATGTGCTTGTTGATCCCCTCAACAAATTCTAATAGATTGATGAGGCATGATTTCCCTTTACAAAAAAACATGTTGACTCTTGCCCAACATATCATGTTCATCCTATGTGTCTGATAATTCTGTTCTTTACTATAGTTTCAACCAATTTGCCTAGTACTAAAGTTAGGTTTACTGGCCTGTAATTGCCAGGATCACCTCTGGAGCCTTTTTTAAAAATTGGTGTTACATTAGATATCCACCAGTCATCCGGTATAGAAGTTGATTTCAGCGACAGGTTACATACCACAGTTAGTAGTTCTGCAATTTCATTTCTGAGTTCCTTCAGAACTCTTGGGTGAATACCATCTGGTCCTGGTGACTTATTACTGCTTAATGTATCACTTTGTTCCAAAACCTCCTCTATTGACACCTCAATCTGGGACAGTTATTCAGATCTGTCACCTAAAAAGAATGGCTCAAATATCAGAATCTCCCTCACATCCTTTGCAGTGAAGACAAATGCAAAGAATTCATTTAGCTTCTCCACTATGACCTTGTCTTCCCTGGTTAAAACACCTGCTCCAAACATCTTACAAAAATACAGTCTAGCAGCAGCAACTTACCATTGAAGCAATTACAGATGTCTTCATGAGTGACATATGAAAATGTGATTTATGTCAAGGAAATTTTCAAGAAGTAAGAAGCTGAGATTTTTGCCTAAGCAATGTGAAGTTGATATTTAGTGCAGTTTACAAAAGAAGTTTGTGTTCCTACAGTGTGTTGGTTAGGGGAAGGTCTACACTTTACATTTTTACTGTTATAGCTAATGTTGGTCAAGAGTGGGATCTGTGACTGACATAAGAGTGGCAAAAGGATGCAGCTATACAAATGCAGAATTTTGTCAATATGTCCACATTATAAATGCTTTGTCAATATAGCATACCAGTATAACTAGACCAGCAAAGCCTTTCAAGCAAAGCCTTGGCCTTAAGACTACCATTAGAAAGTTTCCAAAATGTTATTTAAATGTATTTCACACATACTACCACCATCTCCTTTTTACTGATAAGTCTGGTTAATATCATATCACTATGATACAGTATGTCCAAAGCCATCATGGATCAGCATGAATTCCGGATGAATCCAGGATGAATTCTGCCAGTGACGACATACCCATCAAAGAACTAGATGCAGCCTACGGAATAGGTGAGGCAAGCGGCTTTGAAAAGAAACAACATCCTGTGTTTAATTCATAGTCTATGGGAATTGCTCTATGAAAAGTCCTTAAGTTCAAGGTTTTACCTGTCAACCATAAAAATACACAGGTCAGCACTGGAGCTTGGAAAAAGAATTGTTTGCTTTACTGGAAAAAAACAAAACAAAAAAACATTGGCTGTGGTAAGTATAGTTAAGAAATAAGTCAACAGAACAGAAAGCTATGAGATGTTTTACTGTTTCTGTGTAAAAACTACAGCAAAATCAAGACACTGTCATTATCAAGAGAGAGAAAACTGGTTCCCAGATCCATGTTATGTAAGTTTTTCTTCTAAATAATTTAGAACCAAAATGATTTAGTTTTAATGATTTTGTCTGATGGAATTTGGTGCAGTCAAATGAATTTTGCTAACTCTGCCACCATTAACATATAAATTATTTTGTAATAATTGCAAGCCACTAAAATGTAAATTTAAAAAACCACCACCAAATAGGAACCTGTTGATGTTCAGAAGTAGGACAGAGAGCTCTGAATATATCTTAATGCAAGGGCATGGCAGGGCTTCCAAAGGTGTAAAACAAGTTCTATTTTAAAAATTTGTGTGTACACCCATATCCTCATACACTTACAACAACTTTGAAAGCACCTGCTTTCCCTTTCACTTTCAAATTGGTCCTAGTCAAAACGCATCCTGAAAAACAACATTTTTGGTTTAATCCTGTAATCCCACCACATACAATTAATAAGTATTTCAAACTGAGTACTGCACATGGCGGTTTTTTAGGACTGGACTTCCCTGAGAAACCATTTGCAGCTAGAGAGACAGTGCCATATATCTGTATAATCTATTTTGAAGTTTCATGCAATACGTTCTTAGTCAATGTTTCAACTAATCACTGTAGTTTCCATTTCAAATCTACCCTTTTTCAAATGTAAAAGCTGATTTCTGAAAGTCATTTTATCTGTAGTGTTTAGAAGTAGAGGCCAGGCATTTAGGGTTTTGTTTTGCTTACTAGGTATTCAGCTTGCAGTATCACACAAGACAAAACTTAGCCCTACATTGCTTTAGATATTTAATTACATTCCAATTACTCAATTATTTTGTTAACAAGGTTTGGTACACTATTCACTATTAGACCTTCTCTGGTGGCTTGGGGTGCCCAATCCCACTCCATTCCCAGCACTCTCAGCAAACTGACTCCACTCAGAGCTTTGTGAAAGTGGACCAAACTGTGCCTTCACAATCAATAATTCATTTAAAAATGGATTGTTGCACATGCAGAGTAATCTCTTTATTCAATGGGAAATAATTTCACAGCTCATTCGGGCCTCAATTCAGCATAGCACTTAAATACATTTAATTGCTTTGCTGATTAGAGACCTTACCTGTTATGTTATCTGTATTGACTGTATTCACTTTAGAACAGCTGCAGTCTATCAGGTTAATGATCTGTGAATTTAAGCAGGCTCTGACGTGATAAAAATCACTGATTTGACTGGAGCAGTTTCTACTGAACAATCATAATATAGTGTTAAGTGCTTTAGAGCTACTTATAGATAAGAGTGCACTTTTCCCTCTCCAAAATCTCTAATGACCTATTTTGTTCAATATCCTCTAAGGGCTTGTCTATACTGGCACTTTACAGCGCTGCAACTTTCTCGCTCAGGGGTGTGAAAAAACACCCCCCTGAGCACACCAAGTTACAGCGCTGTAAAGCGCCAGTGTAAACAGTGCCCCAGCGCTGGGAGCCAGCGCTGTAAGCTAATCCCCTCATGGAGGTGGAGTACCAGCAGCGCTCCCGCGGCAGCGCTTTGGAGTTTCGAGTGCAGCCATGCCCATGGAAGTAGGTTATTTCAAAGCGCTGAGAGAGCTCTCTCCCAGTGCTCTGCCGTGACTACACAAGCCACGTTAAAGCGCTGCCACGGCAGCGCTTTACCATGGGCAGTGTAGACTAGCCCTAAGAATGCTAAACATGTGGTTACAAAGTAATGAGCAAATATAGTTTAAACAATAGACTTATTACCTGTTTACACACAGGATATTTTCAGTTCCAGTTTCAAAAAGCCTCAGGAGTTTATCAACTCACATATCTTTTCAAAAGATTTAGATAACCTATCCTATGAACAACCAAAGAAGAATATCTTGGAGTATCCTAAATCTAATTTAAACCACGAAAGCAGTTAATTTCAGTTAATGCTAAAAGTCTGAATTTTCTACATTAAAAAATTACCACTGTGTAAATTTCTGATGGATTATTTCCAGATTACCATTGATACAATCACAGAGGTTAAAACTTGAAAAGACCTATTAAACCAGTGGTTTTCCACCTTTTTTTCCATGTGCAGACCCCTAAAAAAATCTGAATGGAGGTGGGATCCCTTTGGAAATCCTAGACATAGTCTGCAGACCCCTAAGGGTCCATGGACCACAAGTTGAAAACCACTGTATTAGACCATCCAGTGCCTCTTTCTGCCAATACAAGATTGTTCCCTACAGTATATTTTCCAGCGCTTTGTCTAGCTTGGTTTTAAAATGCCACAAGCAAAGTTTCTTCTACTCCTTTAGATCTCACTGTGTATTCCATAGCCTAACGGATCTTGCTATTGTCTCACAGCACTTGCTTCACAAGGTGAGTTAATTTCACTACCAGTGCAAAAGAAAATTGAAATCACATTTTAACAGAAACAGCTTGAGACCAATTCTATTTCTTCTAGAGTTAGTAACCCCCCCTTGGTCACCTAGTTCAAATAGCTTCTCACTTCTAGAGCAGGTCATATTATGTGACCAACCTTTTAACATATGACTGGTGCTTCTTTAATTCTATTTCATGAATGGACACAATGTACGTCCCAAAGGATATTGGTTGTTTGTGGAATCATCCATAACATTTTTGATGCTTTGCTGCAGCCACAATTTTTGCTGATCCAGCTCTTTTTCTTTTAGTTCCAAATCTTCAATTTCTGCTTCAAGATACCTCAGTCTGTCTATGACTTCTTTTGTATTGCAGCCAGCACCTACACCTCTTTAAAAAGGGTACAATATTTTATGCAGTCACAATATGTGTAATGATAATGTAAAAAACTACAGAGAGAGAGAGAAAGAGAGAGAGAGAGAGAGAGTTTGAAGCATAGGTCTTGCTTTTTTTTTTTAAACCCACCATATTAATTATATTATGAAATACTAAGAGGTAGTAAAATTCCTGCTTTTATTTTTTAAGTAGAAAAATATTGAAAAATGTCTTAAATTTGGGGCCAACGTTGGGATTCCAGTCACTGTTTTCCATTTTCATGGCAGGTGGCGTTTTCTGTGTCAGGGCTGTGTACCCAACTCAATTCCCCCTAGTTAGCTCCTCACTGGGGCGATGGGAGAATGGAACATGTTTTCTCATAGACAGAATCTTAGGCTAGCACACTGCCTGCCTGGTCCTTGGCACTGCTCTACAACACACATCAGAGCCACATCCCCAATCCCTGCCCAAACTCGTCTTGAAGTTCAAAGATTTATTTCTTTTAAGTAGCAAGTTATAAAGTTATGTTATATAAATTTTAGTGCCCATGAAAATTGCCAGATTTTCACTTTTCAGGATTGTCACTTTAATCTAGACATGGTACAGTATGAAAAACAACAATGCTAAATTGCCCCTCAGATATGCTGAAAACTTCAGACTTCACGGCTTAGAGTACTTCAGTCTCCAGCACCATTCAATTTTTGGCCTCTCTGAAAATAAGGACGACAATTGCAGTGAGGACACCTGGTCATTAGGAACTGGATTGAGACCACTGACATATTCTACATAGGCTACCACTGATTACAAAATGAATTTTAATTATTGTTGAATATAGCCAAGGAAAAAGGAACAAGGCCAACTTTTTCCTCGCTTGAGAATGTGAAAATATGCAGAATTGACAGTTCTTACTTCCATTGGATGCTGTTTTTTGACTTTTTCTCAATTAAATCTATGCCTTCCAAAACATTGGTGATATCATAGATTCTTCTTTTTTGTCTCACAGCAAGAGTATCAGCAGCCTGTTAAAAGAACAGAGATAAGTGTCAGCAATCTGCACACCAAGGCAAAAAACTGGCCCATTAGGCTGCTCACCTGAAGCTCAGCAAGCTTCTTGGGTGCTGATTCCAGGTCCATGGTTTCTCAACCTGCAGGTCACGACTCAAAACTGGGTCGCCAGAACACGTCAAAGAGTTGCAGGGCTGGCTAGGCTTGGCTCCTTGCTCCCTGTGTTGTGACCCAGTGCACAGGGTTGCAGCGCCGCCTAGGTTTGGCCTAGCAACCCCTCCATCATGATGACGGGGGGCAAGCTGGGCCAAATTTGAGTGAGAGGCGCTACGACCCCATGTGCCAGGTCACAATGTTACTCACACAAATTCCCCCCCTCACACTCGCCCAGCAGGGTGGCCAGGCTAAACCGGAGCAGTACTGTGACGCTGGTGTATGTAACACCCAGAGTGGGGAGCCAAGCCCGGCCAGCTACAAAGTCAGGAGCCGAGAGGGAAACGGTGTCATGTTCTCAGTAAAGTACTGGCCTCCCAAAGTGTATCCTGCCCTGCAACTGAGCAGCACTCCTCTTCCACTCCTGTCCTCCCCACCAAGCTTGCACCCGCCCACTCAGCCAGATGACTTCCCCCCGTCATGCTACCTATACCCCAACTAATTTCTTCCTCCATTCCGCCCACTTTATCTCCAGGACCTCAAATTCCCCCCACCCCTCTACTGCCTATGGGGGGGGGCTATATTTTTGGGGCACTATAGGCTCATCGCCCCTCGCCCCTCCCCCAGACTGCTTTGCTCCCATATCCTTCCCCCCCAGTCCCCCGCATCCCTCTGCCCGCCCCCAATTCCTTTCCCAGGTTCCCCTCCACCTCTGACATGGGCCATATGGAGGAAGGGTGTGTTTTGGGGGGATTATCTTGGCTCACCCCCCCCCCCAGTTGCTGGTTGGGGGGGTTTCCAGCTATTCACATCTGGCTAGAGCCCCTGGAATCTTAGCTCTGAGCCCCCCCGTCTCCTGCCCCGCACCCCTGAACCCTGGAGCGGGGGCCTTTGGGTTGCAACGTATCATTAAGGTTTACAAATGGTCCTGAACTCCAAAAGATTGAGTTTTGGATTTTAACCCAAATTTTGGACCATTTAAGTACATGAAAAGTACTGAGTACGTTAAACAAATCTACCTAATGGACTGGATTTTCTTATGTTAATAATAAATTAGTCTGAGTGTAAATGCAAGGCTGTCTGTTAAAGTAAGGCAATGTAGTGGAAGATACACACATGTACATGCATGCATGCGTGTATGTACAGTTAATGTACAGCTAATGAAATGAACCAGCATTAAACTGCTTTTACTTTCAACACTCTTACCTTTCTATTTGTTGCTTTTTCTTTCCTTCCATCCCCCAATATTTACTGCTAATATTTACCCAAAAAAACTGACATTGATTTTTTTGTATCAGTTTTCACCCATTTTTTTAAGTTTTGTAACAAACACTAAAATTTCTCAGGAATTTATCAGACAAAATACAAACCACAAACAAAAGGCCTTGCACATTCTGCACCACTCTCCTTCAAGATCAGAGTCCAACCAAATTCCATATAAAAATGGCATGCAGAGCTCTACAAACCATGCTCAGAGAATCCGCCCATTACCTCAACATAGGGGCCAGTTCTTCCATAGCCAACTGGGTATATGCCAGGCAGGAAAGAGTACAAAGGTGCTGTGAATGTCCCAAATATTAAATAACCAATTCCTCTCCTTCCTCCCAACCCCATAAAAAAAGTCTGAAATTTTCTTTTTGGAAGGTGGAGAATGAGAATATGGAAGAAGGAGGGCAGTATCTCTCTGCAACAATAAACAAATAAACCCAAAGAGTAGAGGAGGCTAGAAGGGAGTCTACTTCCTCTGGTGACTCTGAAAAGCTAATCCAGTTCTATGCTGGATTAACTCATGTTCGCCTTAGAACCACACATCACGGAATAGTTAAAGCCTCAATAACCGGGGGTAGTCTAGCCAAAAAAATTTCGGTGTGTCTTGTGTGATATAAAACGGAGCAGCTACCTTTTGTTAATATATTTCTGGATCCCACCATTGGACTTTCTCTCCAAATCATTGAGGAAACACTTATAGAGCGACAAAGCAGATTGATTCTTCATGTGTTCCATGAGAAATGTAGAAATCATAAGACATAACAGAGTGTAGCAACTTTATAATTAGGAAAGCCTTTAATACAGACCCTTGTATTAAGAACATAATACACAATTAGAATTGGGAGTAGGACTGATTTTGCTTTTATATAGCATGTTCCATACTAAAGCTATTGAAACACATAAAAATAAATGAGATAGAAACATAGCATAGCATAGCATAGCAATTTAATGGACAAATGTGGAAGTCATTACACACTTAGCAATAGCTCACAGCTTTGGACAATTGAAATGTTTCACTAGAGAACAGAAATGTTGATTAAGTCTCCAGAATTATCCCCTACCTTTTGAAAAAGGCTTAGTAACCGTAACTTCTACCTGGAAATCCAGCAAAGATAGGTAGAAAGAATCTCATTTTAAAAGCCATCTATCATAATTAAACCCAACAACATCCAGCACTTGATTAACGCTCCACTATTTCTGCTCCAGAAGACATAACTGCCAACTAAGATTCAAACCAACACACGACTCTTCTCCTATGAGACTGAGGAATTAAGAATACATACGAAGTACAGGTGGATTAATATGTGAATCAAGGTAATAACCTATTACCCAGCAGATAAACAAGGCCTGAGACAGATTAGTTTATCCCTAAAAAGGAATGAAGTAGTGGACAAAAGCAAAGGGCACCCATTCTACTATTGTTTTACTTCAAGTGATACTGCAAGTATTACATGTCCCGCTTTTTAAGTCACCTCTAAAAATAGGGAAGGGTACTAAATTGGAACAGGTGTGTGGAAAGTTTTATTTTTAAATAAAGTACTCAGTCTTCAAACTATTTAGTAATGGTGCAGAAGACATGAAACTATTTAAATAAATAAAATACATGTGAGATTAAAAACAAGGATTTTGGAAAGCGGGAGAGATAGATAATGGTGCAAATGAGTCATTTTATTGAAGAAGAATGTGACAGTAACTCGTTGCATTTCTAATCATGAAACTCACTTGTACATTATGGTCAAAATCTACTAATGAATACACTCTGTACATCAGTCTGTGTAATCATACATTAAAAATGCCAAAAACCAGAATAAAAAATAAACCTATTTTACAGCAAAGGCCATACACTTCCATCTTTTCTAAAACATAACCAACTCACTGACCTGCCAAAGCAATTATGTCCTCCCAGCAGAAAACAAGTTGTAAGGAATTTCAATAGACCAAACCGTCCTGATTGGCGTTTTAATTAATAAGATAAAGATACAGTATAAAAGGAAAACGGGGAAGACAATTTTCACAGTCTTGCATTATAAGTAAAGGAATGCTACTTCCACTTCACATGCAATACCTATCAAACGAGATTATTAATGGTAAGAAGGAATTACTACAGCCCATATCAAAAAGATATTAAATTGGTAACAGCATGTTGTACTTTCCTGGTTTATTAAACAAATATGCAACCTTAATTTTGTCACCCTGTGCATATGGATTGTGTTACAATCCTTCCTTATATGATCATACACTATTTTTTCACAGGACCCCTGCCTCATTCAGTGCAAAGGATGGTCTGTGTTCACTTAATGAGCAGCTATTCAATATTCTGTTTTCTCCTTGTTGTTCAATGTGTGCCCTATGCCTTATTTACTGCACAATAGTCAAACCCTGCTCTAAAGCCAGAATTAATTTCCTCATAGGTTTTTCTATGGCATTCATCATACTCTGAAACCTATAATATCTGACTGCTTCATAGATTACAAGGCCAGAAGGGACCATTGTGACCATCTAGTCTGAACTCCTGTGTAACAGAGGCCAGAGAACTTCCCCACAACATTCCTAGAGCAGATCTTTTAGAAAAACATCCACTCTTGATTTAGAAGTTGTCAGCGATGGAGGATCCACCACAACTCTTTGGTAAATTGTCCTAATGGTTAATCACTCTCATTGTTAAAGATTTCAGACTTATTTACAGTCTGAATTTGTTGAGCTTCAGCTTCCAGCCATTGGATCCTGTTACACCTTTCTCTGCTAAACTGAAGAGCCCAAAATTAAATATGTTCCCCATGTAGGTACTTATAGACTGTAATCAAGTCACCCCTTAAGCTTCTTTCTCTGTTAAGCTAAACTGATTGAGCTCCTTGAGTCTATCACTATAAGACATTTTTTAATCCTTGAAGCATCTCACAGCTCTTCTCTGAACCCTCTCCAATGTATCAATATTATTAAATTAATGTTTACAACCCCTTGTAAAGTGGGGGTGTTGGTGCATGGGGGAAGGGGGTATTATCTCTATTTACAGATGAAGATCTGAGGCACAGAAGGGATGTCTACAGGAGGTGTGATTGCAGCACCTGCAGACATACCAAAGCACAGGCAGCTGCACCCACTGGATCTGCCCAGCCAGGACCCTGGCATCCTCTAGTGACCACTGCTGAGTCTCCACTGCTATAGTTACTCAAGCTAGCTTTGATGTAGCTAAATGAAAGTTAGCTCAGGTATGTACACATATCCTGCAATTATACCTCTCAATTGCAGTGTAGACATACCTAATGAGATTAAGGTCAAAAGTAGCCACTAATTTTGGGTGCCAAATTTAATACATCTAGGACTGATTTTTCAGAGTACAGTACTTAGCATTATATAGCACTTTCTAGGTTCAAAGCACAGTTCCCTTTGACTTCAGATGCAGTTGTGTGTGATCAGCACTTTTGCAAATCAGACCCCAGGGTCTCATGTCAGGCACCCAGAAAATGAGGAACACACAATTAGTGACCACCTGTGAAAAGTATGGTTTAGGTGACTCAGCTAACATCACATATGAACTCAGAGGCAGGGATAGAATCCATTCTCCAAGGCAGTGTTCAGCTGCCTTAACCATGAGACCGTCCTATGTCTCCTGAAATCCCCTGCCTCATTCACAACACACCTTCCAACTTCCGCAACAAATAAAGCAGGGGTCCTATGGACAACAGCTTCCTTCACTACACAGTTCTGAATGATCCCCAGAGGAGGTCCAGCCTGTGCACTGATGGAGGCAGGTGTCCCTGTGGACAGAACAGCACATGATCATATAATCAAAGACTTTTCACAATGGATAGCCACAAGAGGGTGAGTTAAGGTTAAACAGGCAAACTCAATAACATTCCTTTAATTTAGTTTTTGTGTAATTTCCTAAGACTTAAATAAGCAAACTGAAAAAAAAAAACAGTTGTAACATGTGGCATCTTATTGATACCCACATAGGTCATCAACTGGGTTGGAACCTTTAGACCTTTGCCACTTGAGCTGACAGAGTAACTGACAGAAGTAGCAGGTTGTCATCTTCTATGCTAGAGGGGGAGGAGACACTTTGCCAGTGGGTTTCACTCCTATTTGCTGACAGCAGAGGAATGATGAACTCAGGAAACCTAGGTTTTGTTCCAGGCTCTGGAGGGGAGTGTGAGCACACTCTTTTGCCCATTCCTCCCCATGTGTGAGCCCTTCTACTCTGTTCCCTTCAACCTATCCTTGTCCTAGTTCTGTCTCTTCCCTACCCCAGGCTCCTTATCCCAGTCCCATTCTTCTAGCCTACCCAAAGTCAATCTCCATTCCTCAGGATTCTCATTCCAGTTCCAATCTCCTTGTCCAGTCAGTCCTACTCTTACCCCTCTGTATTCCCCGTCCCAGTCTCCTTCTCCATCCAATACCACTTCTACTCCGCACATCTCCTTAGCCGACGTTTCTCTCCCCTCTCCTGGTTTCCAGACACCAAGACCCCACACCCACCCACATTCTCTGTCCCCACTGGCTCCCAGTCCTAGTGTCATCCTCCTGGCTTCTTGCCCCAGTTTCTTTACCCAACCAGTACCAGTTTACCTTACACCCTTGCTCCTCATCAGATCTCTCTCCCCCCTCGGCCTTGATTCTTAATCCCTGTCTCTTCCCACACACACCTACTGGCTCCAGACCCAATCTCCTTGCCCAGCCAGTTCCAATGTCCTTCCCACCGTTGCTCACAGGTCCAGTTCCCGCCTCTATCTCCCAGACTCCTTGTCCCAGTATATCCCTTTAAGCCCAACTCTTCTCTTTATGTTTGCATCAGATCGATTCCTCCTGCTCACTGTCTGGGCAGGAGACCGATTTCCTGCTTTTAGTTCCAGTGCCCAGACTTGGCCTACAGCAGCCCAGATCTGTAACTGCAGGGAAAGTCCTATTCAGACCCTGGCTGGAGGATGCCCTGTGTGAACACAATCTTCAGGGAATTTAGCTGCTAAAATGTAAGATGTCTCTACTGGCCATGCATGAGCTGCAATTTTTCAAAGGCTTATAGCGTGGCCAAATTTGGGTGGATTTTCAGGAGGACATCAAAAGACATTCTTGATGTAAAGGCTACCCCCTGCCAAATTTCAAGTCCCTATTCCAAAGCAGTGGGGGATACTAGGGCACCAGAGTTCTATAACATGGACAAAATATATTTTTTTCTAGTTTGGTTCTTGGAAATAGAGGAACAGTTTTGGCTGAAATTTTCAAAAAGAAATTCATCCTGAGCCAGACACCCAGCATGGAACATCTCAGCCCAAATGGTTACAATTGTAAACAGGGCCTTTCAGTGGGAAGTGCTGGTCAACTTTAATAGTAGGCAGTGCTATGAAAATCACACAGGGCATATTTTTTAATATAACAGCTGTGCTGGAACAGTCTATTCCAGATTTATACTTAATCATTTATATATTTATGCATCACAAAATTTCATTTTTATGTAACAAAGAATTCTGCTTCATAGCTGAAATTAAAACCCATCCCCGTACTTGCAGAAGAAGAGTTAATGGTTGTCTTTATTACCATCGCTGGTAAAAAAAAAAAAAAAAATCATCCATTTTATACTGTTAGTCTGAGTTAGCAGACTGGTCTCAAATGCATTGCCCCATCCCCCATCCAAAAATACACCCTTCTAAAATAAAAGGGGTTTGAAAATTATATATGGCAGACGATATAGAAAGGGCCCAGCGACAAGAGGAAAGTGACCCATTTCTGACAAAAGTTTTCAGCAATGGGTTGATGCTGTCCCCAACATATTCCAACCCACAAATGTGTGGAAACCCTTTAGTTGCTACTACAGACAGGACAAAACTGGTTTCAACACAATTACAGAACTCATGAAAAATGCCATGTTCCGCTAAGTTTTAATGACTGGGAGGTAAAACTTTCAAAAGCATCTTAAGAGTCTAAGTCCTATTAACTTTCAATAAGACTTAGGCTGTTAAACACCTAGGTCACTTTCAAAATTGGTGTTTTTGAAAATTTTACCTAAGACATCTCAACAATTCTCTCACTGTTGGTGGCACCGCCGCAGATAGAACTCTTTTAAAGGGACTTGTTTCCAATAAGATGTGCCAAGGTGGCTCACAACAGGCCCCGGTCTACAAGAGAAAAGGACATTTCACTTCAGTTGAGATCACCTCTCCTTTCTCTCCCTCCAAATTTCTCATATTTGGAATTGCTCAATAAAATATTTTTAGTGGAAAATAGCTGCACAGTAGTCACCATTTCTAGTAACTCCTCCCATTTGAAATAAGTATGTAACCCAGGCAAATATTACTTGAGACTTTCCCTTAAGAAGGCTCATGACTGGCAGACAAATACACAGCAGGATGCATAGATTCTGTGAATATTTAGACTGTGACCCATTTTATGCTTCCATGGAAGTTTTAAAAAGTAGTTCATTGGTATTTGGTTGAAATTAGAATCCAGGCACATTTATCAAAGCAGGGGCAGCATCAGCATGCCATTAGTTACAAGAAATAAGGAGTATGCTGCTTCCCTGTCCCTTAAAAAAATATAAACCTTGTCTCAGACAACTCAGCTCTGCTCTTCTTGCTCGCTGTAGCACACAATGTGTGCACTTGCATTTCTGCAAGCACTGCTTTTTACCTAAATGACATGCGGCACCATTTCTGATGTGATTAATTTAGTCTCTCTTTTCTTGTTTCTACTTTTCCAGTGGGATTTTTTTTTGTTTTGGAGCCTCCTTTCTCTCCTCATCTTTCTGATCTCTTCCCTTCTCACTTCTTCACTGATAATTTTATTTCATCTCCTTGACCAGGCTTGTCTACCCACACAGTTATTCCAGAATAACTTCATGGATGGGGATGGACATTATTCTGGAATAAGAATGTCCACACATGCAACGACTAAAAAATAACTGTTGCATTTTAAATTCACACCCTCCTTTAATCCAAATTAATTTTGAAGTGTAGACAAACTCCCAGTTCTCCTCCCACAGTCCATCTACCTCTAAATGTTAACAAGGTATGTGTCTAATGCTAGAATCATTGCCAATGACAGGCATCCAGAGCCATCTAAAGAGAGAACTGCTGCTAGTGACCACTTATGGGACAGTGCACCAGAACCTAATGGGGGTGGAAGAAGGAAAAAGAATGACAAGACAACAACTGTGCAGTATCACATGCCCAAATCATAATCCCACAGCCTGTTTTAACAGTGATTTTCAAGCTTTAGTCCGTGAAGCACCAGGGCACTTGCTAGTGGACTACGGGTAGATGGCCAGCTCCTCTTCCTCTTCATATTCTACTGCTAAATCAGGAAGCTAAAAACACATTTATTTAATGCCTTCTAAGTATTATTTTCCATGTAAACAACTGCTGTAGGTGTCACAGAAGTGTTACAGAAATGGTAAGTGATTTTGAATGGGAGGATAGGCGGTTCACAAGGCAATGTCTCTCTAAGATGTGGAACCCCTGGCCTTATAAAGATGCCTGCTACTGGAACTAAAATTGATGAGCCACCTGCCTACAGAAATTCTGTAACTCCCTGAAAATGTAGCTATGGTATGCAACTTGGTTTCTACCTTTCTTAATTGAGACATGTGTAACTGCTTTACAGTAGATATTGGGCTAAACAGTTGTTCAGTTTGATTGGTCATGAAAGTACTAAACATTTATTCCGTACAGACTGTGCTTTAATAAAGTTTACCACCATCTTCTACTCATACTTAACAGCTCAGCAAACAAAATATGTAAGAAAACAGTTTCTGATTTAAACCTAGAGAACCTGCCAGGATGGAGTGAAGGAAGTAGAAAGATTTAAACCTGAGCCTTAATTTTCATTCTTCACTCAAATTTTCTTTGCTTTTCTGGGTAAAAACAGACAAAGTTTTAAATATCAATCATCACTACTACTATACTATCATGCCACTGAGAGATCCTACATACCCATGAAAAAGTGGACAACATACAGACAACTCAGGACTTGTCTACACATGGAGTTATTCAGGATATCTACTGTGGAAGAACTCTATGTGTGGACACACTTATTCAGGAATAAGAGTGTCCACACATGGAGTTATGCCAAAATAGTTATTCTGCTTTAAATTCCTAATCTACTTTATTCTAGAATAACTTTAATATGTAGACAGATTCATAGATACTATGCTGATGAGAATCATAAATACTAAATAAATTAACCCTAATAGTTTTGGGGAGCCATTATGGGCCATAATGGAAATATATTGCAGTGTTCAAAACAAATCTCCATTTGCTCCATCATCTCTGGAACCATCATTACTGACTGTAATTTCTACTTCTCAAACTGTCTCAGAGGATACCAAAGTTCATGACAGATAATCAAGTAAACTTCACAGCAGCCCTTGAGGCAGGGATGTTCTATGCTCATTTTACAGATGAAAAAGTTAAAGCACAAAAAGGCTTACTGACTTGTCCAGGATCACATAGGAAGTCTGTGGTATAATCTGGGACAGTCCTAATATATTCTGGCTTCCCTCCAAGCTTCCTTGGAAAAGTTTCATTTTCATGTCAGACCCACCACTTTAGTCATTAGCGTTTCTAATCTATACCAATGCTGATGCACAATACTAAACACTAAGAAAAAGTATATTTTCTCCTCCAATAAGAACAGTTGGTGTTTATTATTAATTGTATGGGAAAACAAAATTTTCAAGCTAACCTCTATTGTATTTTGCACTAAAAACAGTATATGAGATCTCAGTCAATTGGCCAAAATTCATTTTCACTGTACATGTTATTTCCTAATTAGAGAAAAAGTGGCTAAGGTAATATTTTTTCATTGGACCAATTTCTGTTGGTGAAAGATCCTGAAGAAGAACTCTGCATAGCTCGAAAGCTTGTCTCTTTCACCAACAGAAGTTGGTCCAATACAAAAATATTATCTCACTGACCTTGTCTCTCTAATATCCTGGAGCCAACACGGCTACAACAACATTGCAAATAAATTATGTAATTAGGACAGTTTGGGCAAAATTATTCATCCTTTTTCAAGAGATTAATCTGTAGGTAATATGAATTTTCTATCATCAATAGTTCTTGGGTGCCCACCTGACTGTAGGGATAAATCCTGCTTCCACTAAAATTCTGTTACTGACTTCAGTGGAATCAAGATTTGATGTCTGAACACCCTGCTTCTTCCTTCTGTGAAGATTTTCTTCAGTAAGTAGTCTCCAGGCTACTTCAAACACTAAACAGTTTAAAAGACCTTACCAAACACAACCTCTTGGCCACCAAAGCATCACGCAACAGACAACTTCTTTGTGGTACAGTTAAATCAAGGATCTCTGACAAACTTCAAATATGAGATCTCTGTCGCTAGTTGGATACATCTGATTGGGTATCAAGACTACTACTTTATGTCACACAATTTCGAAATCACTTCAATTTGGGACGCTCATAATTTATAGCCTGAACAAGTGCTGAAATGTGTTAAAAGGATACTATCAACTTTGAAACTGAATATTTTTACATTTCTGATTGAGCTCCATTGAAATAGTATGTCCTGAAAAGTTTTGTTTTGTATTGTTTAAAAGTCCTTTTGTTTATTAAAATTACCTGTTTTTCTGCTCCTCTATTGACATTTAAGGATCTTTTCAACAAGGAAAAAACTGTTTATATAGGGAGATAGTGAAAGTAACAATACACATTGCTGTCAAATGCACAATGTGAGCAAACCAAAAGGAAAAAATGTTTACCTTAACTGTTTCAGTTAAGGTAATCTTGGATATTACTTTAAAAAAGTTAATACATTTTTAAATGAATTAGCTGGAAGCCATCTGATTTTCTTCTGTGCAAATGCAAAAAACAAAAGCTAGTCATTTTCTATCAGCAAAATCAGAGTTTGCAAGTACAACATAATATTAAAATGTATCACACTACATTCCCCAATTTCCAATGGAGGATGTAATGTACAGAATAGGCTCTTCCTTTTACACAAAACTTTCCAGTGTCTCTGTCTGTCAAAGGTAGAAAACAGGCAAGGAAACTTTAGTCCTTCTTCAGTTCCTGAAGAAAGGATGCCAATAACTGCTTTTCTGAGGTTTCTGTGAACATATGTTTAAGTCACACAAGTTCTGAATGCTATATCTGTACTTGCTGATTAAATTTCAGCCATCCCACAAGTGCTTCCATTAAAATAACTCCAAAACAAATGAGATACACAAACTGCTTTTTTTCTAAAAATGGAAGTTAGAAGCACTAGTAATGCATAAACATAAACCCAGAGTGGCCAGTGCTCTACAACATCACCCAAACTATGGAGACTAGAGATCCAGTTCATCATGATCTGGCAGGAGGCCTCACCATGCCTTCTTGAGCTAAGTTGGGACTACACCTTATGCAGAGATCTGTCTCTCTGAGTGCTCACCCAATCTGTTCCATTCCGTACCTATTAAGAGAGCCTTTTAGTCTCTTGGAAAGTTGAAACCTCTTGGCTGGTCAAAAAATGACCATCCAATCCCTGAAATAAACAGTGCAACAGAGAAAGCCTTACAAGTACAGACCAGCACAAGCCTTATACCAGTGGTCCCCAAACTGTGGGGCACGGCCACACCCTTAGCAGGGCACTGAGGAATGTTTGGGGCGGGGGGGGGGGCCACTGGGGTCAGGGATGGAACACCACGCTTCCAGCCCCGTCTGCCCCCAGACCACCTCTGCTCCTAGCCTCTCTCCTCTCCAACCCCCTTCAGCCCCCAGTCCTCTCTGCCTCCAGACACAGATACACTATTATAGGCGCTTTTACTCTCTGCTTGGTTCTCAGGCAGAAAAGGTTCTCTTTTGCAACCTGTGCTGGCCTTGGTCACAAGTAATTCATGACACTGGTTGGGGCTCCACAGACTTTGGCAACTTACAAGCCAGCCCCATTACACTGCAGGGGAACTGGAAAGGAAGAAAACTCATGCTCTGACAGGACTCCACTCTCCCTTGGGAGAGGATCCTACTCATGTTCCAGGCCCTGCCAACTGCAACCCTTTCCCTCCAAGACTCCTTTCTCAGTCATAATACACCTTTTAGTTTCTCTCTGGAAAGTGAATGGGTGGGGGGGAGAGTTATTGTTTGTATAGGACTATGGGAAATAGAGCATGAGAAAGAGAAAGAAGCCTGTCTATTCTCTCTCTCACACACACATACACACACGCCACTTTCAGCTCCAGATCCCCCCCCCCATGTCTTTTCCCATGTTAGGCCCCCTATACAGAGACCAGCGCCAGACTCCCCACCCCAAAACATATTACGCCCCTCCAATGATGTTCAGCTCCGTATCCACCCCAACTCTGGGCCATCTCCACTGCAAAGACCACCCAGATCCACCACACACAGGGAGACCCCCTCTCACAAACCGGGTCCTCCCCCAGAGACACTCCAATTTACAGGTGGGCCCACCCACGCAGGGACAAGCAACCATTCCTTCACATTCACAGTCACACACAGCCCGCATACTACACAGGTCCGACCTCCCCCTCCTCAGCCCCTTCCAGATCCCAGCCTAGCCCAGGAACCCCCTACTGATCCGACCCCCCATGCAGCCCCCATCCCCGCAGGGGCTTTCCTCCAGACCCGACCACCCCGCGCCCAGGCAGACCCGGCCCTGCCCCGCCCCGCGCCGCGCACGCACCGCTTTCAGGTCCAGCACGCCGTCCTTGGCCTCCTGCAGCAGCGACACGAACTTGGTGGTGAGGAGCCCCAGGCTCTTCTCGTGCCGGCTGCTGCTGCCGCCGCCTGCCGCCGGGCAACCCGCGCTGCTGCTGCTCACCGCCTCGGCCAGAGCGGCCATGCTGCTGCCCGCACTCCAGCGAGCGGGGCTTCCCCGGCGGCAGCAGCGGCTGCGGCACCACGTGTCACGGGCGGCCCCGGCCACAACAATCCGAGCCCCGCAGGAGCCCCAGGGCCGCGGGGGAGGCCGTGCGAGGAAGGAGGAAGTGACGCTACCCACCGCTGTTGCCTGGAGACGGGCTGTTGGGGGCGGGGCTTCGGGCGCTCGGCTGCCCCGCGGCAGGGAGGGCGGGGAGGGAAGGCAGCCGCCGGGAGCGCGCTGTCTGCGCCGGTCGCGGAGCGTGAGCGAGCAGGCCCCGGCCCACCAGCGCGCAGGGACGGGGCCGTGGAGCAAGGCGAGGGGAGGGCTGTGCTGCTGCCACAGGCGCTCCTCCGGCGTAGGCAGGGCTCCGGGCGGGCGGGCGCGTATCACGCAGTGCTCACCAGGGCTGCTGCTGCTGGAACAATGTTTACAGGGCGGGTGCTGCTGATGGACACCGTGTAGTTGGTGTTTGTTAGTCTTACTTCAAGCCGCACCGCTAGTGGGGAGCGAGAGTGTGAATGTCTCGTTTGAACTCACCCAGCCACCCCCTCCCCTTCCCTTCCTCTGCCAGGGGTTGTTCCTTAGCCCCTCGCAGTGAGGGGGAGCCCAGGGACCTGCACCAGGTGTCCCTCTGTCGGGTGTGATTTTTTTCATCCCAGTCAGTGAGTGAAAGCCCTGGTGTGGTAGCAGGGACACCAGCACTGTCCCCTCCGGGAAAGCTACACCCTCATAAAGCAACTTCATAGTGCTAGGACAGCCTCCACCCTGGAGCTAGGCTAGGGCAGTGGCTCTCAAATGTTTTTTACTGGTGACCGTTTTCACATAGCAAGTCTCTGAGTGCGACCCCCTCTTAAAAATTAAAAACACTTTTTTATATATTTAACACCATTATAAATGCTGGAGGCAAAGTGGGGTTTAGGATGGAGGCTGACAGCTCACGGACCCCCCCATGTTATAACCTCGTGACTCCCTGAGGGGTCCTGACCCCCAGTTTGAGAACTCCTGGGCTAGGGGGACCAGATTTCCCGTTTTTAAAGAGACAATCCCATATTTAAGATCTCCTGCATGCGTACCAACTTTTTCTTAAAAACAGGCAAATTGTCCCGTATTGTCTGCTTCCCCCCCATCAGTACTGGCGGGTCCTGCTGCCGGCTGAATCCTTTCTCGCCAGCTGCCCACCCACAAGTAGTGAGTGTGTGTGTGGGGGGGGTCCCATGGCAGATGATAGGGGTGGGTGTGCAAGGCTGGTGTGTGTGTGGGGAGATGCAGTGCGCAGGGCTGGCTGCTCCCCCTGCTGGTCTGTCAGCTCAGCCCCCGCTGTGACTGTGTGCTGGCTCTCGGCCAGCAGGGCCCTGCCCCCCTGTCCTTTTTCTGGCTGGCACTGGCTGCTTTTTGTGAGCTGCGGTGGCTGGTGAGTGGGCAGGCGCTAGGCGGCAGCCGGTTATGTGTCGCCGCTGCTGCCCACCTATTGGCTCTTTATGTGCTTCACCTCTCACTGGCCTCTCCCTGCTTTGCCTCTTCACCACCCTCCCAACCCGAGCCCTGCATGTGCCAAAGCCACACACAGTACTGGCATGGGGAAGCTTCTCCGCCTTTCAGCCAAGCTCTGGAGTGGGTGGGAAGGGGAACCGATTTCCAGCCTGTTCACTGCCCACAACTGCAGGCTCCACAACAGCACCTGGGGCAGGGCGTCACACACGCACACGCGCACACACACACACACACACACACGCTCTCTCTCTCTCTCTCTGTCCTCAAGGAGCACAGGCTGCTCCGTCCCCTAGGCACCCTCCTCTGCTGAGCCACCTCTCTTGCCGGGTTCGCTGAAGCCCCCGCAGTCAGGTTCCCTGGACCCTGGTGCACAATGCATCCTTAGGGCTTAACCCCTTCCTGCCCGCACTGTAGCCAGGGACAGGAGGTGGCTGGGTTATGTCAGTGGCCAGCAGCAGCATAGAAGTGTTAGCTGCCTTTCGACACTGTGCGGGAAGAAACAGACAAGCTGCTTCCAGCCACATGGGAGTGGTGGGGGGTAGGGAAGAGTTGAGCTCTGCAAAGACACAGGCCAGGTCATGCCTTCCCCCCTGCTCCCCTGCAGCTGGAAGCAGCTCCCTTCCCTTCCCTCTTGCACAGTACTGAAAGGCTGCTGCTGGCCACGTTCTGGTGTGAACACTGGCAGAAATTGAGGGGGGGGGGCATGTGACCCTGCATCCTCCATCCCATGTGTTGCCTCGGCAAGACACAGTGGCAGGCACCAGGAGAGGCGGGTTCATCCCGGGGTCCAGCCAGGCATGGAGGGCGGAGAGTGCCGGGCAGGGAGGGTCAGGTCAGTTGGTCACACACATCCCCCCCCCCCCCCCCGCCCCCATGAGAGAGGTGTACAGGAGTGTGTGTGTGTCATCCCTCCCCGTGTGTGTGGGGGGTGGGGGGGTTAGGGTAGGGTTACCATATTTCAATACTGCAAAAAGAGGACACTCCACGGGGCCTTGGCCCCACCCCAACTCCGCCCCTTCCCCGCCCCCGCCCCAAATCCGCCTCTTCCCCTGAGCACCCCGCCCCAACTCCGCCCCCTCCCCTGAGCACCCCGCATTCCCCCTCCTCCCTCCCGCCCCCCGGCTGCTGCTGCGCTGGGGAAGTTGCTTCAGCCCCCGCCGTGGTGGAAAGCGGCGGGAGCCAGGAAAGTTGGAGCCCGGGGAGGAGGTTGGTGCGCGCTCGGATGCCGCCCGCCGCCTCTGTGCCCCTGCAGATTGGGGGAGTTGTTAGTTTTGCTGCAGCCACTCCACTCGCACTCAGGGTCCCCCAAGCGTCTTTTGCCCAAGTGGAGTGGCTGCAGCAAAACTAACAACTCCCCCGATCTGCAGGGGCACAGAGGCGGCGGGCGGCATCCGAGCGCGCAGCCGCCTCCTCCCCGGGCTCCGGCTGCCGCTGCGCTGGGGAAGTTGCTTCAGCCCCAGCGTGCGGTGGAGAGCAGCGGGAGCCGGGAAAGTTGGAGCCCGGGGAGGAGGCGGTCCCCTTACCTTGCCTCCCTATTTTCCTGGACATGTCCGGCTTTTTGGAAATTCCTCCCGGACAGGGATTTGAGGACCAAAAAGCCGGACATGTCCGGGAAAATCCGGACGTATGGTAATCCTAGGTTAGGGTGTGTGTGTCACCTCTCTCTGTGTGAACCCTAAAGCCTTAAAGATAAGAAGGTAAATAAAAAGGATCCAACTGCACAGTATTTCTTTTTAACGGGCTCAGTCAACTTGATGTTCATTTGAATGTTTGTACGATTGATTGCCATTGAACTCACTTGAATATGAGTAATTTTACCAGATGTCCCATATTCAGCATAAGGAAATATGGTCAGCCTACCTGGAGCAGTGTTGGTGAGCCTGGGAGAGTTAAAGTGGTAACCTCTGGTTTAGGCCTGCTCTACGCTGTGTAGTTACATGGCTGGAGGTTGCCTTGCAATTAGGATGACCAGATGTCCCGATTTTATAGGAACAGTCCTGATTTTTGGGTCTTTTTCTTATATAGGCTCCTATTACCCACCACCCCCTGTCCCGACTTTTCACACTTGCTGTCTGGTCACCCTACTTGCAATATATGGGCTGCTGGTGACCCGGCCATTGGGGGAGGCTAGCCCGTGGCCCCTCCACTTGTGCCCAATGCCCCACCCCACCCTATCTGCCTCCTCCACAGGAGCCCAGAGCATCCCCACCATGGCCCCTGGCCCCAGCACCGGACAGCCAGGAGGCAAGGTCCCAGCCCCAGTGCTCTGGACGACAGGGTGGCGCGGCCAGCCCTGATCCGCCATACGGCAGCACTCCCAGCCCCGGTGCTCCAGACGACATGGCAGCGTGGCCAGCCCACTCCCAGCACCGGTGCTTTGGGCAGCCAGGCGGGGTGGCCAACCCCAGTGCTCCGGATGGCACGGCCCCAGCACCAGCCGCCCTGACTCCCTGTGGGAGGCAGGTCAGCCAGCCTGGGCCAGCCAAGGCAGAGTGCTGTGGGAGGGACCACGCTAGGCTGTTTGGGAAGGCACAACCTACCCCTTCCTACGATATCTACCGCCCAAAACATTTAGCTTTGTCTCCAGCCCAGGTAAGCATGCAGTGAAATCACCTCCCAAATGGCATGGAGCCGTGGTTGACCTGCTGAGGTTAACACTACAAATGTAGATACTGCGTGACTTGTGTCGACCCTAACAGTCATCTAGCAGCTTACCCCTCTGGTCATAATTGTGGACTGCAGTGCCCAGGGTCACACAGACCAAAGCCATGCCTGCCTCCCCCTTAAAAACACTCGGTGTATTTTTTAAATGCTTTTTTCTGTTTGTCTAGCTTTGCAAGAATGCTTAGCAGCTCTCCCTTGTTGGTGTAATTGACCATGCTGGCTCCATCCACAGAATGCACTCCTGCATGGAGTAGACAGGTGGTACTAGATCTCCTGGGCCTGTGTGGAGAAGAGGCTATGCACACACAGCTATAGACAAGCCATAGAAATGTGGACATCTACAAACAGATTGCACAGGGGATGCAGGCAAAAGGGGTACAACGGGGATGAGTAGCAGTGCCATGTGAAACAAAGGAATTGTGCCAGGCATACCATAATCAATCTGGTGCTGAGCCACTTCTTTATTAGTTCACAACACATATTGCAGAATGCATTGCAGTACTCAGATCACTCAAATGTACAGCACCACCTAACTCATAGGTTCAAGAAAACACCCAGTCGTATGTATAACAGTAAAGCAAGCACTGCATAATTCATAGCTTCAGTAGTTATAAATGTGTAGCAAGCACTATGCAGTTCCTAACAGTACCCAGAGTGTCAGGACCAGAGAGCAGTCCAGCACACAGCGGCTGACCATTAAAGTGTTCTTTTCAAAGTGTCCCTCAACTGCATAGCTCCACATTAGTGCTTGTAATAACCCTTGTGTCTGTCTGTTCAAAGTCAGCAGACAGCTGCTCCACCTCTGCCCTCCATCTTGGTGGCAGCTTTTCCCCCTTTGCCTCACAAGATATGTCTATCCTGCACACTTCTTTCTGTGGTGTGTAGAGTACATGTCCCCCTTGCACAGAGTAGATGGTGGGGCAGGCACTGCTTAGGTGAGTAAAGACATGCCTGAACCCTGTGGGTATCTACTCAGGTATATACCATACATGACTCTCTACTTGCCCAACCAGTGCTTCCCCTTTGTACACTGCTGTTTTTAGCAGGATAGTGTCCTGTTGCTGGTGTCTTTCCCCACTGCAGGGAGAGACTCCGGCACGGGGGAACGTTTCCAGCAGCTCCCGGCTGCCAGAGACTTTCCCCACCACAGAAAACTGCTGGAGTAGTTCCATGCTACAGGGAAAGACTCTGGCAGTGGGGAATGGCTCAGCAGCTCCCTCCTGACACAGACTTTCACTGACACTTGTAGCTTCGTGCCACAGTGAGGACGCAGCTTACTTTTTACTGTGGTGTGTAGGTAAACATACCCACCATGCCACTGCAAATGGTGTGCACTGTGGACATAGCCACAGATATTATGCAGGATGTAACAGGCAGCTATAACCATTGGAATATTTTTCTCACTGAGATCCAATATTGTGAGTCAACACTGCCAGCATCCCATCAATCTATCAAAAACACATTCAATTGTCATTCTGCACCTACTGATCCAACAGTTTAATCTTTCCTTGGTGCTGTCAAGATGGCCAGTGTATGGCTTCATGAGCCAGGAGAGTAAGGGGTAGGCTAAGTCCCCTAGGACAAAAATTATGGGATGTGGATGTCACTATGGGATGGAGAATGTTGTGTGCTGGGAATTTGACCCCTAGCTCCCTAGGTGACTCATTTCTATGCACTGCAATGCATTGTGAAAATTTCCCAAAAGGCATTGTGCCAGATGTACCTATTCATGGTGCTCCGCATTTGCATCAACACAAGAAATTCTGGTGAACATGTGCAGTGCTGATGAAAGCAGCCATGTATACATGCAAACAAGCGATATACTAACTTTGGTTGCTGGACACCAATATAACTTGCATCTGTAGTAAGATGAGGCCCTGAAACATAACCTCTTGTGTCAGAGGCCCAGTCTGAGGCCTGAGGCCTGAAGCCTGAACCAAAGTACTTCCAGGCATTGCTAAGCAAAAGCTGGGCTGTTAGCCAGAGGCAGGCCTCACTCACAGAAGTTGGCGAGAAGAGGGTTCTTAGAAGCAAGTGCATCCACACATAAATGCTAATAAGAGGAACTTGTGCCAAGATGGCACCTGGACATCCCGATACAAGGACACTCCACAGACATAATAAGGAACAGGCAGGTGCATCTTAAAGACAGGGTCAAAAGGACAGCATGATGGATAGATCTGTTTGTTTGAAACAACATGATCAAAGGGGGAGACAGTACCCTAATGATCCAAGGGGCTGTACCTCAATATGTCAGTAGGGGTGAGTAATCTGTCCTGTAACTGTATAAAAGTAGGTCCCAGAGTGCACATCTTTGTCTGGCCTAGCGGGCAGTGGAAAGTCCCGCCACTGACTGAACCGGTCCATTGCCAGGAGGCAGAAATTCGTAGTATGTCTTATAGAGTCTACGGGAAACTATTACTATGCTTCGTTTGACAATAAACCTGGCTCGGATTCCTTCGTACCTTACTAGAGTCTGTGGTCTTTGGGGGTTCTCTTGAGGTCTGCTGTGTCAGCTATCTGCGCAGAGCCGGGGCAGCACACAGAGGGAACACGCACACAGCCGACTGTTATCATCGAACAAGAGGAGAGCACCACACCAGTAGTTACTGACAACAGCATCAACCATGTAGTGTAGACATGGTCCTAGACAAGCCTGGGGTAGGTCTATATCGGGGTAACCAACCTGTGGCTCTGGAGCCACATGCAGCTCTTCAGAAGTTAATATGCGGCTTCCTTGTATAGGCACCGACTCTGGGGCTGAAGCTACAGGCACCAACTTTCCAATGTGCTGGGGGGAGCTCGCTGCTCAACCCCTGGCTCTGCCCCAGGCCCTGCCCCCACTCCACTCCTTCCCGCCCCCTCCCCTGAACCTGCCATGCACTTGCTCCTCCCTCCCCAAAGAGCCTCCTGTACACCACAAAACAGCTGATTGGGAGGTGCAGGGAGGGAGGGGGAAGGCACTGATTGGTGCGGCTGCCAGTGGGTGGGAGGCGCTGGGAGGGGGGGAGCTGATTGGGGGCTGCTGATGTATTACTGTGGCTCTTTGGCAATGTATATTGGTAAATTCTGGCTCCTTCTCAGGCTCAGGTTGACCACCCCTGGTCTATATGATGGAACCTTCCCCATTCCATTTCCTTAATGAGCAAGCTGATTTTAGGTCAGTAGGTAGGTCAGGGGCAGGGCTGGCTCCAGGGTTTTTGCCACCCCAAGAGGCGAAAAAAACAACAACAACAACAAAAAGCCGCGATCGCGATCCGCAGCAGCTCCACCGCGCCGCTTTCTTCTTCGGCAGCAATTCGGCAGCAGGTCCTTCCCTCCGAGAGGGACCGAGGGACCCTCCGCCGAATTGCTGCTGAAGAGCCCAACGTGCCGCCCCAAGCACCTGCTTGCTCAGCTGGTGCCTGGAGCCAGCCCTGGTCAGGGGTCAGCTGATGGGTGATCAGATGTTAAACAAAGAAAATTCTCCAAGAGAAGACAAAGTAAACCTGCCTTTCACAGAAAACACTTTACCCATAACTAGCACCAGATGTATAGAACCTTTTCTTCTAACCCAGAAAACTTTGCCCACCAAAGGGTAAATTAAGGGGAGGGAGGGCATGGAGACCACAGCAAATTAGCTTTAAATGATTGCAGATTTTATGTACAGCAGGTCCCATTTATGAATGATGCAGCCTCCAATAGGATCAAGATAAAGCATTGTTCACTGGGAATTGGAATCTTCACAGCTGCATCCCTGCATAAAAAATAAAGGCAGCCACAGACCGGGTTATAGAATGCTGTGGGTTTCACTTTGGCCACCCCTTTTTCTGTCCACTTTTTTCTTAGGACTGCCAATCCTGCCAGAACTTAAGCACATGTGTATCTTTACCCATGTGACTAGCCTTATTGAACACTATGCATGTTATTAAGTGTTTGCAGGATCTGGGTCAAAGTTTCCAATAGGCTAAGAAGCTAGATACAAAGACATGCATTTAGGATTAATATAAAATATTGCACCACAATATTTAAAACAAACAAACAAACAAAAAACTAAGAGGAAATACAGACTCCCTCTCAAGGTTGTTCACGGCAACCACTTCTCTTTCAGTTACAAAGTTTAAAGTCCAAATCAAAAGGAGGCGTGGACTATGTCTCCAACAAATCAGGTCACTGTTACCATGCTGTTAGTCCTCTGATCTGACCATTGCCTTTTGCTTGGGAGAGAGTGTAACTTTTTAAAAGAGTAGAGCCTTTCCTTGTGGATTTACAAGTGATATGAAATACTTCTTAATCAGAGACAAACTCTTTTAATTATCCTAAATCATTGAGAGTTAGATTTATTGAATTAAAACCCTAAATATATTTATAATAGTGTGAAAAATCAAATTCTCTTTAACCTACCTGCCAAGACCAAGTTCTGGGAGTGAAATTTGTGCTTTCTTTTCAACTTCTTCAATTGGCTCAGTGTAATTTGGTGATGATAGTGCTCACCCCCTTTTGTAAAGCACTGAGATCCGTGGATCAAAAATGCTATTTATTAGCCCACAGTTACTTACTGGTAAGATCAGAATTAAGGTTGTGCTTGAGTAACATTATGAGGAATTAGATAGGAAAATTGTCATGGGTTTGGGTCTGTCCCATACAGCACTTCTACCTTTATTACCTCATCACACCAGGGAGCAATGCCTTGGGAGTGCAGTCGAGACTAGGTTTCCCGCTGCACTGCTGTCTGGTACACTATGGCAACAACACTGTAGAGAGCAGACCCATCATAATGTTCATATCCAGTTCCTCTCAATTACACTCTGGGGTCTCCCACCTCTCAGGTGGGTGATCTGACCACTGGACTTCGGAATCATTCTCACTCTCTGGCCTAGTGAGTAAGTATTTATCCACAGTGGAATAGCTTTAACAGTAGAGATTGAGAAAGCCCCTACCACCACACGCACATCAGAATATCCCATTGCTCAGTGGTGACAACACGGTCCCCAGAGGGGGAATTAAATTTTGGTCACCTACGTCCCACGTGAGCACACTAACCACAGGCCTAAAAGTTATAAGGTAGGTAGGTCATGGCACCTCCTCCTCAATTTTGAATGGGACCTGAACTGGTAGATGTGCTCACAGGCCACCTACCAGACTTGTCCCCACGTGAGACTTAGGCAGCTCAATGCCTATATTCCCTCAGTTCGTGAATCTCTCTGGAGCTTAGGCAGAAGGTTCAAACACCTAGAGTGGGGCAGCAGTGAACATGCCCCAGGGTCTAAAACTTAGACGCCTAGCATGGGCAGTGCATCTCATAGACAGGGGAAGGCTCTGCCTCCCCAAACAGCCCCGCGTGGCCCTGCCCATGCTCAGCCCAGGAGGTCCCCTCCTGCTGCTAGTTGGCCCCAGCCCAGGCAGGCTGCTCCTCTTCTAGGAAGGGAAGCCTGCTGGGGCAGCTGGGACTTGGGCTAGCTGGGGTGCTGCGCTGCCCAGAACTCCGGGGTTGGGGGGGAGAAGGGCCGCTCACCACCTGCCGCTGGGGGGGGGGGGGGGGGGGGGGGGGGGGGGATGTGGGGGGGGGGGGAATGGGGCAGGAGGGGCAGGACCTCAGGCGGAAGGGGTGGGCCAGGCCAGGGGGGCTAGACTCCCTTAGCCGGTGGTTCACCCACTGCCCATGGTGCCTAGGGAATTTTGCTCCAGAAGGTTAAGCTCCAAGTGAGTGTAGATACCTACAGAATTAGGCAGTAGCCATGCTTGGGAACTTTGGCGCCTAACTGGAGTTTAGGCACCTACGTTGCTTTGGGGATTGCACTGTCCAAGTAATGACCTTAGATGGCCTTTGACTTGTTGCCGCAATCTAAACCACAAAACTCTATCATAAATGTATTTCAGAATGAATTGAGAAAGCCTTCTTCACTCTTGGGCCTTCCCTCCCCCTACAATCTCAATCGGTATCCTTAACCTAAAAATCCTCTAACTCCAGAACTCCAACTTTCCACTGGTCTCACCCACTGATGTGGGAGGTTGCTATATCCAACCCCCCAGCCCTCCTGCTACTGATTTAAAATAGAAGTGCTTGCTGTTTGAAATGAAAACTAAGAACAGAGAAATCTAGTGTTGAGTCCAGCTAACAGAAGTGATCTTTTGGGAGGGGATACAGATGCAGTAGTAAAATGTACTTACCTTGCATCTCTGAAGACCAGAGTTCACATTTGGCTTACGTTCTCAATGAAGTGTTCTTGATGGTTTCCAGTTGTGATGATGTATAAGAAAGGTGACCATTTATATCACTGTTGTTATTACTGTTATTACCACTGTTACATAATTTCCATAAGTCTTGTACAAAGTATGTCATGTAAGGTATCGATAGAAAAGTTATGAATTGCTAAGTATGATTATCCTGTTTACATTCAGGTATAATCTTTGTATCTGAAGTTATAAATATTGGCTATGTATCTGAATCGCAAACATGTGTTTTGTTCTTAGGTGACACCCCCCTCGGCCAGATAGATTTATATCAGGGCTATAGACAGCTATCTGTTAATTGCCCATTAAGGACACTCCACTCTCACAATGGGCCACTGAAGAATCTCATCCCACCTAGTAGGCCTTTCCTGTGGCAGCCTCAGACAGCGGGGAGCCAGTGGCCACCTCCTGTGATTCAGCAAAACAAGTAGGGGCATGTGCTATGCTCATGTAACCCTGGACTCCATCTTGGGCTAGTAACTTTCCATACAAGGGGCTGTAGGCTTCATTTGAGACAAATTTTTATGCACATGGCAAAGGCTATAAAGGATACCTGAGACATCTCCATTTTGCCTCGTTCCTGTTCCAATTCCCTGGACCGTGGATTTACAACTAAAAGGAGTGTTTTGAACTATTGACTGAGTACCTTCCAATCTTTTGGAAATTACCACAGAGACTTTTGCAAGCGAGCAGTCTATTCCACTGTTGCTACAAACATAATAGAAGGACTTTGCAATCACTTGTATGTATATGATTCCTTAACCATTCAATCTCTTCTTTTCTTTTATTAATAAAATCTTTAGTTAGTTTACTAAGGATTGGCTGACAGTATATTTGGGTAAGATCTGACATATATATTGACCTGGGGGCAAGAGTCTGTCCTTTGGGATTAGTAGAACCTCACATATATTAGACCTGTTTGTCTGGATGGGAGCCAAGGACTGGAATACCTAAGGGGGACTGTGTTTAGTTTCTGGTTAAACAATGTGCTACTGCAGAAGCTCTTTTGTTACTGCTTTGGTGAATCTAATTATAAAATAAACTACCAGTTCTGGGGGATTGCCTGCCCTGCTTCTTGCAGTCTGCCCTGAGTGTGGCATTCTCAATATGGTCCATCCCAGGGACCTGGTCACACCAGTAACCTTTGGTAGAAACTTACTGTGATGCAGAGGCTCCTTGGCAAAAGGTCCCCAAGGTCACGTTTGATGTTTTTGTTTTGTATTGTAATTCTGTTTTCACCACCCTCATTTCTACTTAAATCTTTATTCTTTCTTATAAAACAAAAGTAGGTCTATTTAAGTTCTGTGTGGTTTACAGGAGTGGTGGTTTAAGGCAGTGTTTTTCATTTTTTTTCTGGCGACCCAATTGAAGAAAATTGTTGATGCCTGCAATCCAACAGAGCTGGGGATGAGGGGTTTGGGAGGGGATCAGGGATGTGGGTGCAGGCTCTGGGGTGGGGCTGGGGCTGAAGTGTTTGGGGTGCAAGGGGCTCCAGCTTTGGGGGGCTGGGGCAGGGGTGTAGGGCATGGAGTTGGGGCACAGGCTTACCTTGGGTGGCTCCCAGTCAGTGGCACAGCGGGGGTGCTAAGGCAGGCTTCCTACCTGTCCTGGCACCGCGGCCCGCGCTACACCATGGAAACAGCCAGCAGGTCCGGCTCCTAGGCGAAGGCACGCAAGCAGCTCCACGCAGCTCTCGCCCACAGGCACCGCCCTCCCCTAGCTCCCATTGGCTGGTTCCTGGACAATAGGAGTGCAGAGCCAGTGCTAAGGACGGGAGCAGTGCGCGGAGCTGTGTCCCTCCCCCCCCAGGAGCAGGACGTGCTGCTGGCCACTTCCGGCATGCAGCGCGGTTTCAGAACAGGTAGGGGCTAGCCTGCCTTAGCCAGGCAGCACCGCTGACAGGACATTTAACGGCCTGGTCAGTGGTGCTGACCAGAGCCGCTACAACCCAGTGCCTTACATTCCGCATCCCAGTACTCAGTCAGGACTTGCAGTTTGAAAACTACTGGTTTAAGGTAAACTGGGGTACTCTGCACCTTTGGGTGTAAAGGATCTGGAATTTCTGTGAGCAGACAATGTCAGGGGCTGGATATTGCAGGGGAATGCTTCTGAGGGACTCAGGTCCTGGGTGTACTTACTGTTAACTTGCAATGTTTAGTTAAAGAGAGCATAGCCAGAAGTGTGCACGTGAGTGGCTGAACGGGTGGTGGCATTAACTCCCTAACACCCAGCTATCCCAAGAAAGACTCCCTCTTGCTGGAGGCATGGGGTAACAATGATTCACAGTCCTGGGTACCTTGAGAACAGTCACACTAATGGGGCCCTGTACAATTTGGCACAATTGCTAAGTTGTACTCAAAAGGAAAGACTGTCATGGAGGAGCAGTTACTGCATGATATTGAGATGCAGTAACAAGGCTACATAAGGAGGCTTGTTTAACAAGAAGGTAGTTAGCTATCTGCAGTTTGAACACACAACAGATTTCTTTCCCTCCTGTTTCCTGTAGTCACCATAATCATAAGAAACAGGCATGTTACTACATACACCAATTACATTAATAAATTTTTGAGGTTATTTATGGTACCTAGTGCTATGGTATCTAAGGCAGGAATAGCCTAAGTAATTAAATTTTAAAAAAATATTGTATTAAAAACAATCAGCAAATATACAAAGGAAAACAAAATACAAACAACAGAAGAGCAGAGCCAGCTAAGTGGAACAATTTGTAGGTTTCACAGGACAAGGTTGTTGGGCCAAAACCCAAGAGTAACAAGGAAAATTGGTGAGGAAAATGGCAGTAGATACATACAATTGAAAGTTGGAAGGCAAGGGTAGAGTGGGAATTACGGAAGCACAGGAGCTTGAAGCCTGCCCATGTAAATAAACTGAACACAGGGTGATATTGTTAAGTTGCTTCGTTCCCTTAATATGGTCCAAGGACTGAACTCTTGTATGCTGCTGCAAGAATTCACCACGGCTGCAGTTGACTCAGATAAAGTGAAGTGGAGATAAATAAGCAGGACTCTTCATTTCTGATTTTTACTGTTTAAAACTTCCCAGGAATTTATCAATGTTTATTAACAAAAATTAAAAATGGGTGAAAAATTGGTATAAAGAATGAACTTTGAAGTTTTCTGGGTTAATATTTGGGATGGGAATACCGAACAAAGCAACTATTAAAGAAAAGTAAATGTAGTTTAATGGTATGGCTTATTTCATGAACTGTACATTAACAGTACATAAACACACACACATCTTCCATTATATTACGTAAACAGACAACCTTGCATTTACACTTAGACTAACTTATTAACAAACTCATCTACCTAATGGAATGCATCAGATTTTCTTAACATAAGTATTTTCAGGTACTTGAGTGGCCCAATGTTGAGGTAAAAAACAAATCAATAAAAAGTGAAGAGTTTTTGTAAAACCCCAAATTTTTTCAGCTAAAAAACCAGTATAAACTGAAAATGAAATGCCTTAGAAATATGCCAAAAGAAATAGAATTGGCTAGAGATTTTAAACACCAAATTTGGTGTGCATGTGTTACACGGCTCAGGGTGCAATCCAGACCAATAAGGGATTGGGCCACTACTTTCCCCGCAACCCTGGGTGCCTCACAATGCTTCACTGCTGTAGCTCCTATCCTGGGACACTCAGAACCAGTCTACAAGCATGCACATCACATCCTGAGTGTCTGCGTGCTAGACAGCTCTGGTTCAGCAGCTCTGACCCCAGCAGACTGTCCACACTCGGCCCCACTCTGGCTTCCGCCAGCCTTGATTACTATTTGCAAGATATTCCCAATTCTGAATTTTCCCATACCGTGTGATCTGTAATATCCAGCCCTGTCCTGGACAGTTCAGAGAAATAATGTTCATTTGTTCCTCTAAAAGACACAAAAGCACATCACAGCTTATCAACTTAATTGGGGTAACAACACCCTTCCATTTAAACACAGCATTGAGTTGGTTTAAAATAAAACAAATTTATTAATAGGACTAAGTAAGTGATGCCAAGTAAAAGGAATAAAGTTAGAAACAGTTACAAGCAAATAAAAGTGAAAACATGCATCTAAAAGTCTAAAACTTAATCTAGCAAGGTGCAGGCTTTGATCAAGGTGGTTTCTCTCAATCTTCTTACCACCCATGACTGACTTCCCCTCATTCTGGATCTTCCACAGAAGTACAAGATGCTGGATTCCCTTGTCTTCCTAAGTGAAAGATCTTTGCCTAAGCAGGTTTCTCACCTATTTTTAGTTCCCAGAGCCTTAACTCCACCCCACACTTGGTTGAAGGGCCCATCTTTCTCAGCTTGCAAGAGCTCTGTTCCCTTGTGTGTTGTCCAGTGACGAATGCCGAAGATGGCTTCTGTCTTTGCTTTATCTTCCAAAGTTCAATGACTTTTGTTTCAAGAGGTAGGATGACCTAATGCTGTTCTTCCCTTCCTGTGCTTCTAGTCAAAACGTTAAAGTTACAAAAAACCAGGAATAAACCTCCCTCTTAGCATAGGGAAAATTTACAAGCTAAAACAAAAGATACTCTAATGCATTTTCTTGCTATTACTTACAGGAGTCTGATACTGAAGGAAGCTCCACAATGTTTTCCCCACACACACTGGTATTTGCTAAAATACAAATTGTTCTGATTCCTGCAGTCTCCTCCCCCTGCTGTCTTGATGATCATGTTTACTGCTTATATTTAAATTAAGGCAAACCCCCATTCCTTTGTTTAGGATTGAACCATTTAACACCTTTACCTAGGCAAGGCCACCTGGTCTTGAACATGCTCTAGTAACATCATATGGGGGAATTCATAACTTTACATATAATGTTGCTACATATTTCACCATGGTAGTGTTGACCTGCAAGTTATTAGTTTTTAAAGGCACATTTGGTACAAAGATCAACACAAGAGGGTGTAGAGTGCAAACACCTGGGTGCTTCAGGTCCCAGCATGCATGTATGCTTAGTCACATTTTCAGAATGCTCAAGCCTTAAGTCAGTGTCACTAGTCTGCCTGAGAGTTGACAACCACAGAAAGTTTTCTAGAAAAGTGTTTCCTCAAACAGTGAGGCTCAAGCACCGCAGAGGAAATGAAAAGGTAAGGGTGGGAGAAGAAACATTTTCTTCTATTATTAGTAGAGATATGACAATGTTTGCAAGATCCTCCATTAGAAGGACAGCTCCAACTCCAAATCTGCTGAATACTTTATTCATGCACAACTGAAAATTTCAGATCATTTTATAGCACAGCACCATTCAGCATTGTAAGTAACTAAATGAAGGAAATGTAGCGATACAATAGAGACCCCAAAAAACTGCCATCCTGGATAAAACCATTTTAAAGGAGATGGAAGTTATTTCCATATAAAGATTTAAAGTCTGTCAAAAGTTGTCATTTCCTTCTCCAGGAAATAGATTTAGAGGCCCTTTCAGAGAGAGAAATGGAATCATCTGAGCATGCAGGAATGGTAGTCAAGAACAGATTTATTACTAAAAGGCCGTATAGTGACCAGAACACCAAACCCCCAACTCTCACTGGGATTTTAGGGAGCAACTGCATAGCTATTAATAAAAAAATTAAAACATTGGATTTTTAAAGAAATGCAACAGTATAAATCAAGTCATAACTGAAGCATGTCATTCAGAATGAAGTATATTTTCAGTACCACTTGTTTGTTAAGCCTCTGTGTAATCAGCCTCACATTTACATGAGTAAATTCCTGAGATCAAGAATTTTCTTATTTAGCCCTTGATCCTGCAAGCTGTTCCATGAGGGTGGACCCCTGCATGGGAACAGGAGCGCATCCTTTGAAACAAACAGCGTAGTGTATGAAAGACATCAAGGAACAGCATCAGGTTTGAATGGTAATGTCTAGAAGAGATTATTGAACACATTCAGCAGTTGCTGAAGTCAACAAGATCTCTCTTTTCTCTGGGATAACAGTATTAACTCTGAAAAGTCACTGAATGCTATCTCAAAACAGTGTTAATTCCAGATATGCAAAACGGTCATGTACGGTATGTGTTATTAAAAAAAAGTCTCTCCCCTGATTATGGGTGCAATTTATTTTTTGTTAATATGACAATCTCCATGATTTCTTAACTGAAAGAACCCAAGCACACAATAGACATGCCCAACCCTTTTTGTGTCCTTACTTCATTCCTGACGCCATCTGCCATGCCTCCACCTTCTCTTCGTTTACGGATAATTCTTAACTCATACAGTGATTTTCATCTGTTGATTTGTTTTGACCTATTTCTTAGGCAGCTTGGACACAAATATTACCAGACACATACATCAGATAACTTGTATGAAAATACTGTACATAGTTTTAATACATATTTGATTCTTGAACTCTCAAAAAAAATCACACAAATAAAAATTACTCTGGAAATAAGTGTTTTAAAGGAAACAAAAAAATCACAGCAACAAGTGTAACAAATTATATTAACAAAGATACGGTATATTTGTTTATGTATATATTTTACATTTCTTCACCAACTCCTTTTATTAAAAAGAGGAGCAGGGTGGTCAGATTTAATGCATTACATGTTTCGTCAGAGATCTTGCTGAATGTCACTTAATGCACTTGTAAGTCGCCTTATTTTCTCTTCCATGGCCTTTTTACTGTTTGCTGTTTCTTGCAGAAGCTGACGCATTTCTTCTTCAACCTGGTAAACCTGAAATTATAAAAAGATACATAAAAAATTCAACCTGTATGTTAGTATATTATAGGAAGAGTAATCTTACTTATTTTGTATTACTGATTGAGAATCCCGGAGTAATTACACAATATATTGCTATTCTTATAAAGAGTACATTTGAGGACAACTTGCTTCATACAATGTATGACAGATATGGCAACAGGAGTAGTACAAGGTAAAAACTTTCATGAAGAACTGTGCAATGTGAAAACAGGTGATAAAGGAAGACAAGACAGGATAAACAAAGTTGCTAGGAGAACAGCAAACTAAAGAGTCTTTCACATCAAATGTTTGTAAAAGGGACACTAGATGTGTCAGTATTAGAGTCATAGAGTGACTGTCTCTTTAAAGGGAGATGAAGTCTCAGCCCAACTTGTGACACAGCCAACTCATCTGCCCAGGTGGGGAAAATGGGTTGTGTGATTCAATCCTTTACCTATCCCAGAGGCCTGAGAGTTCTGGGCAGTGTGGAAAGGAGAGAGACTTCAGCAGAAGCCTTGAGAAGACTGCTGAGGACTACAGAGAGGAGGAGGAGGGCTCCTGCAGCAGACCCTGAGACACCAGAGGAGAAAACACCCCAGCTAGGAAGGACTGGGCTTGGCTTGCAAAAGAAAGGAGAGAGACTCCAGGCACAAAGGTGTGGGAGAGCTGCTTGGGATGGAGCAAGTGAACAACCCAAGGGGCTAATGGGAAAGGGTGACATTCAAATTAAATTATAATTGCACAATAACAGCATTTTAATTTTTTCATTAAATAAAAAGGCAAAAGAGTGTCTAAGTTATTAAACACGGATGAGACGTGGCCCTCAGAAAGGAGGGGCTGGGTCCAGTTTCAAACTGGTATGTGAATTCTGTGTTTTGTGTGTTTTTCAACTTGTATACCCTGTAAGGGGTGGACTTTTTATTAATGGCTTAGCTGGAGGGCCAAGTCACTGAGGGGAAACTGAGGCAGGAATGCTGCATGGCCACACTGTGCAATTAGGGTGAAATCTGGAGGCAGTGACCCTGTTACAATCTGTAATCACAGCAAGTTTTGCTAAACAATAATGATTCTATAGCTAGTTATTTAGTTCTTTGGGGGAAAGGAGGATTCCAAAATTAAGAACAGCATTGATAGAAAGCATGGAGTTTCCATAGCTCAGAAGAATATTGGTGGGAATTGTCACAGTTCCATGGTTACCTGCATCTCTATCCCCCTCTGTAGTCTCCTCCAGCTATCACCTCTCTATGGGAGGGGACCTAGTGTCTCTCTCCCCTCAGACTGGGGATTTAGGCTTGCAGTCCCCCTGCAATTCATTGTGATTATCCCAGCAGGTCTGACCTTAGTCCAGCCCCTGTGGTTCACTCTCTTTCAGAGACAATGACATGGTTACCAGTGACCAGCCAGCTTTCACAAAGCCCAACTCATTTATTTTAGGACAAAAAGCATTACAGAAAACATCAACACACACAAACAAACAATTCAGACACCTGATAAGTTTACCAGGTGTCACCCATCTTACACAAAGAGACCCTGGCAGGTTCTAGTCCTTCAAACCCTTACAGCTAGGTTCTGCCCTCTTAGTTACAATCTCATGTCAGTTTTTGGATCCAAATGAACCAGGTGGTTCAGTTCATCCTGACCCTTCATACCAAAAGCTCTTTCTAGGTCTCCTATTCCTCTTGAACCCTGTCTGGAGTTGTTCACCTGTCCCAGTATTTAAAACAAAAAAGTTTAAAAAAAAATCTAATTTAAATAAAAAAAGCTGATTTTTTTTAAATAAACCAATTTAGTATTAAATTTGAAATTAAAATCTATGTTAAGAAACGTATAACCTAGTAAATCTATTTACACATTATAATCTATTAAAATCATATACATTAAATACCTCCCCCCCCCCAAAGAGAATGTTTACTGCCCAGTTTAAAAACAAAACAAAAAAACAAAAACAAAAAAACCCCAAACCACTGGTCAAAGTCACTGGATAAGTACTTGAACCCAGAGTTCACTGAGGTGCTAAATCAGCTTTTGACAAAAGTAGCCTCTTCTGAGTAAAAAGAGAATAGTTTCTTCATTTCAGTTTATTCAACTAGTTCAGTTCAATTACTAGTTCATTCAAAGTTACAAAACCAATTGGGAGTTGAAAAAAGGACGAAAGCGTTTTTCCCTTTTCCAATCTAGGAGATTTACTAGTTCTAAAAACCTTGAAGAACACAGTGACCAGGAACAATAAGTTCAGTTCATTAACTTGAGATAATACTTCCTTTACTTAACAAATCAGTTAATTTTAAACGCAAAAAGTTTAAAATCTGAAGAAGTTTGTGTATACAGCACTTTAAGGTAGTTTTATTTCGTAAAAAAAATAAAGTGCTATTTTTGTGCAGTTGTAATTGAATTTGGATTTCCATCCAAAATGACACCTACATACCTCAATGGGTGGGGGAAACATGATGGGGCTGGTGGTGAAAGGGGGACAGCCACAGTGGTGAGGGAAGGAGACACTTGCTGAGGGACATCAGATAGCTCCTGCCCCGTCTTATTTCCCCCCCCAGGAGTCTCTGGCATGCAGTTGGGGTTGTGGGAGGGGGAAAGGAGTGCAGACTGGTAAGCATTCCCTAGCTTCCAGAATTTAACCTGGTGCAGGTGCCAAAAAGAGGCTCCAAATGTCTTGACACAAATCACAAGTAAAAAAAATGAATTATCTAGTAAGCATGTACTGCATCAGTCACCATTTTTAACATAAAAATGAAAATAAAGACTCTGAATAAATGTAAGTTAAACTATACAACTGCTTAAATGTGTATCGATATAGCATATCATCCTCCTCCTGTTTACATGAAATTTGGTGCTTCTTTTTGCTAAAGACTACATTTAGTTGCAAGTTAACATGTTTTAATGGTTACCAACCAGGAGAATCAACCCATCTTTAGGAAAATAACTAAAAAGTACAAATGCAAAACAAGATGAAAATGAATGATTTGCACCAAGATTTCCTGCTTCCTGATTTAAGTCATTATCAAAGTCAGAGATTTAAATTAATCCATGCAGCTCCCAAATGACTTTTGCTCTTGGGGGAAGCTCAGTAACCCTCCACAATGGCGCCAGAATGCAATCCCTAGCTCATGATGATACATGTAACATTTGTAAAAAACAAAGTTTACAACTAATCCATTGGCACATCTCAATGGAACAGTCTTTGAAGTTTGCATGCTTCCAAGGTATCACATCTGTTACAAAAATTATAAAAGCCAAAAAAAGGTACAGTGTTACATGAAACACTTTATCACCATTTTTCTTGCCTCTCTAATAATTAAGGGATATTCATGCACTGGCAAGTGACAGAATATTCTTTGTTCAAGAAACATGCAGAGTCTACCTACTGTCTATGCACTTTTAGTGAATCCATTATTGGGCAAAGATTAAAAGTTCAATGTCATCAATGCTTTCATTAATAGTGATTAGCCAACATAGACACCAAAAAGACTACAGCTGTCTGCATATAACAAAGTTGGGACTGAAAATGCATATTTTAAGGTCTGATATTGTATTAAAATACATTACCTTTTCATTTGCTGTTTCAATTTGTCTTTGTTTTTCATTTGCCAGCTGCAGTAATTCTGCCTGATGAGCTGCTAGCGTTGACTCAAGCTGTCTTCTAAAAGCATCATCCATTGAATGAAGTTTTTCCATTGCAACCCTACAATAGGATGAAATGTTAATCCTTAAGAAAGCCAGAAATAACTATTATCATCATTACATTTTAAGACTGTATGTCAGTGGTGGGCAACCTGCGGCCCATGGGCCGCACACAGCCCTTCAGGGTAATCCGTTGGTGGGCTGCCAGTTTGCTTACAGTTGCACGGCAGCCCGCAGCTCCCAGAGGCTGCGGATCACCGTTCCTGCACCGCCAGAGATTGTAATCGACTGGGAGATCCTCTAGGATTAACCAGTCGATTGCGATCGACTTGTTGGTGACCACTGAGCTAGAAGATTCACACTTGCTCTTGTTAAGGGTGCTAACGACCCCTAAGGCTTTCAACCATCTACTTATACTAGCAAAAGATATACATATTATTCTCGCTTAAATGGTCTAAGTATTATTTCCTCCATTTCTTCTAAACAGGTTGGGCGAGAATGGGTCTATTATAACACATTTTCTGAGAATTAAAAGGGAAAATCTTGTATGTGGAATCAGGAGGTCCTGAGAGGATGTTTCAATATACAACTAGAATATGCAGCTACACAGAGCAACACTATAGTACAGACCTATTTACATGCGAATCCACTTAACATGCGGTAGCGCCATGCCTCCCAGTGCTACCTATTTAACACACGAGACTCGTTAACATGCGGTACAGGAACTTGCCATAGTAGCGCTACAGATTTGCTCACTAACTCACTAACATAGAAATCGACAGGAAGTGCAGAGCGGAAACATGTTGTATGTCTTTAACGTTGCTGTCCCTTCCCCGTCGGCAGTAAAGTGCTGCCGCGGCAAAGGACCCTGCAGTGCTTTAAGGTCCCTGCCCCTTTTGCCATCCCTTGGCAGTCGACGGGCGTAGGAGCACGCAAAGGGAGCAGCTGCCCCGGGGCCGGTGATTTATAAGGGCCCGGACGCCGCTACCGTAGCAGCAGTGTCCAGAGCCCCGGGCCCTTTACATCGCCACAGGAACCCCGGGCGGCATGGACCAGGCGGCCTGGAAGGGCTGGCTGGGGGATGTTGACCCCTAGCCCTGCCCGGTCCGCCCGAGGGCCTGCCCCTTCCGGGGGCCAGATCTGCCCCCGCCCCGTACCGGTAAGTGTCCTGAGTTACTTTCACCCCTGTGTAGTAGTAATAATGTTATTAGATTACCCATTTGAATTTATATTTTTGCAAAGTGCCATTAGCAGATAGGCCTGCAGTATTTGGGATGCTGTGAATACGTATGTAATCCTAGATTATACATACATTTATATATAAAGATATTTCAGCATGGCCCTCTTAACCCGCGGTCCGTTAACACGCAGGTGTGACGGCTTGACTCCCGACATCCGCGCGTAAACAGGTCTGTACTGTATTCAGACACTATGAATACACAGCCCTATGAAATTTCACACACAACACTCTTTTTCTAGGATACATTTCAGTAGCATTAAGCTTCCAGCACTGCTCCCAATGCTTAGCCCTAACAACTATTTCATTTTGTTCTGGAGAAACTAAATTTAGATCATTAAGATATTCCTTTGCCCTGCTGACCAGTGACCATTATGTCCCACCTCTCTTAAAACAGAGGAAATCCTCACCAAAGGAAAAAAACATTTTACCAGTTTTAGTGGGGGATATGTAAACTAAATCCTTAGCAGAAAGAGGTACTTCATCAATAGTTATATTTTAGTGAGGCACACTAACAGAATAGTTGTAGCAATGAGCAGTCCTTTTCTCAAGGAAGTTTCATGGAAAAATCAAAATAATGTCTTTGACTACCTAATCTCATTAGTCATTGATTCTTTTGCATCGTTGGGTCTAGCATAACTTGCCATGTCTCTGCTTATTGCCGTTGCGTGTGTGGCCTAACTATACAAAGTCCTGTTAGACTACCTATGCCTAAAGAGAAAAGAACAGTGCTTAAAAAATGGTTGTGATAGCCACAGCATCGTTAACAATAGTGGGAAGTCTTTAAAAAAAAGTTTTCCTAGCATAGACAAGATTTATGAGACTAGTTATATTGATACGTCATTCAGTATTTATTTGGTGACGTCGTAGGCAGTGCCATTTGTACATGTGTTTACTGGAGACTACCTTCATCTTCAGAATATGTCTACATGATTTTTTTTTTTTTTTTTTGAAAAGTCTCATTTCCTTAGGCTTTGTTTACTATCAACTCCTAATCCACTGTTAATTGCTTCAACTAACACTTCCCCTGAAAGCACTGATGATAGAGAAATAAAGTCATATTAAAAATATGCAATGGATCCAAATGCAAAACAAAAAACAAATAAATAAAAAAAACCCTCCAACTTTTCAGTAATAATCTGGGGGTGGGAGGAAGGAGAGAAGGGAGAAGGAAATTCAGATACTGTCTTACTTATTCTTTTTCCCCTCAAAGGCATTAAATGAAAACTTAAGTACTCACTATTAATTATAGCCACTTGTTTGGTGCCGCAGCAACACAAATGCAAAGTCACACAAACAGGAATACACATTTACCCTCTCAATAAATTTATGCCAAATGGGCCTCCCCTCTGTGGATTACAAATTTATGTTTTATATAAATTTTATTAACCCTTGTTTAATCTCAATGGGGCCATAGAACTAGGATCTCCAATAGGAAGTAACTTTATCTGAGTACTAAACATTTGGGAATCTAAAAATCTTCTAATACATTGAAAGTGCAGTTAAAAACTGAGGGGAAGATCCTGCAGATACCTACTTCACAGAAGTAGTCCTTACACACACACACACACACACACACACACACACACACACACACACACACACGTATTTCTTATGTGAGTACAAGAGTGTTTGTGATTGGACCTATAGAAAGTACTTGCAACTTCATTATGAACGCTAATATTGTGTACCAAAATTTCACCTGTCTTGCATGGTGGACTATGTACAAGTTTAACAAGACAACCATTATTAGTATTTTTGTTTTTACTTCTGAGTTTGAAGGCTTTTGTTTCTCTCTTCGATCAGCTTCTTTTCCTTGATATCAAAGTTTTCTTTCATTTGTTTAACTTGTGTCTCAAGGTGGCTTAGTAGTTCTCCTTTATCTTGCCACTTCTTATTCATTGCACTGAAAATAAAACACAAACGTTCAGAGTGCATACAGATTCTATCATCTTTTAAAACTGGGGGGGGGAGGGGGAAAAAAAGTGATACTTTTACATTTCCCAATTTTCAAGTTCTAACCGTCAAAAGTGAGGCTCTGGCCTACCCACGTACTCTTCTCCCAACCAATCTGAACACAAGATTTCACTTGAAATTTCAGTGTGGGCCATAACGTTTCATTATGCTTATAATAGTATACATCACCTATATGCTTTCCCAATATCTTCCAGTTCTGCTTCTTTCTCTTCTAGCAGTTGTTTTAATTCCTCTTTTCTTTCATTTTGCCTTTCTAACTTTTCCATTAGCTCTTCTAACTGTGCAGTTTTTTCATCCAATTGTACCTGAAAAGTCTTTTGGATTTCAACATTTTCTTCACGCTGTTTTCTCATCTGCTCATCTCTCTCCTGTAAACCCTATAAACACAACATTTGTTTTGGTATAAATGGGTATAAACTGGCCATAAATAAATTTAGGTTGAAAATTAGATGAAAGTTTCTAGCCATCAGAGCAGTGAAGTTCTGGAACAGACTTCAAATACAAGTAGTGGGGGCAAACCACTCAACTCGTTTTAAGATGAAGCCTGATAAGTTTATGAGCAGGATGTGACAGAGTTGCCTATGACAGCAGGGTACTAGACTCAAGCACCCACAAGGTCCCTTCTAGTCCTATGTATGGTCCTCGTTTTTATTAACATAAAACTTTCTTGCAATTATGTTAACTTACAGGATATACTGGTTGCAAAACAAAAACAAAAGCAATAATTTCTGATGGAAAAATTGTAATAAAAGAACATTGAAGAGTTCAAACTCTGCTACTTTTAAAAATATACTGTATATAACTAGCGGATAATTTGTCTATATTAATCTACTTAGACAAAACGCCTCCAGAAAGAACGGAGTTTTGCTATGATAAATGAGGCAAAGGTTCGAGTCCCACTGGAATTTATAATGCTAGTTTAACTGTAAGTATGTTACCCTATTGCTCCCTGAATGCAAAAGGAACAGAATAAAAGAAAAAATATTTTATACTTGAATATAAAATTTCAAATTCAACTGATTATTTTAATGAAGCAAAAAAACAAATTAAGTGAGACCTGTCCTACATTTTTCTTCTACATTTCTGATAATGATTTTTATCTGGGAGTAAGTCTGTACATAAATACAATCATATATGGCCTGGTTCTGCACCCAATGAAGTCAATGGGAGCGCACTCTCAGACAGCCATGGCACTGCTTTCCTAATTTTATTCAAGTCACTGCCACAATTTTCACTCGAACTCTGTTTAATTTAAGCATACCGTACATGCACACACACTCACACACCACTTACTTCTTTTAATTTCCTAATTGTTTCTGTTTGATCTTCCACTATTTTGGTCTTAATTCTTAGTGCATCATTGTCGCGTTCCTTTTGTTTTTTTAGAATCTCACTTTCATTGGTCAGAACCTCAATTTTTGCTTCTAGTTTTCCACGGTCTTGAGCAAGAGAAGCTCCTGGATAAACACAACATTACAGCACTGCAGATCTTGAAGGCATTTTCCAAGCACATTTCAAAAAAGTGAACATTTTATGCAAGTGTGGACATGCTTGTATCTCGTGCATGGAGCAAACTGCTGGACTGGAACCTTAGTTTGTAACTACAATTTTTTTTTTTTAAATGTTCAACAGTGGCAACTTAATGGTATTAAACACTTGCTGTTTAGACCTCCTTTGGGCACTTCTATTAAAAATGATCAGTAATAATGCTTACAGATCTAAGCTAAGCAATTTCAAAGAGACCACCAGATGGCGCTAAATCTGTACTGCTAGTTATAGTGCAGAAGAACAAGAAAGAGGATAAAAGCCACAACATCACTTATTGCTCCAACATTTAAATTCTTCAAGGACACCTGCAATTTTATTTTCACTTTGGGGGATGAAAGTGAACAAGTGACACAGGTATCAATACCACTATGAAATGCAGAGTAAGTAATGCTATTTAGTACTGAGGGAATTCTCTCAAAACTTGAATCTCCCTGCAATATTTTATGTAGCATTTTATGTGCTATCCTCCTCCCTGAATGAGCAATGAGAGTCAATGAAAGTAGATGATTGCACATTTGTTCTCTATAATTTGACATAACGACAATGCAAGGAGAGATGTATACAGTACTAGAGGACCAATTAGGGTCCACCTCACCAGTTCTACAACAATGCTTCTGGCCTTGTGTTTAAAACTCAAATAAATAAATTTTAAAAAGCCTCAAATTTTAATATGGCAAGCATAACATTTTGCCAAATATATAAAAACACCTGAATGAAAAAGGAGTGAGAACAGGGTACACATACAGAACATTCTTTGAGATTACCACCTTCGAATATACTGTGATACTACTATTTGTTTTATGAATAGCTTTACACCATTTTTCTAGGCACTATTCACTATGACTCCAAGTAGTTGCTTGCACAAAGTAATGGCCACATCGAAGCAACCATCTCCACCACTGGGTAAAACAAAGTGGAATAGAATGTGACACTTTTTTTTGCAATTCATATCAATATGTATGGAAAAACTGTATAAAAAGGGGATGACAGTAAACAGCAGTGTCCCTCCTTACCAGTTATGTATAAGTAAAAATCAAAATAAAAATCACAAGATCAGGTGTTCTGAAGTGTCTCTTATTGAGCCCACACACTAAGAAATATTTTCCTCCCATAAATAATCAAATGAAGTTTAAAAAAATAAGTCAATTCACTGAGTTAACAGAATACCACACAAAATTATAATCAGTAACAGCTTTTTTTTTATTCCTTATCTTCAGCTCGTTCACATTCTGATTAATTTTAACATTTAACTATGGTATCCTGAAATAATAAGCCTATTTTTCACTTAATTAACAGAATAAGCAACATTGTGTTTAGTGAAAATTATGAGCTCAAAAAGTTAAAACTGTGTATGGTTTTTCTACAAGATTTCTCTCCTTGGGATTTTATTACTCATTTTTGTAGATCTTCAACCTATCCCTCTTAACAAAAATATAGTAAATATTTATTCCTTTATGACAGGATGACAATACTTTTTAAGTGGGGGTTGGACAGAAATATTTTAGCTTTAATGTGAGTTTCCATCCACTGGATAACTGCTCATTGACATGACTCTCAATTAATTGATAAATAAAATAAATTAAAAAAAAATGTACGTGCTATGAAGAGGGTCATGTACCAGAACACTACTTTTCCCAACTACTTAAATGTATAGCAAGTAGTGGAGGCTAATAATTTTTAATAATGCCACTCCTATGAAAAATAGTCCTTTCTGTGTCAAATAAAAGAAAGTAAGGTTATTTGTCTCAGGTGGTGCTACAGTGCATTGTGGCAATATAACTGGCCAGGGAAGAAATGCAAGTGAAATATCTATTTAATTAATGCTATCTATCATATTCTACCACAAAACTGTTGTATTTTTACCCTGTTGTGCCAACTCTTGTCCCCATATTTTTCTTTCCACTTTTAATCCATCAATTACAGATTCTTGGGCTGTCAGCTGAGAAATAAGTTTTGATTTTTCCTGTTTCAGGAGTTCAATTTGAATAGTCTTTTGTTTGTCCTCCTCAACCAAAGTTTCAAGTGCTCTGATTCGACTCTGTATACATGAATGAATGGGGGGGAGGAGGGGGGGGGAAACAGTAAGATTTTGTAAGACAAATATTCAAGAATTCAATATAATTAACACCAATTTAACTATGACAGTTAATACTAACTAACTATTTAAGCAGATATTCTGCTTACACACAAGGTTTTCTTTGATAAAAACTGGCATCTTTTACCTGTAACAAAGCACAGGCATTTGTTTCATCAGTCAACACAGTTTATGCATTTTATTCACGGATAAACCTAGGCATAGGTTAGGGGTTTGTTACAGGAATGGGTGGGTGAGATTCTGTGGCCTGCGTTGTGCAGGAGGTCAGACTAGATGATCATAATGGTCCCTTCTGACCTTAAAGTCTATGAGTCTAATAAAGTTTGCTTGAAAATATATATGAATAAATTTGAGAGGAAATAACTTTGTAATTAAAAGAAGTGCAAAAAAGTCTGAAAAGAGGAAATGGAGGATTTAGGTTGCACAGCAGAAGTTAATCCAAAGGAAACAAATGGAGGCTGTACTGGGGTGGGCTTCCACCCCACAAGACAGATCTAACCTGAAACATGCAAAATTCATTTTTTCCATACCTTATAAATAGGCTTTTTTAAAAAAGGATATTTTTTACTTTTAAAAATAGTTTCAAGGAATAAATCAACATTTCCAACAGTTATTCTCTGACAGAGATTCCATTTGGCATAATAAATTCTCAAGAGCAGAACGTTTAATGTATTTTCTTTTTGAAAGCTGACCTGACATTAAAAAAGTAACTTGCAATCTCTAAATGCTACACAGACCTTTCCCCTGGCCTCTTGGAAAAAGAACTTATATTTAACAGCTAGAAATTTTTTTAAATGTGATGTTCCTAATATTTTAATGGCCATTTGTGAATACCTCTACCCCAATATAACGCTGTCCTCGGGAGCCAAAAAAATCTTACCACGTTATAGGCGAAACCGCGTTATATCGAAGTTGTTTTGATCTGCTGGAGTGCACAGCCCCTCCCCCGCCCCCGAGCACTGCTTTACCGCGTTATATCCGAATACATGTTATATTGGGGTAGAGGTGTATTATAATATTGTAGATAATATCTTCAGAAAGTGTGCTACATAACTAATGTACATGATAGGTAGTCACTATTATATCATTATCTAAATTACTGTAATAATGCTAATTATATAAATCCCAGTAACAATACTTTGTACAGTACTTGCTAAGTACTGTAACTTAATTAATTCATGTACAATCATTTGAAAATAACTCTTCTGCAGCTAAAATATTGTCATTTCTGAGTTTACAAAAGTTAACAGTATTAAATATTCTCTGAATCTCAGTTTCAAGTACTTACTATTATGTACAACTTGCTATCACCACAAAATAGGAGTGCAATCGTGAGGAACTGTATGCGTGTGTATTTGGCTATATTGTGCATCTGAGAAGTCAGAATGCGAGAGTGGTAAGACACGAAAATTGAGATTACTGTGAATATTAACATGGTGTATTTCCTTATCCCATTTTTAGCCAATGTTAACTTTAAGATGAAATATACTGAGTATTGTTAATGCTAAAACTTCTTGTCTAAAGTACTGTATAATTAAAAAAAGGCTTCAAAACATATACCTTTAGATTTGCTGTTGTTTCTTGTTTTGACTTTACTACCTCTGTAATCCTTGCTTTCTGTTCTTTCACCATGGATGTCAGCTCTTGAATCAGAGCTGCTGACTGCTTTTCCTTTTGCTGAGATTGAAAAAGGGAACACTTATGTTCTGCTAACTCAGCAGTAACATTTTCAAAACCATCCTTAACCTGTATGATAAAGACAGGTTAATAAAAAGATTAGCTTTCCAAGTGTGTGCATCTGCATGAAAATACAATATGGTAATTTGAAATAATGGAAGTGAGATTAATTCCATTCATTCCAAAGGTATTTCATATCACCTGAAGTTATTTGTTAAGTTATGAATGCATAGAACCTACTCGGTCAAACCAAATGAAAAACGTTTCAAATAGTATCTCAAAAGATTAAACTGGATCTCAAAAAAAAATTAATTTAAAGTGAACTGTTATTTTAACACTACAATTGTCATTTTTGATTAACAATGAAGGAGAAAAAAAAAAAGTGTGTGTGTTTTTTTTTTTAAAGCACAGAATTGGACAACCTCCTTGACTCCACACATTTTTCAAGATACTGTCTTAATCTTACCTCTTTAAACCTTTTGGCTTCAATAGTTAAAGCAATACGAAATTCATTTTCCAACTGCATATACTGCTGGTTTAACATACTAATTTTCTCCTGAAATTCTTTAATGCGTTCTTCATGCCGCTGTTGTTCTTTAGCGATTTCTTTTGACAAGGCATCTTGGAATTCAGATCCATTCAAAGCAACTCGGGATTCAAGTTCTCTCCTGGAGTTACCAATCATGTACATTAAATTCAGAATTGCAGTATCTTTCAATACTATATCACTGTTTTTAATTTTTTTTAAATAAACCTAATGTAATAAGAGCAAGATAGGAACCATGTATTTACATCATTGCTCTTCAAGAGATACCTTTGTGACGGTCAAGAAGAACAGTGGGTAGATATACTGAAGTATAAAACATGGATTAACTGTATAATTCCAACAGAGAAGGAAAATACAAAACTATTTAGTGAAAACCCAGTTATGCTTGCTAAAGGGAAACACCCATCAGAACCCTTAGCAGCAAGCATCAGTTAACATACCTCCATTCTCACATTACATATTCACTAACAGACATTCATCCAACTATAAATAAGTCACACTTCTCCTATAGTAACACAAAAACATACCCCAGACTCCTCACCATCACATTAATGTGCAAAAATCTTAACTCTGACCTTGTCTTTTTTTGTGGGAAAACATCACATCACAGATTTCACCAGCGCAAGGATACCTACCAGATGTGCTTCTTGAGGTTGCTGGGGCCAATGTTAAGGTTTTGCACTACAGTGCAGTGGCAAGAAATAAATTGTTGTATATTCTCTCTCCCCCTCACCTTCAAAGAACATTATGTTGACACTGCTGAAAACCAACAGACCTGTTTTGGTGTTTTTATTTTTAGTTGAGTGGAAATCTATTAAGACTAATAGATTTAAGAAAATCTATTGTAGTTCGAATGAGGGGGATATTTACATACCTGAATTTAGAAATTTGTGGGTTCTACAGTTTTATGCAAAAAAAGGGTCCAAAAATTTGGAGAGAATAACTTTGCAAAAAATTTCAGAAGAGACTTTTGGTTACTGGCAAATAAATAAATGGTCAAAATATCCTCAGAAATTCAGACCTCTCATATTTATACAGTTCTGTGGGTTGCTTTTTCCACTACAAACCCACACCCTCATCTGCAACTTACACAAGTATAGTAACTCCTCACTTAACGTCATAGTAATGTTCTTGAAAAATGCAACTTTAAGTGAAACGATGTTAAGTGAATCCAATTTCCCATAAGAATTCATGTAAATAGGGGAGGTTAGGTTCCAGGGAAATTTTTTTCACCAGACAAAAGACATTATATACATATACTGTATAAGTTTTTAACAATTTAAAACAAAATTTAATACTGTACTCAGCAATGATGATTGTGAAGCTTGGTTGAGGTGGTGGAGTCAGAGGGTGAAAGAGGGTAGATCGGCTGCTCCACTTTCCAAAGTGCCATGGGGGTGTTCAACCCCTGGCTCTGCTCCAGGCCCACCCCCACTCCACCCCTTCCCCCAAGGCCCCACCTCTTCCCGCCTCTGCTCCACCCCACCCCTCGAGTGCACCACGTCCTTGCTCCTCTCCCCTCCCCCTAACCTCCTGAATGCCACGGAACAGCTGTTTCATGGCATTCAGGAGGCTCTGGGAGGGTAGGGGAGAGGAGCGAGGATGTGGTGCACAGCCTCCCCCCCTCCTCCTGCCTGCAGAAATCAGCTGTTTCAGGGCATTCAGGAGGCTCTGGAGGGGAGGGAGGAGGCTGCGTGCCACATCCTCGCTCCTCCCCCTTCCCTCCCGAACACCATGAAACAGCTGATTGCTGTGGGTGGGAAGTGCAGGAAGGGATGGGGGAGTTGCTCACTTGTGGGGCTGCTGGCGGGCGGGAGGTGCTGAGTGGTAGTGGAGGGGAGCTGATAGAGCAGCTGCTGGCCCACCCCTGGTTCCAAGCCCCACAGCCAAACATTATAAGCAAACATTGCGCAACTCTAAATGAGTGAATTCTCTAATAGATCAGCGATGTAACAACGAAACAACATTAACTGGGACGACGTTAAGTAAGGAGTTACTGCAGAAAACGTACAGAACCTCTGAATTTGTCCTCTAATACATATAACCCATAATTCTGTTAAAAAATAGCAATAGAAGGGAGAAGAAAAGTGTGCGTAAAGTATGCAAACAGGATGTAAATAAAACATTTTTAGGAAGACAAAAATTAGGAATATTAGTCCACTACTTGAATGTTCTAAGGCTAAGAAAATGTTCATTTCTTATTTTAAGAAACTCTGCCAGGATAGAACAAATTGAAACTTTGATAGTATATGACAACATTAAACTCATTTCCAATGAGAGTCCTGTACTATATTGTTTGTATTTTACTGAAGTATGCTGGAATAAGATTTTATGACTATCCCTCTGAAAGCCATTTTATAAGACTATGCTATTCAGCAAAAGTTTAAACAAATACAAATCAAGACCAGAATAAAAATCAGAACTACTTTGTCTTGTTTGCTGTGCTGAGCTATCCAAACTGCACAACAACCACCAACCAACAACATGTATTAAAACCTGTTTTCCCCAAAGGTCAGCACAACTGTGATCACTGACAAAAGGACTAATCTGCTAGGATTCATCTTGAAGAGATGCTGCAGGACTTGTCTAACTTTCAATGTTTTACAGTATGAAAGATAAATTGTTTTTATACAAAATTTTTTTGCATTAAGTTTTGATATGCTTTTATCCAGGAAAGAATATAAGGTATCTTTCATTCAAGTCTTTGACAGTTTTGAACAATGTAAGTCATTGATGAAACAAACAAATCAAAGAAAGATTTGAGGAATAAGTTTATCTGCATGGAAGTCTCAGATGAGGGAAAGTTGCTGCCTGATATTTCCTTCTCAGCACCTATTATGGAGCTGATGAGAATGGAAGTAACCCCCTCTGCTATCTTCCCCAAAACCTCTAAATCCATCATTTTAACAAAAGGGCAGACTAACAGGATAGGAATTCTCAAAATATATATTTTCAAATAAATTGGCTTAGATTCCAACCATAGCAGAACATCCTCAAACAAGCAAAGCTTTTCTAGATTCTGCAGTATTAACATACCCTCTCTGGATTGTGGTAAAGAAACAAACCTGTGCTCTTGCTCTTTTAACATGAGAAGCTCATGGAGTTGATGCACCTTCTCTTTCTGTTGTCGAAGAGATACTCGAAGTAACTGTACTTCTCTCTCAGTCGCTGAAGCTTTAAGTTCTGCCTCTTGAATCCGCTTCATCTGTATAAAATCAGAGGAACAAGTCTTAAAATTGCTGCTTCTTCCTAAAGCTTTCAATTAGGATAAAAAAAAATATAACAGTCTTATTAAAGCACTGTGTTTATCAGGGCTATTATTTCTGTGGCAAACACAGTGACCTTTAAGGTATTGTCATAAAAGGCCATGGTTTGTGTCACCCCACCAGTCTAATACAGAGCAAGACTTTTCCATGAAATATTGAATATAGAGCCAAATTTGCAACAATGTAGTGTACCCCAAATCAAATGTAAGAGTGTTAACTGAAAATCTTCAAAAAGGATTTTTGGCACTTTATAAAAGCCAAGGGATATTTATTTACCAATTTACAGAGCAAGGATTCAGAAGGATTTAAAACAAAAAAAGTAGCTTGAAAGACTTACTTCAATTATAAAGTCACAATTTCAGACAGAACTTTGGAGAAGCAATGCCACTTAATCTTTAGAATACTTGGTGCAGTCTATACTGTGGACCAGTAATGTCTGTAGCTTACTGATTTTGAGTTAAAGTTATTGTCACCCAAAAGCAACTATATTCTACTGTGGATGAGTAAGTCAAGAGTCATTAGGCCAGAGAACAAGCATGAGAATAACTGTACTCTGATGGTTGGACCACTCACTCAGGACTTAGGAGACCCAGGATCCACTAGGCTAGAAGTTACGAGCTCCCACCCACAAAGACAAAATAGGTGCCTAACTCTTAAGTGAAGGTTTGCAGCTGAAAATCCGAAGCAGAGAGAGGTGCTTCCCTGCAGCCTGGATTTAGGGACTTCTTTTGGTGAGGGGGCAGGTCTTAGGACCATCTGCCCCCATAGCGTTTCCTATTGGATAGTTTAGGCAGGGAGCCACCTAAACTGGCTGGCTTTTGTGAATCCCTTTCTGCATTCGTTGTATGGGGAGCCTGAGAACTTAACTCAGGCTTTGGGAATCCCAGTGATTCCAGATTCTATGGTTAGAATCCCAGTACATGCATCCGACCAAGTGGGTATTCACCCACAAAAGCTTATGCTCCAATACGTCTGTTAGTCTATAAGGTGTCACAGGACTCTGTCGCTTTTTAGTGATTTTCTAGGCACCAAGAAGTTAGTGCTCCTGGCTCAGCTTTGCTACACATAAAACTAAGGGTGCTGGGGGCTGCAGTATCACCCCTTGGTTTGAAGTAATAATAGCAACCGAAGATGCAGTTTCCATCATATACAGGGCTTACAGTTTTGTTCAGTGGCTTTCAGCACCCCCACAATAAAATTGTTCCAGCCCCTGTGCTGAGTGTTGCCATGCCTAAACTCCTTTGTGAATCTAGCCCAAGATGGCAACCTTCTTTCATTTGACATCATAAGCTTTTGTGAATTCCTTTTTACTAGTTGAAGATAGCTTTTTTCATACACCAAAATATCCCCTCTGTACCTTTTGATGAGAGAGAAATCAGAATATAGTAAAACAGTAAAAAGTAAAACAAACCCCACCTTGATTTTGCGGAAGTAATTCACTCTAAACCAGTATCTACCTAGAATTCTCACGCTGAAGTTTCAGGTCAGGATATGGAAGAGACTGCACAGGTGGTTTTGATGGAGGATCTCACTATTTATCACTCATCTAAGGTGGTGCTTCTTCCAATATATACAATAGTGTGGACTTCTATACCCCCCCCCCCTTAAAAAAACCCAACTCTCTCTCCAGGTCACCACAGACACTACTCAGCAACAGCAGCAGCTCAACCCTCCCCTCTCTACAGAGCAGGGCACTGTGGCAGATCTCTCTTCAGCTTTCATACTTTATTCAACTCTAATCTCAGAGGTTTTGCTTTCTTGGGGTGCCAAAACTGTTAATAGTTGATTAACAAAGCACTTTTTCTGACTATAATTTTAAAGGAATAATAATTAAAGCATTATTGATTTAAAGGGTAGAGATGAAAGGGAAACAAAAACAAGCCGTTTAGTTTCCTGCTCTCAGAAAAGCAAACTAGAGAGCAGTTTTCTCTGGTGTTATTTCACCATCTTCCCAATTGATATTGGATCATATCATCAATCAGAAGGTCAAAGGACATTTGTGATATTGCAATTAAGCAATTTGAGATGGTACAGTTTTGGGGAAGGTAATCTCAATACCAGATGCCCTGTGTCTATATATAAAAGCCCTGCATTTTCAATGGCACATAATTTCCTGCATGAACACGGCATTGAGGAAAAGAACTCTATAAATATGCTAGAAAATATCTATTATTTGAACTGAAAGACAAGGCAAAGTAATAATACAGCTGAACTGTTAAGAAAATTTAGTTTCAAAGTAAACCTGTCCATTATCTAGAATTATTCAACAATGCAGGTCTATAAAACTCTAAAGAACCAAACAGTAGCTAGGTATTCATCTAATAAACTGTTCTTTTTGTAGGTAATCAGATGGTAAGGATTTATTCCAGGATCTTCCCACCACTAAAGAAATCAGGGGCTTTATGCACCACTAAATAATTAACTTTCTAAAACAAGAACCACCCCCCAAACCTGTACAGATGGAAGAGTAGTACTGGATTTAGTTCTTTCCCTTCCTAAGTGAAAGGCAGGATACATGCTTTGGATTTGGAGGTCAATTCCAGACTCTCAGTAATCCTAGACTACTTGTAAAATAATTTGATGAACAATACAAGTCTAGGATCTGCTCTTTGTGCCATATAAAAGCCAAAAAGATCCAATGCCTCTTTTGGTCATAGAATCACCATGCTTTTCCACTTTAATAATCAAAAAGCATCTATATACACTATTGCTTGTTATTTTGTTCTGCATAAACTTACAGGCATACAATTCATTTTTTCTGTGAAATAAATAATTTTTGCAGTTATCCTGTGTCTAAGTTCTGCAGTATGACTGTTAAGGCCTGTTTTATCAATTTAAAGAATTCATATTTTTAGGTTATTTACAAGCCTCTTTTCATTAATATATACTGTTGGGGGGAAAAAACAACAACAACAAAAAAACCCCACCATTGAGTCAAGAAGTTATTGACCCTTACCCATGTATCTTATAATACAAGTTTAATACTTTATTGCCTGCCCATTCTTTAAATTTGAAAGAACAGTAATTAAAATTGCATATTTAATCAAAGATTTATTTTCACAGTAAAGACTAAAATTAAAACACAGAAATTGAGGCTTGTGACTTTTTTTTAAGGGCTCTTTAGTATTTCTATCTGCTTATTAGATGCCATCCCATTATTATAGGCAACCAATGCTAAATATATACCCCTGTTGCTTGTTGCTGCACTCTTTGTGTCTCCATCTTGGATAATGTTTCTTCTAAAGTTTGTAGAGCCTTTTGTTGATCTTCCTCTTTATTTCTTGCTTGATTTAACTCATTGGTAAGTCTTTCAGTTTCATCCTTCAATTGCTGGATATCAGCTTGCAGTCCTGTTTTTGTATTTCTCTCTCTCAAAATCAGTTCCTTTAACCTAAACATTAGTGCAATAACAAGTACATTCCCCTCTTAATTATATTTACTAAAACAGTGGTCTCCAACCTTTTTACACCCAAGATCACTTTTTGCAACTAAGGGCAACCCAGGATCTACCCCGCCCCTTCCCCAAAGCCCCGCTCACTCCCATTTACCCCCCCCCCGCCTCTGTCGCTTGCTCCCCTCCACCCTCACTAACTTTCACCAGGTGGGGCAGGGGGTTGGGGTGCAGGAGGGGGTAAGGGGTGCAAGCTCTAGGAGGGAGTTTGGGTGCAGGAGGGAGCTCCGAGCTGGGACAGAGTGTTGAGGTGCAGGAGGGGGTATGGGGTGCTGGCTCCTGGAGGGGGTACTTACCTCTGGTGGCTCCCGGTCGGTGGCAGGCGCAGCGAGGCTAAAGACAGTCTCCCTGCCTACCCCGGCCCCACACTGCTCCCGGAAGGGACCAACATGCACCTGAGGCTTTTTGGATGAGATGACCTATGCTAGTCTAGATGTTAAAAACTGTTTACTTTGAAATGGCTGGGTGTTTTCTTTCATTCAGGACTGGCACAGGGAGGAAAGAGAACTGAATGTATATAACCCATTCGAGAGCCACTTTGTCCATTTGGAGGACAGAAAAGACCAAGGAACACACTTTCAAAGAGGGGATTTCACTGTAAACCAAATCAACTGAAGTCCTGGTATTATTCTCTATATATATTATTTTGAAAGTTTACTGCTTAACTCTTTCCTCATTTCTCTAAGCCACATAAGCAGTGTGCCTTGGATTAAACATCTTTTTCCTTTACCTGTCTGTAGTGTACACAGCCATACTCTGAATATCCTTTTCTTCTTTTGACTGTTTCTGCAGTTCTTTGATATAGTCTCTCAGTTTCTTTTCAGCTTGTTCAGCTTTCCACCTCTTCTCTTTCTCCTGATCCAGTTCTTGAACTAATGCCTGAACAAAAATATATTAAAAACCCACATTCTGAAACCTTCAAGTTTAACAAAATGATTGGCTCTTCTGCTTAATTATGTTAATAGTGCTTATAAAAATTGTTTGTACTTTCAGGAAGCGGATGGAAGACCAGAGTAAGCAAAAGAATATTGAGTAAACAGAACACAGTAAGACATCTAGTCCAGCCAGCCAGAGGAGTTGCATTCATCTGCTTGAGGTAGGAAAGCTTAACAGAATCACCGGCCCAGCCAGCTGACTTGTAGAGGAGGGTTATATCATTATGGCTTTACTTTTTATTGTCTTCTACTTATTAGTAGAAGGATTTATCCTGGCAGAGCATAAATTTGCAGAAGAAGTCTTTTCTGGCAGAGGTGACCATTAACAATTTATTACAACACAAAATGCGTAGTAATATGTTGTTAAAAAGGTTTGTTTTAATTTTTATTATTATTAAAAAACTTCACTACTTTTACAAAACAGTTTAGCAAAATGATCCTACTCATAACTCATTTTAGAATTTTCCTTGGGCAACATTTGTATTCACACTTGCTCTACTGCAGGTGAAAATTACATTTTTCTATTTACTTTATTGCAAGTAAAAACATACCCTGTAAGTGGATTCCTCTGCAGTACTTGAATTCACGTCTTCTGTTTTTCTTATTTGACTCTTTGGTCTTCCCATCAATTTCTTGGCTGATTTTCCCACCACTTCCAAGTCTGGCGTTTCTGAAGCTGAATTTACACAAGAAGAGTTCTCTTTCATTTGAGAATGCAGACACTTCAGCTTTAAGGAATTCTGCTCCTCTCCCCTGAAGTGGTAGAAAAGTTAATGTACAAAGTTAAATGTCTCTTTACACACTAATGACATCAAGTGTCAGAAGCTCCTATATCAGAAAACAACATCTGCTGATATTAGAAGCTGGAAGAGTCAACTATACTGAACTGCACATCTAAATTTAGGGGAACAAGTTCTAAACAGAATGGGAAATGACAATTATAATTAGAAGGTTAACTGTAAAAATATGCAGTACTCATGGATATGTTATTTTGAAAGCCATTTAATGGTGGTCTACAGAAACGCTGTCAATCTAAACGTAGTAAGAGAATTTCAGGGGTTTGATTTTAAGGTCAGACCATTGGTATTAACTACATTCTAAATTTCACTTTTTATATCTCGCAGTTAGCATGAAAATGACACTAAGACATAATTAAAAAGCTGGCAAGTACAACCATCAAGTATAGTGATCATCAGACATGAAAGGTAGTTATTATCCAAGATGACAGGCACATACTCAGGGCAGCTGGCCCCTCCCGCTGCTCCTACTACATTCTACTTTTAATGTGCTAGCTCGATCAGAGCTAGCATGAGCGAGTCTCCTCAGGCTGGGAATTACACCCCCGAGCTTGACGTGTGGACATACTCTCAGACAGGTGCTTCAGTACAGCCACTAAAAGCGGAAGGAGTATTCACTCATGGTTGAAGATCTAACAACTGGGCAAGGACCACTGCAGCAGCACAGTAGCCTTCCATTCCATAAAGGTGTAGAGGAGGATGTTTGGGTCAATTCCAGTTCAAGTAGTGGATACAAGTATCTTTGGGGATTCACAGTGGTCCTGGTCCTAAATGGGGATGCTCAATAGGCAAGGAAGAGAAACAAGTATTTGGCAAGGACAGAGACAGAAAAAGTGAATGGTGGCCTACATAAAAGAATCACATGAATGAGTCTAATCATTTGTTTCTTCGTTCACAAAAATAAGGAGGAGGTCAAGTTGGGGCGGGGGGGAGAGGGGGAAATCCACATTTTTAGTTTGTACAGTAACCCAAGGAAAGGTTTTGACACAGCAGCAGTGTGGGTTTCTTTGGTTTGTTTAAAAACAAACAAACACACACATCCCCTTCCTTGGGCAGGAGAGAAAAAGCAAGAACATAGGATTTAAATATGTGATGATAAAGAAAAACTAAGGACCACAAAGTATAAATAAATGTAAGTACACATATATTAAAGGTATATAAGCAGTCTACCTGGATGCTTGGTACATAGATAAAATGTCAGCAATTGAGTTATTGCAGAATACTGATTAGGTTTTCTGTGACCTTTTGATTAGTCAAGATTCTGGAAACAGTTTTGAAATAATCTATTCTTGGGCTCCAAAAAAATCAAAATTTACTCATCCTTAGTGAAATCCAAAGAATTACTAACTATGGAAATTATATTATTCACAAGCCACAGATGAATCAATAACCAATTTGATTTCCAAGATGTGGGTTACAAATACCTTAACATAAGAAAAGAATACTGTTTTAAAAAAATATATATGTATGAATCATAGAAAGGGGTAAACACAAGAGAAACAAATACTAACAGCCAACTATTTCCATGTGAAGTCATAAACTAGTGCTATTTAACCTTTTACTGTAAGTGGAGTTATTACAGAAAATGGTTAACTGTCCTGAACTTGCAGTCCTTAGCAAAGTCTCCGCTTTCCAGAATAAAGTCCCAAAAGTTTGACCTACATTCTTTGTTTCTAAATGCATGACCTTACAATTGGCTAAGTTAAACCATGTTGTCCAAATGAACCAGCTTACCAGGCGATAGGTAGCTCTGTATAACTAATTAGTGAGTAGTAAATGATAAGCACCAATTTTTGTATCATCTACAAATTTAACCAACAGTGATTTTAAATTTTCTTTATATAATTGAAAAAGATAATAAACAACACTGGGCCAAGAAACTTCGTGCTTCCTCCCCCTCTTAGGCCATACCGTGCTGTGTTGGCTGGAGACGTGCTCCTGCCGACTGACCTTAGTCTTTTAGGGGAGGTGGAGTACAGAAATTGATGGGAGAGTGTTCTCCCGTCGACTTAATGGGTCTTCACCAGACCTGCTAAATTGATGCCACTGCATCAATTGCAGCAGTGCTGATTTAGCTCCATAGTGAAGACATTGCCTTAGTTTCTTTTTGAGCTTTCAATTAGGCCAGTTTGATTTTTGTATAGTATTAATTCCTCCCCAAATCAGAATGTTGCACAATACAAAGTTAAATCTTTCACATAGTTTGTCAGCAGTTACCTTTATCAAACTTGTAAACTCATCAAAAATGCTGTCAAGTTAGACAAGACCTATTCTCCATAAAGCCATATCAACTAACATTAATCACAATGTTTTGCTTTTTTTAAAATTGACTGCAACCTATACCAATCTTTCTATGATTTTGTTTAGGATCAGCATCAGACTAACAAACCTAAAGTTATATGGGTCACTCCGTTTAACCTTTCTAAATATATGTACATTACTTGGTTTTAAGCACTAGAAAAAAGCTAAACTAAGAACACCCGCAATGTTTCGTTCTTTTTCTACAAGCCTACTTTCTAGGAAGTTAGTATGCCATAGGATCTTTAACAGCAGCCCCAGTAAGCAGAACATTTTGACTAATTATGACCATCTGCAGCTCCTAGTTTCAACTGGATAAAATATTCTTGTTTCCTTTGCTAAAATGGTTTTGTGAAATGTTGTATTTTACCCCAGATGTGACAGCACTTAAGTCGTCGGTGAAACAATACCGGTGTTGAATCTACAATTCCATCTACATGGAGGCCCAGTCATTTCAATGAGGCTCTGAGGACACAGTTGCAGGATCAGGACCTAGTTTGTAAAATGCTTTGGGATCCTTCGATGAAATACACTATACACATGTAAGACCTATCACACCGTTACAGTATTTGGGTAAATGAATATTTATGCTCTTGAACAGTGGTTCTCAACCTATTTACCATGGTGGGCCACATATGCAGCTCTCGATGTGTTATGTGAGCTGCAACCACAAGATATATATATTACCTGTATGACCCTGAGGTGGTCACATGGGCCGCAGCTATGTGCTGACTGGGCTGCAAGCAGCCCATAGGCTGAGCACCACTGCTCTTGAACCTTCCAAGTGTTCTGTATCCATTTATTAAATGTATCATATTTTCACTTTGTGATTTTCAAGTATCTTGAGAATGTCCTAGCATACTTAGAAATTGCCCTCCTGTAAAAATCAAGTAGGTTCTAAAGTCTGATGTCTGACCTACACTGACATTTTCTTACAAGCATAACTGAAAGTTCCAATGATCAAAGGCAGCACTGAAAAGAAGATTCTTTGCCTTTATGCGGGGTCATTTTAGAAGTTATAGTATTTTGGTTCATCAGCACATTTGTTATAGCAATTAAGTATCACTCTGTCCACAGGGTTTTACTTTTAAAGGGAAGTACTGCATGTATTGAAGGAAAAACATAGTTCAATACAATCTGTCATCACAGCCATCTACTAATTCAATACTTCCCACAGAGGGTCATGTCCAATACTGTGGGAAGCACAAAGGACTACCCAGGGATGTATGGACAGACTACGTTCGTTTCATCAGAGTCTGAGCTTTCATTAAAAAAGTCTTTAGTTGTCATGGTTATGGAGAGAACCTTCAAAAACATGACAAGTACATCAGTGCAGCAATGTCTGCTTGAGTTTTCATGGAGCCTAAAGCAATATGTGGTGTGAACTGAACTCAGACGCCAGTGAGGATATTTCAGGTGTCAACTTTGTTAATTAACCATTCACTATGCAAAGCATGCAAGGAAAAAAAAAAAAGTAAAATTAAAATCTGCACCGATCTACCCCATCATTTCTCAAAGTGGAGGGCATGAAAGACTAATATTAGGGAAAAAAAGAAGAGGCAGAATATGGAGTTAAAAAACAAACAAACAAAAAAAACCCAACCCTGACGGGGTTACAGGAAAAACACAACAGCTGGTTAATTGATTATATTTTCCTGAAGAGGAAAAGCTTTCAGAAGTTTAGGAAACATTGCACTAACCAATGAAGAGAACATGAATGAAATTTCTAAAAACTAGGAACTTCATTAATGCTATAAAAATCATCACTACAGGCATCAAGCACCTTTATCATCTCAAATACAAAATTTCAAGTTAGAGCTAAATTAATTCAGGAAGTACTCAACCTTTTAAAACCTTTTGGATATTTTTATGTCCGATCTGAAAGTACCTGTCAGTTATTTTGCCTTTCAGATGATTAGCATGGTGCTTAGTAGACAAAGTAGATTTACAATAATTAGGGATCTTGCTTCTTTTAGCCACCTTTCTGTTGTTCTCTTTTCCACTTTCACACTCACTCTCAGAAGTCAGATCAGTGTCTCTCTTTGCTTTGAGAACTTTCAAAGGAGTGCCTGTTCTTGAACAATTAGACACCTAAGAACAAAAACAAGTAAAAAGTTTAGTCTAAAAAATAAAAATTAAAAAAAAAAAAAGTTACTTAAGCAGTTTCTAAAGTGATTTTTTTCAAATCTACTTTGAAGGATTAGGGTTTATGAAATGGCTTTGATAGAAGTAGATTAACTAATGAAGATTCCACAGACTCTAGCTAATTAGCTACATTTCTCCCCCTTTGTCAGCCAACCATTTCAGCCTTTCCTTTCCATGCAGGAAATCTAGCTATGCTGGCAGAACAGTGTGCCAGATCATGTGTAATTGCTTACTCATTACTCTTTGAAACTTTTGCAGTTACCAAGGAAGGTTGTTAAAAAGTTGTTTCTCATAAGGAATAGTTAAAACTCTTAACTATTTTCAGTTCACATGGAAGGAAAAAAAAATATATTCCCCAATATAAAGTTATCTGACAACAAAGTTATAAACATAAACATGGGAATAAAGTACACTAATAATTTGCTCCCACATCAGGATGGAGGATCTACAAAACTGAAGACCCTCTATTTTAGTTCATCCCATCTTCTGAGGATTGGGGCCCAGCATTGAACAAAGGTATGTGCCCCCAAATCATGCCCTGTGAAATTATACTGGTTCAACTCTCTACAGATGTAGGTGTCAGACAGCACCTTATGTATTAATTTATTTTACCAAGTTTGTTCATAACCAGAGATCATAGAAATGTAAGGCTGGAAGAAACCTCTAGAGGTAATCTACTCCATCCCCTCCGCACTGAGGCAGAATTAAATATACCTAGACAAACATTTTGTCTGTGATGGGCTAACTTATTCTTAAAAGCCACCAATGACAGCCTGCTCCATTGCGAAATTATCCTTATAGTTAGGAAAGCGGTCCTAACATCTACTGGAAATCTCCCTTGCTGCAAATTAGTTCTAGTCCTACCCTTGGTGGACATGGAAAACAACTGCATCTATTGCTTGTGTGCATTTAGTCAAGATCTTATAAATATGTCAGGGACACCATGTACTACCATTATAAAACAAAAAACAAACAAAAAACCACCACTATACACTGGAAAATATCCCGCCCTCCCCCAAAGGTAAATTCAAACTGATTGGGCCATTATTTTGTATCATTATTAACTTTCACAGTGCTAGGATTTTATCACTTTTCATATTTCTGACTGGTTTGTGGCATGTGTCAAAGGATTAAAGAAAAATATTAACTTCATACCCAACATGATCAGATAACAGACAGCATAATGGACTAAATGGACCACACATTTGATCCAATATGCAAATTCCTATGATCTGTTGTAAGTATGGTCTACAGTTTTTCAAGTTTACGAATGTTCTTATATTGTCCCCTCATCACTTATGGCATCTGATTACCTCCAAGATTAGTATGCACACATTAATATACACATTTCTCTCCTCACTCTGCCACATCGACATCAGCCAGCAAGGCCTGGATTTTTATCACAGATGCACATCTGAAACATAAAAAAGGTCTTTTTGTGTAAATGTGATGTACCTTAAGACTAGTTACCTTCTGCAAGAGCTGTGAAATTTGATCCTCTAGTTTTTTGATCCTCATCTCACTGTATAAGTCATTATCAGTTTTAGCCCTTTCTGGTTCTGAAGAGGAGACTGGTTCTGAAGAAGAACTGAAGGTACTTTGTGTTGGTATACTTGCACGTTGTCGAAACTGAGCTAACACCTTATCAATATGAGGGGTGATCACTCGCAAGTTAACACAACTCTTAAATAAATAAAAAAGACATTCAATAATCATATCCAACATAGCAATAATTAAGTTAGTACAGTTTTTACACTTGAAAAATAGCAGTGAGAGCACCTGTTCTTCATGGCATGGAGGACTGGATGAAACCAAACAATCCAAGAGACCTTCTAAACATTGCAAATCTGATGAATTCTCTTCTTTCAAGTTTACTGGTTCACCAAATACATTCCTTCCATCAAGGACTGTTAGCTGAGGCAAAGTCTGAAGGATGATCTCTCTGTAACCTTTAGGGATGAATTATTCATAAGTTTATTTCAATTTAAATATAAAAGATGCTTGCCAGATTCTAGGCACCAAACCTTCTATTAGAAGTAAAATATACAACATTAAAAGCAAGAGCCACAAATGCCTTCCCCCAATATAAAGCAGCCAGTCAACAGGAAACATTATAGAACAAAATCCTCCAGGAGGTTGATAATTGAAGCCTTAACACGTTGGGCTTTTTTTTTGCATTGTTGTAGCTACAGTGATGTAGTTGCCCTGGGCAAACCCCAGTGTACGCATGCTACACCAATGTTTGCATGAGGTTTGAATAAAGCTACCTTGTATGTCCTGGATATGTAAGAAAAAATACAAGACGTGTTTTGATAAACCAACTGAATTTATTAAGCAAAAGGAAGTATTATCTGTTGTTGGGGAGCTGAAGTGAAGGTGACTAGAAACAATCTCCTTTAAGATTTCAGACCTAGTGAATCTCATCCTCTTCCATCTAGTTTTTATTCACAGATTGGAAGAGGAAAACAAGCTTTCCTGCTTTTTTCAACTCCCAATAAATTTCTTAACTTTCAATAAACTAGTCATTGACTTGAACTAGTTAAATAAACTGAAATGAAGAAAATATTCTCTCTGTAACAGATACTGCAACCAGATATATTATCTTTGTATTAAGTTTATATTAAATATATGACTATTTTGTGAATCATTGTGGGTTAGGAATTATTTCACTCCACAGGGGAGCTTTACCACAGCTCTTCCAGGAACTAAAAACAGCGTGGGGTGATTACTGCAGTCCCTGGGATTGTACACAGCTCCAGAGAAGATCACCCGTGGGGTGATTTATATATATACTGTTCAAACAGGTACCAGAGGCCCAAGAAAACAAAAGGTTTTTGGAGCATAAAGGCTTCATTTAACCTGACAGAGGGGCTTTCCTTTTGGATTCAACAAACAGACCTGATCTGGGGTCCACGAGGGACCTAGCCCTGCTGAAGAGCTGGAAAAATTAAACCTGCCATGGTCCCCATAAGACTGATGTGTGATATGTTTCGTATTCATCTACATCTCTTACTGTTTTGTACATTTTCTCTGTATGCTTTTGTACTTAAATAAATATACTCTACTTTGAAAGAGATATTTTACCAGTAACCTGTCACTGTCCAGGGGCTGGATGTTTGTCAAGCCTGTGTGGAATAAACACAGTGAAGTGAAAGGGTACTGCAGCCTAAAACCACTGCTCAGAAAGAAGTGGGACGTGGGTCCCTGCCCAGAGAGAAGTGACAGAGAGAGGAACCTGAGGGGCATTCCTGGAGCAGACCACAGAAGGTGGAGTAACTCCTTGAAACTGTGACACTTAGCAGCTGCCAAAGAAGCTACTGCTGTCAAAGGCTGATGTAGCACTTCAACAAACAGGTTCCAGCGACTTCAGTGCTTAGCCAGCAGTTTGATTTTCTTTCTTTACAACTTCAGCAACAAACATGTACTGCTTTAATATTACATTTTTATTTAAATGATTTTAACATAGCTTGTCTTATTTTCAAATGGTTTATAAAAAACAAATAAAAAAATCCAATTTTTTCAATTTTTGTTTTTGTTTTTAAATCACTTTTTTTTTTTTTAAATGCAACAAGGGCACAGATTTTGCACAAGCTTTCCAAAAATGTCATCTCTGTGCAGAAACCAAACATGGATCACTGTTTGGACTGAAGATAAGATTTTGGACAGTATGAACCTGCAATTCCAGATGTATACTTCAGAAACAGTTTTTTCAACCTTAACTATAGTATTCACTACTGGCAACTGTTATAAATACCTTCATGCTAAAGATAATTGAAGTTTGACTCAAAATTATCAGCATAACATTTATCCAAGGCATTCTTTCTGTACTAATATTTTCAGTTTAAACCTGTCATATTTAAAAATGCTTTTTCCTAATCAGTCTACTACATATTAAGTTTAATTATTTCTTTTAATTCACAATTTCAGTTCAGGCTCACCGTGTCCTGGAATGGTACCACTGAATACATTTATTTGGGCATAAGCTTTCGTGGGCATCTGAAGAAGTGAGGTTTTTACCCACGAAAGCTTATGCCCAAATAAATCTGTTAGTCTTTAAGGTGCCACCAGACTCCTTGTTGTTTTTGTAGATACAGACTAACACGGCTACCCCCTAATACTGAATACATTGGGACAAACTTAGTTCTTGGATTATCATAATTGATTCCTTATGAGATGCGTGCACAATAAGTATTATCACTCATCACCAGCATGCAGAACAGAGTCATATTTTAGTTATATCATGACATTTCTCTGAACATGTTGAGAGAACCCCGGTACAATTCTATTAAGGACCTGAAGATAAATTTTTTTTAGTTCTCAAATTTTGTCCACAGTGTGATCCACATTTTAATACAGACTGTTTCATAGAACTCCTCTATGCCCATTTGCAACTGACTAAAATCCCTGCTACAGCAATTAATGTGTTTAGATGTCTTAATGCTATTTCGCAGCTGGAAACAAAAACAGGCAGCACCAGATGACCAGCCAGTTCTCAGCTGACCTTTGACAACCGCTGCTCTTGAAAATAAACAGTTTCTCTGATCAGGCCTTAATGTTTAAATGTAGCAAAAAATAATAGTAACAAAAAAAAAAAAAAAAAAAAAAAAAAAAAAAGACTACTTTCAGCCTGCATGGTATATTGTATAGGTAGAAAGGAAGAAAAACTTCAATGGTTTTGACAGAATGAATCAGGGAGTAGAGAGATTTGATCACAAAGGTCACCACAGTATGACAGAATTTAGGTTTTTGATGGCTGGCCATAATTTATGAATCAAGCTACTAGTTGCAGAAACTAGATCACAGGTTTACAAGACACAGAAGCCACTGATGTTTGGACAGTAACTAGAGTTCAAAGTAATTATCTAGTATATTATTCATACCTGTTGTGTCACAGACTGGATTGCCCTTTCCATTTTTTTCTAAAGTAAGATTGGTCAAGTAGTGCAGTCCCATCATACATTGGAGTAAATGGTTAATACTATTTATGCAGTTGCTGTGGAGATCAATGTGACTAACTTTATGACAGGTTCCACGAAGGTCTAGAAATCCTGTAAAATTTAGAAAAATACAAAGCAGTGACTTCTATTACAAATAAGTATTTAAGAACAAACATTTCCTAAGTTGGTATATGGCATTTTACAGGAAAGCGATCAACAAAAAAAATACTTTAAAATATTTTACACCCTGAAATTATCCAACATTTGCCCCACTTCCCTCCCAAGATTTATCCATTATAAGATAATATTGCATTAATGTTAATTTTGAGAAGTAACTTTTAAAAGGGATTATATTGTCAGTTTAAAAAAAAAATCAGTTGTTTAAAAATAGAGAATATTCCGCTTGAAGATCTATTTTAGTAAATGCAAAGTACATTACTACGATTGCAGTTTACACTCTATTCAGCTTAGTTAGGGCTAGCACTTAGAATAAAAGTTATATTTATTGTGTAAATGAATCCTTAAAGAGATATGTAGGATTAAAAATGTGACTAAAAATAAGTCTAATCACACTTCTTATTTTGGAAATAGTTCACTGAAAAGGTTTTAATTTTAAAAAGATTACTGTACTTCTATGGACATTGTAAATAGTACAATAATAGAGCAGCTCCAGGAAGGCTACTTTAGTGGATGCAATCCTTCATGGGAATTTACACAGCAGTAGCTCCCCCTGTTCCACCCCAACCAACTCCTCTCCTCTTCTCTCCCCCACAAGCACTATCGCACAGGAAACTTACTAAGACAAGGCTCAGCACTGTGAAAACAGTGCTCCCTCATGTCTAGTTGCCAACTACCTCCAATTGTGCTGCATGTATACTATCTGAAGCCACTAAGGTGAGGAACAGGGAGGGGGGCGTGAGCCCACTAGGAGCCTGTTGGGCAGCTGAGCTCCCAGGAGGGAGCTGAGAGTGGACTGAGAGACCAGGCTCTCAGCTCCCCACACTGCCCCTTGTAGGTCGGTGGAAGCACTCCTGGTGAGGTCACCCACCACTGACCCAAGAAGGATAGTATAGACATGCACCAACACAGTAATTACTGCGTGGTTGTAAATTAAGTTTCTAGTGTAGACGTACCCTAAGAAGTAGTCTGTATTTGCCTCACAGTTGTGAAACTTGGGTTATGATCCTGCAAGTTGCTTGTAAGAGTAAGCCCTGTGTCACCTGACTACATATTAATTCATGTTTCCATCACTGGATTATATATTTTAGTATTCATGGCCAAATTAAGCGTGAGGATTACAAATCTACAGGTTTAATTAAAGAGAGACAGTAAAAAAACTGACAAGAAGTTCATTAAAAGAATGCCAAGCATCTGACAGAAGACCACAAAGCTATTTCTATAGTTATTTGCTATACTGGTAAATTTCACAATAATGTGAAATATTCTTCAGTGGGATATAGATTTGCAAACATAATACAAGTGAAGGTAGCTAATGAAGTAAGCATGCTAAAATACTGCATTTATGTAAATTTTGTCTTTGGTTCTCAAGGTCTAAATACTGCCCATTAGCACAAGAACACATCACAGATAATCAGCTACTGTGCTTATGGTTCCTGCCTAGTAATACCTCAGTTGCTGCTGACCTGCTGAAAGAGGACGAAGTGATCCCTAGTTGAACATATGTAATTCATAGACTCTAAGGCCAGAAGGGACCATTGTGATCACCTAGTGAGTCTGACCTCCTGCATAACACAGGCCATGGAACTTCCCCAAAATAATTCCCACAGCAGATCTTTTAAATCTTGATTTAAAAATGGTCAGTTATGGAGCATCCATCAGGATTATTACTGAACATACATAAATCCTCTGGTGAGACTCCATCACTGTTCCCTCTACAAGGGTCCCAACAGCAACACATCCTCACCCCCAACTCATCTCCAAAGCCCTGATCTCCAATCATCCCATCACCCCCATCCCATCTCCAAATACCAGCGACAGTCCCCTAATGAGATCAGCCACATGACCCCAAAGAACAGCCACCAGCCCCAAATCAAAATAGCTTTAAAAACACACATCCCTCCTCCAGCCCCAGTGCTGTCACCGCAATAGCCTCCCCTCCCCAGACCCACCCTGCCCTTCTCCTCCCTGGCGGACCCCAGACAAAGCCCGGCTGGTGCCCAGCGGGGGGCTACCAGTGCCTTTGCTGCAGATGTTGGACCAGCAGCTGCTGAATCCCAAGTCTGATCTCGAGTCTGCCCCCCAGTGGTCCTGTGCCCAGCTTGGCTCCTTCCCTTCTCTGCCCCCCGCCCGCCACCCCCATCCCTGCTCTGTCACCCAGTGGTCCCATGCCCGGCTCTGCCCAACTCCCCCCCCCCCCCCCCCCCC
>NW_020664409.1:67371390-67386885 GCF_002925995.2 Terrapene triunguis | reverse complement strand
CCCCCCCCCCCCCCCCCCCCCCCCCCCCCCCGGCTCTCCCCCCCCCCCCCCCCCCCCCCCCCCCAGCGGTTTTATCGAAAATCACTATGGCACTGTGATGGGAAGGTCAGTTCAACTGACAGGGCTGCTATGTCTGTAATTTCCATACACAATGGCATTGCACCAGCAAAGAGTGCATCACTGCAGACAAAATTAAGTGCAAAGATTTCATGATGGTGCTCTCACAACAATAGTGGCAACACACATATCATGTGTAAATACATTTGTGTGTTGATGTCAGGCTTATATGTTTTGTAGATGATAAATATTGCAAGCACCACTGGGAACATTTTCTCTATTATGCCAAGACAGCTTGATATGACTCATTATCATTGTATATTACTGTTAACAGCATATACTTTGAATTTGCTGCCTACGTGTTGTGACCAAAAATAAGATATGATGTCTACTCCAGGAAGCTAGCCTAAAGATTCATTTTCAGAGAGGCTGTTCTCTTCTGTGTTCAAAAAGTACCTAAACTACGCAAAATGTCGGCCGCCTACCTCACAAGGGTATTGTGAGGGCAAGTGATTAAAAAAGTTATTTGGGAACCTCAGATGAAAGGTTTTACGTAATAGAACTATTACGATAGTACTCTCCTGGTAATAATACTCTGAATTGTGATACTTCAAGATATTCTGTATCTGGGTGCTTTATCAAGTTGGGAAGAATTTGCATTTTACACATGAAGTTACCACAGCAAGACAGTGGCAGAAATGAAAATAAAACCCAGGCCTCCTTCCTGCTGTACTATTTCTGAACTCTCCCTTGTTTAAAACATTTTGTATTTGTTTTTCTAAAAGTGAATATAGTGCTCATTGTACATGAAAGATTGACAGCACAGTTACAGCACCAAGCAACTCAAGATTCCCACTCTGCTTCAGCAAAAGTATTTAAACATGTCTACAATCTTTGGTCTCTCTGATGATACTACCAACAAGAAGAACATAGGTCTATTGCAAATGGTGGTTCAAGTGACTGTGCACCTCTCTTTTAAAATTATTAATACATTTCACATTAGCCACCTAACTGTTAAATGGTAATTAATTTCAGCCAGTAGTGACCTGGTCAGGATTTGAACCTATGATCTAAAGATTAAAAGCTTCATATTCCAATGGTAGTAAATTCCTGAGACATCCAATGTCCTACATTTCTTATCCTTTAGTTCTTTGCAACTACATTTGGTCAGATATTTTATATTAATTGTGAAAACATCACTGCCAGATCCACTTACCAGTAAGATCATGTATGCGGTTGTATGACAAATTCAGTTTAGTTAAATTATGTAGCTTTTCCAGTCCTAAACAAAGTGGGGGAAAAAAGTTAGTGCAAGAGCTTTAAAAAGAAATACTCAGGAGATAAACATGCCTGACTGGTAAAATAAGGAAGACAGACTAGACACTATAAATGACAAATATAAACTATGTTTATTATGATACACTGTGGTTGGTATTATTTAAAAAGAATGAAGATCAACGTTTTAAAATAAACTTTTTAACCTACTTTAAATAGTCAACTCGGAAATATTGCCATGATGTCCTTTAGAATGATTTGTTTATTATTTCTTCAATTTAACCCAATATGTAATATGGGATTTTGACTTCAATGGGGTTTAAGCACATGCTTAACTTCAATCACAGGCTTAAGATCTTTTTTGAATCAAACCTCAACACAATTATTTCAGAACAGGCTCATAAAATGTTAAAGGGAAAGAAAACAAAAAATATACTAACCCTCTACTTTTGTTATCAAATTACAGGATAAATTTAAAGTGCGAAGATTAGTTAGGGTACTTAGTCCTTCGATTTGATTTATTTGATTAGATGACAAGTCTAAATGCTGCAAATTCTGGATATGGCCAAGCCCTTCAATCTTCGAGATTTGGTTACAATGTAGGTTGATTGTGTGAAGTTCTGAACTTAGAGTTATCTCCAACAAGCTATAAATGAAAATACCCAGTATTAATTAAGATGTCTTAAGATAATTAACTTATAAAACATGTCTAAATCTCAAATTAACCAACATTTTAAGGGGTGCAAATCACAAATTTTACACATCATTATTTAAAAAAATAATATTTTATTCAAGTAGAATAGTGTACTATAGCAAATCAAAATAATCTGCCTTATATTTAAGGTTCTCAATATTTAAACTTGAAAATAATCCACTATACTTACCAGTATCTTTAGCCCTCCTTCCCACAAAAAGCTAAAAGTTAGTAGACCTTTTCTGTATCTGAGGGCTAGTCTACGCTGACAACGCTAAAGTGCTGCTGCGGCAGTGCTTTAACATGGCTTGTGTGGTTGTGGCGCAGTGCTGGGAGAGCTCTCTCTCTAAACAAAAGCAAAAACAAACACCTGCACAAGGAGCGCAGCTCCCAGCGCTGGTGCACTATCTACATTGCCACTTTACAGCACTTAAACTTGCTGCGCTCAGGGGGGTGTTATTCCCCTTGTGGAGGTGGATTACCAGGAGCACTAGGAGACCTCTCTCCCAGCGCTCGCTTGCACTTCGAAGTGCTGCTGCGGGAGCAGCGGTTTGAAGTTTCTAGTGTAGACGTAGCCTCAGATCAACTTAACTACTCTGCTATAGGGTGTGAATTTTTCACAACCAACTCTTGTAGTTAAATCAACCTAATTTTTTCATGTAGACCAAGCATACTGCTCACACTGTCTCTCATAAAAAACATGCTTAAAACAAAAATTCTGTTCTAGCCACCTACATTAATTACAATACTCTCATCTTAAATGTGGTGGACAATTAGGAAAAACTGTAGAGTTCAGTTAGGGTACTAAAGAACTTGCCGTCTTGGTTTTTGTCCTCAATGAGCAAATTTCTGTCTCTGTTCAAAAGTGTTTGACTACAGCTAGGTTATTGCCCAGGCTCAAGTAGAAGGATTTAGGTCTTTTTATACTGAGGTTCTATTTCTGAAAGTTTTTAAAAGACCATCAAGTCTGTGAAGCAAAGAAATGTGCTATTGTTTAGGCACTTTAATATTTAATATGCACTTGATACCAATCTTTGTAGGCAAAGTGATTTAAGATTTGCTACTCTGCTTACTTTTAGAAGCGGATTTACGTTAACACCCCACTATAAAAGATTATGGAGTAGCTCAAGTAACGTTGACAACAGTATCTAAGCGTGAGCACATATTAACTGGAGCTAAAGTGTTAAACAGAAAGTGCAGCATTTCTAATCCAGAAACTCAGGCAGTGTAGGTCATACAATTAGTACAATGGAAAACTCTTTAAAATACAGTCCAGGAAAATGGATCACATAAACGCTATAAATGACAGACCACATGTAGCCGCAATAAATGGCAAGGGGATGTGAAATGGATGCACGAAGAACACAAAAGGCAAATCCAATAGGGCTCGTCACAGCTCTGCCCCTTCCTGCGAGTCTGCCCGGAGAGGAACAGGCGTGTAGGTGAGCTCTGAAAGTGCACTGGTAATACCGGGGCCCGGTACGCCCTTCTCACGCATGCCCCGCTCCTGGGGGGACGCCAAAGCTGACAGTATCCAGCAGCAGCACGTCTCCCCGCTCCTGTTTCCGAGGCCCACCGTTATCGAAATATCGACATCATCGCTCCCTCGCCTCCTAAGACCCCGCCCCCGCCCGCACTCCGCACCTCACTAGCGACCACTCCTCGGACTCCCGCCGGCTAGGTCCCTGGGAGCCCCTCCGCCCGGCCAGCGGGGGAAAGCCCACAACCCCCCGCGGCTCCCTCACCTCCCAATGCCTTTGTCCATGAGGCTGAGCTCCCCAAGCACGGCGCCAGCCCTCGCCATGTTGCCGGCGGCTCCGCCGCGCTACAGGAGGCGGCCAGGCAGCCAGCAGCGGATTCTGGCGCCTTTCACTTTAAATCTCCCCAGATCCAACGACATCGCTGGGAGTGGGGCTTTACGGCTGGGTCAGAGGCCGTTACGACATAAAGCGGTAAAGCAACCCCCCACCGCAGGCCGTCGCGAGTCCTCCTCCCCTCCCAGAGAGAGGCCGGTTGCGCCGCCTCCGGAACAAGTTCCTTCCGAGACCTTGTAGTTTCTGAGCATGCGCATTAGCGAAGGGAACGTGGCTCTGTCTGCCCTTGGGTTGGTCGCGCTGCTGGGGCCGCTGACCTGTGGGCTGCAGCATGACTGGGAGCCTTAACCCCGAGCGCCCCTAGTGTAGACGTGACCGCTATAGCCCCTGTTGCAGCCCTGTAATCACGGAGAACCTCTGCATTGCTAACCCTTAGTGTTCAACCATCAGGAGTCAGACTCCCAAACTCAGGAGATTTGTCATAGTGACTGGGCAATTTTTCATTTGCTTTCAGTATTCCTAAAGTATACCATGTTAATTCTCTAAAGCCCTTTTATTCCCGAGACATCAAGGTTCTCCAGTTTACAGCCCAGGAGAGAGACAAAGCTGAGTGGCCTGAAAGAGTCTATTATGATGGGAAAAGCAATGGTGGTGTGGAAGAGGTGAGCCTCTCCATGACCCTTGGGTGTAAGCAGCGACAGCAAATCCAGAAGCTGTGCACCAGTTTCGCGCCAATGTTTTCAGCCACCCCAGGACGGACAGATAAAGCAAGCAGAGAACAGCTACCAAGAGGGATTTTACAGCTAACTGGCTGGCTGGGTGTCCATCAAAAGGAGCTCCCCCGCACTTCATTCATCACACCTGCGCTGAGGACATATTGATCATTCCACTGAAGGGCCACCCGGAGCAGAGCTGTTGGGAAAAGGGAGAGAGTCTTGGGTCAAGGGCCCACTTTCCATAGGTGGCAACGAGGCTGCTGTTCTGCTACGCACAAAACCCTGAGCCAGGTCTTATACAAAGTCTTTAGAGACAGATTCCCAGCGAACATGACGTGTGCTCTGCTTGAGTGGCGGCTCCATACCGGCCACTCTCTGCTCCCGATACGAAGGGCTCTGCGCACCCAGCCCAGCCCTGTGTGTTGCGGTGCAGCACGGGCGTTGTTCCATGCCAGTGGACTTGGAAGGCGGGGCTCATGAGGTAGGCGGCCGAGGTAAATCATACCCCTGAGGGCATTCTGCACCAAAAAATTAAAAATTCTGCACACAATATTTTAAAATTCTGCAAATTTTATTTATCAAATAAATGTGGAGGTTCCAGCATGGCATTTGGGAGAACAGGCCACTAGCTATACAGAGGTAGGAGATGACTGTGCAGCTCCCCCTAGCTCCCGGACACGGGTGCAGGAAGTGGGGGAGGGATGTGGTAGTGGTGGTGGGTGTTTGCAGAGCTTCCTGCAGCTGGGAGAGAAATATAGGGGTGGCTGTAACTCGGCCCAGGAGGCTCTGCAGGGGAAGAGCCCAACCAGGACTAGCAGCTGAGCCCAGCGCAGGGTAGGACCCTCCACAGGCCGACTATCGAGCTTCTCTTGGTCTCCCGTCTCCCCTCCCCGACCATGCCTACCTAAGTGATGCTGCACCTGCAACGGTCACGCGCTCAAGCCAGCAGTCGCATTGACGATATCCCAAGAAGCCCATGTTTTGCTGGGCCAGCCTTTGGGCGCTCGCCAGAAAGGGGAGGGGGCGGGACTTGGGAAGACCCGGCTGGTGGATCCTACCCTGCGCTGGGCTCAGCTGCTAGTCCTGGCTGGGCTGGGGAGGACGGGACTTCCAGTGGGCGTGAGCTTCTCTAAAGCCTTCGTAGAAGACCTGGCTCAGGGTTTTCTGCGTAGCAGAGCAGCAGCCTCACTGCCACCTATGGAAAGTGGGCCCTTGACCCAAGACTCTCTCCCTTTCCCCAAGAGCTGTGCTCCGGGCGGCCCTTCAGCGGGATGCCCAAGGTAGGCTCAGCGCAGGGTTGAGGTTGGGAGAACCGGGCCCATTACATCCAATGGGTTGACCTGGTGGCCCCAATGCTTTCCAGCCGGGCTGTCCCCCAAAGCAGACACCAGTGGGGATACTGCTCCCTGCCAAGAGAAGCCATGGCGGAAGGCTTAATAGTCGAGCTGCGGGAGACCCCGAGAGGCTCGATAGTCGGCCTCTGGAGGCTAACTTGCGGCCCTCGGAGCTGCAGGTCCCGGGACCCCACCCTCCCAACTAGTGGGTCATAGGCAGTCCCCCAAGCCCGGAACGCTGCTATGAGCACAGGAGCAGGAGCACTCTTCCACAGGACCAGCGGCACTCTATGCCTTTGCTTTGGATTTGGAGATTTTTCCCAAATTCTGACCGAGGGGGGTCCAGTTTCACCTCCCCTGGACTCCAAGCCGCCGGCCGGGCACTCCGCAGCTAGGCAAGCGCACCCAGAGAGACAACTTCCTAAGCAAGCGTAGCATTTTCTGAACCCTGTTGAGACGCTGTTAGCTGGGTAGTTATCCAAAGCGAGAGCGCCGGAGCACGCCCAAGACTTTTTGGGTGTAGCGGTCGGGCCAGAGTTACCCGCTCACCAGAATGGCCGAGTGATTAAGGCGTTGGACTCAAGTTCCAATGGGCGTGAGCCTGTGTGGGTTCGACTCCCACTTCTGGTAGGCCCCTGTTGCTGCTACCCTTTGACCAACTGGTACACAAATTCAGGCTGCTGCTTCTCTTTAACAAAGCCCTCTGGCGTCCCGCCAGTCCTGAGCCCCTCCCCCAAATTAACAAGTACCTAAGAAAAGCCAAGCGCCTTGCCATGGGTTCGGTCACAGAGACCCCCTGGGGACTGTCACCCCATGTGCTGAAACTACCTCTGAGCCCGTTTCCCCTGCCAGCTTGGGACCCCAGAACCCTGTCTTGTTGAGCCAGACACGCTACTCCGCTGCAACACAGACCCAGGGTCTGACCCATGCCCCCAAAGCTGCAGACTTTAACCAAAACTGCTCAGCCGCTTTACCTATCTCCAGCACCCAGACACCCAGCTCCCAGTGGGATCCAAACCCCAAATAAATCTGTTTTACTCTGTCTAAAGCTTATGCAGGGTAAACTCATAAATGGTCCACCCTCTATAATAGTGATAGAGAGATATGCGCAGCTGTTTGCTCCCCCAAGTATTAATCACTTACTCTGGGTTTAATAATAAAGAAAAGTGATTTTATTAAGTATAAAAAGTAGGATTTAAGTGGTTTCAAGTAATAACAGACAGAACAAAGTAAGTTACCAAGCAAAATAGAGCAAAACACGCAAGTCTCAGCCTAATACGTTTAAGAAACTGAATCCAGGTAAATCTCACCCTCAGAGATGGTCCAATAAGCTTCTTTCACAGACAAGACTCCTTCTTAGTCTGGGCCCAATCCTTTCCCCTGGTACAGTTCTTGTTAGTTCCAGCTCAGGCGGTCACAAGGGGTTTTCTCATGACTGCCGCCCCCTTTGTTCTGTTCCACCCCCTTTTATATCTTTGGCACATGGCGGGAATCCTTTGTCTCTCTCTGGGTTTCCACCCTTCCTTCTAAATGGAAGGGCACCGGGTTTAAGATGGCTTCCGGTATCATGTGACATGTTCACATGTCCTGTGAGACTTCATTACTCATTGGCTGGCACCCACGTATACAGGAAGGCTTACAAGTAAAGAGAGCCATTTACAACCAATTGTCCTGGTCAATGGGAGCCATCAAGATTCTAAACCACCATTAATGCTTTGCTTAACTACACTAGGACTTCAGAGTAATACTTCATATTTCTGGCTTCAGATACAAGAATGATAGATTCATACAAATAAGATGAACACACTCAGTAGATTATAAGCTTTGCAATGATACCTTAGAAGAGACCTTTTGCATAAGGCATATTTCAGTTACATTATATTCACACTCATAAGCATATTTCCATAAACATATGGAGTACAAGGTCACACACCTCACCACCGGGGGACATCAGGCCCAGCCAAAAACTGCTACCCAGGCCCCAGTGAGAGTTGAACTCACGACCCCTGGTTTACAAGACCAATGCTCTAACCCCTGAGCTATGGAACCAGGCCAATAGGCTTGATAGTCGGCGTCTGGAGTCTAACTTACTCGCTCTGCCCACCAGACCAAAAACCCACCATCAAGTGAAACCACCATCAGTCGTGGAGGACCCCATCATGCCCATTAGAATTGGAGTCCGATACCTTAACCACTCAGCCATATAACATTTACCCAACCTCTACACCCAAAAAGTCTTGGGCGTGCTCTGGCGCTCTCGCTTTGGATAACTACCCAGCTAACAGCGTCTCAACAGGGTTCAGAAAATGCTACGCTTGCTTAGGAAGTTGTCTCTCTGGGTGCGCTTGCCTAGCTGCGGAGTGCCCGACTGGTGGCTTGGAGTCCAGGGGAGGTGAAACTGGACCCCCCTAGTTCAGAATTTGGGAAAAATCTCCAAATCCAAAGCAAAGGCGTAGAGTGCCGCTGATCCTGTGGAAGAGTGCTCCTGCTCCTGTGCTCATAGCAGCGTTCCGAGCTTGGGGGACTGCCTATGACCCACTAGTTGGGAGGGTGAGGTCCCGGGACCTGCAGCTCCGTGGGCCACAAGTTAGCCTCCAGAGGCTAACTATTGAGCCTCTCGTGGTCTCCCGCAGGTTGACTTTTAAGCCTTCCGCCATGGCTTCTCTTGGCAGGGAGCAGCATCCCCACTGGCGTCCGCTTTGGGGGACAGCCCAAACAAAGAAATATCCGTTACAGTAAGTATGCAAGTCCTAACAGACTTGTGGACAGGTTCACAAGCCATCTGTTATGTGTATGGTACCGCAAGAAGGTGCCTCATTTTTCTACTGGCTTTACACAGTGTGGGAAAATGGGAGGGATGTAAATATGTATTCCTTTCTGACAGGTTGCTAGAGAAAAATAACTGCCCATGACTCTGCATTGAAGACTGAATATTTTCTACTAAATATTCTCTTCAGCCCTTCCTCATTCCTTGTGCTCTTGTATCCTCACTGAATTACAACAGCAGCAAACTTCTTTGGACCCACTGCAGAAAGAGAAATATTCATTACAGCTTTAAAGCTGGATTCTGCACTGCATCCCAGCCACTTCCAGTAAAATCAGTGGGATTGCTCGGGAGATAAGTTATCACAAAATTTGGCCCACAGTATAGATTGCTGAATATGAATATGTAGATTAAAGAGTATATATTTTGTACAAGCAACAACCTGCGTTTTCCAGACTCCTTTCTATCTAACCACATTAAGTATAGGTTGGAACACAGGAATGTCCCATTCAATACATGCCAAAAATGCTTATGAAAAATTATAAAGTGGTAGAGAAAACTGTTGGTCTAAGTAGATTGAAAGAAAGTACTTAAAACTAGGGCATAGTACCTATCCTTCTCTTTGTGTGACAGAAATAGTTATTCCCCCCAAAATCTTTAAGATAGCGTAAGGTCTGTATATTACATTAATTAAAACTATACTATTAGAATGGTACAGTTATAACAAGAAACCAGAATTTGATAGTGACAAATTTCAAATTTAAGCTTAAAATATATTTGAAGGTCAGGAAATTAGAAGGCTGTAGTTCAAAAACCTTAAAAGCCAGAAAAACTGAAATTGCTCAGATAAGGTTCCAACATAAATCTTAACTCTAACTTCATAAACCTCCCATGACCTCGCTTTGCTGGCAGAAGCAGCTTACTAGGTGGCACTCAAAAATGTAGTTGTTCCCTGTTGAGTATAAAAATTGCAACAATCTGGCACTTTGTTTCAATGATGATATAACCTTTCAGACTAGACAAAGTACTAGGGGATACTCAGCCTTGTCTTACAAACATGCACTAGGTTATTATAGTTATTTATCTTTTGTCCTGTATCTGGAGCGTCAAGTCTCTATACAATGCTGGGAAGGTGAATATGACAGAGCTGGGTATCCAGTGCATAGCTGCGTGGTAGACAGGATCTTGTGTGTATCGTCTGGGAAGGGTAACGTGACACCTTGGGTTAATGTTACAGCCATGTTTGGCAGTTAGGGTTATTTTCTCAGCCAGGACAAGATGTTGCATAGTCACAACATGCTGTAGAAACTGGACTCTTGGCATAAATAACTACTCTCTTTAATAGGTAATGATTCTGCTTTCATAAACTGAGAAAAAGGCAATTTGGTTGCTTGATTCTTTTAAAAAGAATTTTATTTTATAATCAATTGTACACTCACTGAGCTCCACCATTAGTTCTGGTTTGTGGCTTCTGAAGTCAGCAGTTTCCAGAACTTTAATTTTCATGGGTTTTTTTAGACACATTTTCATTATTTCACCCCTTACTCCGACTATGACAACACACTAAAGAAAAACACATACTTTCCATAAAACTTGAAAAAGTTTAATTAAAAGTTTAGTAACAAGCATTTATCTGAGTTAAACAGAAAACAAATAAACAAACATATAACAAGATAATCTCAGTGGTTTTTTTTGAAGCCAGTTAGGAGGATATGTTAATAAATAAAATCTAAATTAGTTGGTTTCTCTGTAAATTTTAGAAATTCCAATTCTGTACTGGAAATTAATATATTTTAAGATGAACAGCAAAACAAACTCAGTAGTATCTGACTTTTAAGCTCCTCTTCAGTTTAATATTTCTTTGTATTTAATACAATAAACCAAATACAGCAGGTACATGCCAAGACAAACCAAATAAAAATAATCACAAGGCCTGAGAGGAGCAAAAACTAAATATTGTAAGAGAGAACTGTTCACAGAAAAAAAATCACTAAAATCAAATAGAACAATATACTTGTAGCCATTTTTAACACACAATATATCTAGGTGTGAACATCAATACACATTGAACATTGTAATTCACAAGAAGAATAAAACAAATGATGAAGTATTCTAATACCAAGTCTTAAAAATGCATGCACAACATTACAGATAGAGGTCTGCTCAGGTTTGTAGCAGAAACTCAAGATGAGGAGAGAGAAAAATCATCACACTTTCTGCAGAGTAATAATTGGACAATTTTCAGTAAATACTGTAAAATAAATTAGATGATTTGAGAAATTTGAGATGGATTACAGCTATTCCTGGGAAGGCATGTGATGGAAAGAAAGGCAGCAGCAATCTTAGTCCTTGAGATTGCAGCATACTGAGACAGTGTCTAACACTGACCCATCTACTTGTTTGTTAATAGCCTCCAAACAGCTCCCTATGTCCTGTCCACTCTTACTGCACCGACTACAGGCCTGGTTCTATTCCTGGACCCTGTCTCTATCGTATTGTCACCAAAAGGCCAACGCCATCTCCGTCTCCTGTTTGGTCTCTCGGTGTCTCCCACTTATGGATTATCTGGATTACCTGTTTTAATGTCTGCAATGTATTTTACTGGGAGTGGATCCTTCTGTTCATGCCCTTTTGATCAAGATTACAGTGGGGTGTTTGGGTTTTAGATGTACTCCTCTCTCTAAGAGGTTACCTGTGTGTTTTCTCCTCAGAGATGGGACTGTGTGAAATTTAGACACACACGGCATCCTTTCCCTAAAATGAGATTTATTAAAAACTAGACAGAAAATAATTTAACACAAAATAAATAGTTGTCTCAACATACCCAGATTTATCTTTGGTGAGAGCTAAACTAGGTAAGGCCATGTCTATACAGGGATACTCAGGCAAGCAAAGATGAATCAACAAAAGATGTGAAGTTAATGTGACTAAGTTAAAGGTATTAAGCTACAGTGAACTAAGGCCTCTTTAGAATGAAAGCACAGGGGTTTAACGTGCTTTAAGATGTGAGTCTTTCTCAGCTTCCATTACAGAAAAAAACATAAAAAGTTTATATGATCCAGATAGCAAGCTCTAGGTTATGACCGTCTTATCATCATTCTCATTCCCCCTTCTGGGATAATGCCTATATATGGAGACCAGCTTGTCCTGCTGTCACAGTGTCTCTCAGCTGTTAGTCCTAGGTCTTGTTTTCAAGAACAACTATACCACAAACCATCCTAGTATAGACACAGCCTATATCAGGGGAATCTTGAGTAGGAGAAAGTAGATTATATTATCTCTGTATTTGGCACTGGTAAGACTGCTGCTGGAATACAGTATCCAGTTTTGATGTCCATAATTCAAGAAGGATGTTGATAAATTGAAGAGAGTTCAGAGAAGAGCCACAAGAATGATGAAAGGACTGGAAAATATGCCTTCTAGTGTAAGACTCAAGGAGCGCAATCTATTCAGTCTAAAAAAGAGAAGGCTAACTGGTGACTTGATCACAGTCTACAAGTATCTGCATGGGCAACAAATTGATAATGGGCTCCTCAATCTAGCAGATGCAATGGGAAAAGCCAATGGCTGGAAATTGAAGCTAGACATTTCAGACTGGAAACAAGCCATAATTTCTTAGCAGTCAGGGTGATTAACAATTGGAACAACTTATTAAGGGTTGCAATGGATCCTCCACCACTGGCAATTTTTAAATCAAGATTGGATGTTAGTTTCAATACATATGCTCTAGTTCAAACAGGAATTATTTCAGGGGCCTGTGTTATGCAGGAAGTCAGATTAGATGATTACAGTGGTCCCTTGGAATCTCTGTGTAACCCACACACTTCCTGGGTATGGTGTTCTGTCCCATTTAGTGGCACTGAGACCACTTAGAGAGAGATTAATGAGTTTGCTCTACAGCTTTAGCTAAGAGCCAACACCGACAGACTCCAGTCGTCGTCAGGGGGATTGAATCTGGGACTGGTGGAGATTAATGCATGAAACTCTACTGCATGAGCTAAAAGCCACATGGCTCTTAGCTAAGGCTGTAGAACAAACTCATTAATCTCTCTCTCTCTGCCACTAGATGGGACAGAACACACCACCCAGGAGGTGTGTGGGTTACATATGAAAAAATGTTTTTGCCAATATGGTTTATACTGGTTCCCTGAATGAAATAAGCTATACCAGCACATTTTATGCTGGTATAAAGGTGTCTATTTTAGGGCTTTTGCCAGTATAAAATGTCATTAAAGAATTCACACCGCTAACTGATATTACTATACAAGCAAATATTTCTTAACATACTCACAAAGGATTTACCTGTCTGTGGATAGATATCCCCAGTGGATAGCTCTCTCCCCTAAACCAGCCCAGTTCCATGGGGCTCACAACTGCAATTTCGAACACGGCTTGTAAAATTCAGGCTCAGCTATGGATGTACTGGTTTTGATGATGACTGGGCCATTTCGTTTTAATGGCCCTATTCAGTGTGTTTGGGAAATGTGTTTACCCCATGGGGTCTAGTCTGTCTGGGTTTAGTTGCTTTCTAAAACAAACTTCCCTCCATTAACTATCATTTTGGTGGGGCTGACAGCACTACCTATTATAAAGGTTGCCTGACACTTCCCATTATAAGACTCCATAACTTTGTTAAATGTAAACTGTTTGTGTTGAAATTTTTCATGCTGGGTGTCTGCCCCATGCTGAATCTTTTGGGAAAATATCACCTAAGATGTTTCAGCCATTTCTGAGAACCAGGCTAGGGAAAAATATGTTTTTGTGTGCATGTTAAGATATTCTGGTAATCTTTTCTTTGCCAAGCTTTCGCTCCTCCCCCTGCTTTGGAGCAGGGACTTGAAATTGTCAGAGGGGTAGCTTTTGGGTCAGGGATGTGTCCTTTTGAAATCCCCTTGAAAAATCAGCACAAATGTAGTCAAATTATAAAAATTGAAGTTCGCCCATCCTAAGTAGAGACGATGCACTAAATGAAGCAGGTGTCCTGTGGGGGAAATAAGTAAGTGATGATGTAAGTAAAGACTATCATAATGCATATGCACAAGATGACTGAATTAAGGTTCCACAGGTAACATTAATTCTGGAATTTCCTAGCTTTTGAGTGCTTGATTTTGCAACTGTGATACTGATTTTTAAATGTAGTTGATATGTAATAGATTTTATGAATGAAGGACAGACTTTCATATTCTGTCACAGAAACACTTTCACATTTGACACTGGGTAATTTATTTAACCCCTCTATGTTTCAGTTTTCCCATCTGTAAAAAACAGATATTTACCTACCACACAGGGTAGTTTTAATAACTGTTAAATGTTTTGAGCCCCTTTGATGGAAGGCTCTATAGAAGAAGAAAGCATTTATTGTTAATGTATTATAATGCCTGTTTCTTTAAAAAAAACCTAATAATCTGTGAAGTACAGGTTATACTGACATTTGATACGAGTTGTTCTTGCAATACTTGATTAATCATCTTCACACATTAAACATCAAAAAACCAAAGAAGGCTTTGTCTTCTGAATGACTAATCCAACATTTCTGAAGCGTTTCACTAGCGAGTAAGGTCAGGTCAACTTTATAACAACACAGCCATGGAATAAGGGAAATGAATGCTTCTGAAGCCCCTACAATCATTGACCTTATCTGAGAACAGATAGAGAAAATGGGGAAAGGAAAGCATGACTATCTCAGAGAAGAAGTGAGAAGTAATGAAAATGACAGGATGCAGCTCAAAAGAACTATAGGGTATTTTAATGGGGTAAATTTTATTATAGGCACCATAGTAGGTGCAGGGATCTTTGTGTCTCCCACAGGAGTGCTAAAATACTCCTTACTTAATGTGGGTGTTGCGCTAAGCATCTGGACTGCTTGTGGAGTAATATCGCTGATGGGAGCCCTCTGTTATGCAGAGCTGGGGACTGCCCTACCATTATCTGGAGGAGAATACAGTCACATAAAAAGAGCGCTTGGATCCCTACCTGCTTTCATCTTTATCTGGACGGCGATGTTTACCAAACCAGCATCAAATGCTACTCGAGCCTTGTTGTTTGCCGAATATGCTACCCAACCTTTCTATGGTGTATGCCCTGCACCGGAGCTGCTAAAGAAATGCTTGGCTTTGGCAGTTATTTGGTCTCTGGGTATTCTGAATGGCCGAAGTGTCAAAATGGCTACTTGGGTTCAAACTGTTTTCACAGTACTGAAGATGATGGCACTATCTGTAATTGGCATAGGAGGCATTGTTCTGCTGATTAGAGGAAGAAAGGAGAATTTAGTAAGGTTTGAGAATGCATTCAGCTCAGAGATTCCTGATGCCTCACAGATTGCTGAAGCTTTTTTCCAGGGATTATATGCATATGGCGGTTGGTGGTCCCTCAATTACATGGCAGGTATATCTTGTTTTTTACATTTAATGTTGTGGCCAGCATTCTTACATTCCTCAGATAATGTTATTAGAGCTTGTCTCACAGTGAGAACAATTTAGCCTGTAAAGACATTTATATTAAAACACTGGTTGTATTCAAGGTTTGTGTCTGGTTGTGTTGTAAAGGTGCATTGTCTTCTTTCATGCAGCTTGTTTGCATAATGTGCATTTACTGTCTCCAGAACCAACTGCATATTTAAAGAAGACTAATGTGGAAAACAAAAGGTTTAGTTTAAAGCTATATGCAAATAGAATGTGCGGACCTAAAACAGTGATTTCCCCCTTCCTCAATGCTATTGCAATTATTTGCAAGAGGGTATGCAGAGCAGAGTGCGGATATCAAGACTGAGTGCCTTCAGCCACCCAGGGCACATACCAGAAGCCTACTAATGCACACCCTTGAATTGCTTATTTTGACAAGT
>NW_020664409.1:67354779-67370990 GCF_002925995.2 Terrapene triunguis | reverse complement strand
ACTCTATGCATCTGAAGAAGTGAGGTTTTTACCCACGAAAGCTTATGCCCAAATAAATCTGTTAGTCTTTAAGGTGCCACCAGACTCCTTGTTGTTTTTGTAGATACAGACTAACACGGCTACCCCCCTGATAGGTGTCACCAAGTACCTCCGCCAATTTTCATGGTTTCACAGTCAATGTTTCTCTCTCCCCTGTTACCTTATGAAACATTGCCACAAATTTACTCCTTACTCCTATCAATTTTGTCAGGGAAGCACTCTTTTGAAAGCAATATTGTGAGTATATTTGTTTTATTAAATAATTTTCTAAATTATATTTTTTCAGAAGAGATGATAAATCCTAGTAGAAATATCCCCTCGACTGTGATGACTGCACTTCCTGCAGTGACTTTGTTTTATTTACTTGTAAACATCTCGTATCTGACAGTTCTGACACCTAAGGAAATTGTCTCCTCAGGTAAGGATATAAGGCTGATGAATCAAAAGGAGAGCTAATCATTACAACTATTTATCTGTGTCCACCCTGTTGGGGTCACTTGGGTCCAGCTGAATTCAGGGTTTACATATAGCAAGGCACTGGACTTTGAGTCAGGAGATCTGGCTTCTGTTCTGAGCCCTAAGGGTATGTCTACACCAGGGGTCAGCAACCTTTCAGTGCCGAGTCTTCATTTATTCGCTCTAATTTAAGGTTTTGCGTGCCAGTAATACATTTTAATGTTTTTAGAAGGTCTCTTTCTATAAGTCTATAACATATAACTAAACTATTGTTGTATGTAAAGTAAATAAGGTTTTAAAAATGTTTAAGAAGCTTCATTTAAAATTAAATTAAAATGCAGAGCCCCCCCGGACCAGTGGCCAGGACCCGGCAGTGTGAGTGCCACTGAAAATCAGCTCGTGTGCCGCCTTCAGCACGCGTGCCAGAGGTTGCCTACCCCTGGTCTACACTGTAGCTGGATGTGAACCTTCAGCCTGGGAAGACAGACTTGTGCTAGTGGGGTTCAAGCTAGCATGCTAAATATAGCAGTACAGATGTTGTGGCTTGGGCTGGAGCTTGGGCTCTCAAGCCTAGGGTCTTGGGTGGGCTTGAGAGCCTGAGCTGCAATGTCCATACTGCTATTTTTAGTGCGCTAGCTCTAGTCACTCTAGTGTGAGTCTGTCTGCATGGGCTGGGAGACTTGCTTCCAGCTATTATTTAGACGTACTTTAACATAGACTTCCTATGGGGCTTTGAGGAAACTCCTTGGGGGCTTGTGTACACATAGAAGTTGCCACAGTTTAATTTAAATCTCTTTAGTAAAACTGGAGTTGTTGTAGCTATGTCGGTCCCAGGATATTAGGGAGTCAAGGTGGGAGAGATAATATCTCTTATTGGACCAACTTCTGGTGGTGAGAGAGACAAGCTTTTGAGCTTACACAGAGCTCTTCTTCAGCAAGAAGACCAGGCCTTTGGCTCTCTGTACTTTAGCTCACTACCTGTAATATTAGGACTATACTCCCTACCTCACAGGTGCGTTATAAGGAAAAACTCATTAATGTTTGAGCAATGAGCACCAAAGAAAAAGCCTACAAATAAATAAAACAAAATGGTCTTATTACAGGCCTTTTTTAGGGGTTAATTTTCAGAACAAATGTCCTCGTTCTGTAGGAGGCTCTATACTAAAAGTGCCATGAACCTAGAGTCTCTCATCTTCCATTGGATTGTAGCTGCTATAGCAAGTCCTGGAAGAATTGTATTCCTCATTGTGATAGTCCCTTTTCTGTTCTAATCAGCTTCTTATACTGTGTACATCACTATAGTATCTGAGTACCTTATGCCCTTTGGCTGTTGGCCCAGTAAATAGCAGTCCCTTTGCACAAGCATGGGCAATAGCGAATTTTCAAGAGGTGCTAGGAAGTAGCCCTTCACATTTCTTTGTGGAGTCCCACAATGGGATAGATCAGGGGTTCTCAACCTTTTTCTTAGTGAGGCCCCCCCAACATGCTATAAAAACTCCACAACCCACCTGTGCCACAACAACTGTTTTCTGCATATAAAAGCCAGAGCCAACGTTAGGGGGTAACAAGCAGGGCAATTACCTGGGGTCCAATTCCATAGGGGGCCCTGCAAAGCTAAGTTGCTCAGGCTTTGGCTTCAGCCCCAGGTGGCAGGTCTTGGAGCCCCAGGCTTCAGCACCACGCCACATGGCTTTAGCTTTCTGCCTTGGGCCCCAGCAAGTCTAACATTGGCCTTGCAATGCAGACCCCCTGAAACCTGCTTGCAGCTCCCCGGGGGGCCACGGGCTCCTGGTTGAGAACTGCAGGGATAAAGGATTAGATAATCTGTGCACTGATGAATCATCTGGCCTGTCCCCGCCCCCTGTATACTGCCACACAGGAAACTCCTTCAGTAGCAGTCCATGTCATATAGGGGGCTAACACATTTGTTCTCCCCGCCGTGCCCTGATCCTGCTTCTGCCTACTTGTAAATAGTGTGGTTTCACTATACACGGCCAGGGAACCCTCTGTACCCCCTAGTTCTTACTCACAAAGTGGTTCCACTGAGTTGTCATCAGTTCAGTAAGACTGTTGGGACACCACACCCACTGTTTAATGACATTTTGTTTCCTTGCAGTTGCTGTGGCAGTCACTTGGGCTGACAGAGTGATTCCCTCCGTTGCTTGGGTCATTCCTCTCTCCGTTGCTGCCTCAATATTTGGTGCCCTCAACAGCAGCATGTTTACATTAGGACGATTAAGTTATGCTGGAAGTCAGTCAGGACACTTGCCTGTTTTAATATCCATGCTTAATGTCCACTATTGGACTCCGGCACCGGCCATGATTTTTTCAACCATCATTGCATCCATTTTTATTATACCCGCTGATCTAATTACTTTAACAAATTACTTTGGATTTTCTGTATGGCTTATGATTGGACTGACTTGTGCCAGCCTGATTGTACTCCGATACCGGGAACCTAATCTACAGCGACCATACAAGGTAAATGGAAAAAGAGTTAAAAGTTGTAACATTTTATCTTGGATCAAAGGGGTAGCCGTGTTAGTCTGGATCTGTAAAAGCAGCAAAGAGTCCTGTGGCACCTTATAGACTAACAGACGTATTGGAGCATGAGCTTTCGTGGGTGAATACCCACTTCTTTGGATGCATGTAGTGGAAATTTCCAGAGGCAGGTATAAATATGCAAGCAAGAGTGAGTCAGGCTAGAGATAATGAGGTTTGTTCAATCAGGGAGGATGAGGCCCTCTTCTAGCAGTTGAGGTGTGAACACCAAGGGAAGAGAAACTGTTCACGATTAAACAAAGACTGTGAATGGCTAGCCAACTACAAAAGCAGTTTCACCCACAAAAGCTCATGCTCCAATACGTCTGTTAGTCTATAAGGTGCCACAGGACTCTTTGTTGATTTTATCTTGGGTTATGTTTAACACTGGGAAAAACTTCCTGAACACCTAGTTTGTGAATAGCAATTGTAAATGGATAGTTCGCAATTCATTTTTAGATTAAGCTTTGAGTTACTCTTTTTGCTGACATAATCCCAGGCAAAGGGGTGGCAGGGCAATTAATTGTGCTTGCAATATGGCAAAGAGTGCTTAGTTCTCTTGCATTTAATGCATAAAATGACAAATGTCTATTTTTGATTCTTCTGTTTGTTTCTTTTGCAGGTGTTTTTACCAGTTGCATTTGCGATGGTGGCAGTTTCTTTGTTCTTAGTCTTGGCTCCTATAGTCTGGTCTCCCAAGATGCAGTATATGTATGCCCTTCTCTTTATGTTGGGGGGCCTTCTGGTGTACCTGCCTTTTGTACATTTTAAATTACATTTTGATTTTGTTGACAAAATTACTTGTTACTTACAGCTACTGTTGGAAGTTTCTCCTGCTGATGTATTTGCTGATGGTAAATATGAGTAATAGCAAATGTTTAAACCCTATACTGTATTGCTAACAGCCAATAGAAGTTCTTTTTTAACTCAAGTGGTCGCAGTCATGGAGTTAAGCATGTACTTAAGACTCTGATTCAGGAAAACACTTAGGCCCAGATTTTTAAAGGTATTTGGGCAATGCTGACTATCAATGAGATTTAGGTTCCTAAGTGCCTAAATCCCTTTTGAAAATAAGTTTTAGGGTTTGTCTACATGGTGCATTAGTTCACACTAGAGGGATGTAAATTCTAGTGTGCACTAGTGTGTTGTGCGCTAACTGGCCCATGTGGACCTGCTAGCATGCATTAAAAGTTCCCTAGTGTTTGTTAACATAGTCCCCGTAGAAATGGAATTTACATCTCTGTACTGTGGGTTAACTCAGAGTCTAGTCAAGCCCTTAGACTCCTAAATCAGTTTGGCATAATTTGCAATGCAGAGTGCAGCAACACCTAACTACCTTAAAAATCTGAGCGTTAAGCATATGCTTACATTTAAGACTGTGAAGAGTCCCATTGGGATTAAAAATTATAATCTCAGGCAAGAAATAGTCTCTGTGGACTTCTCATAGTCTTAAAGTTAAACACGTGCCTAAGGGCTTTGCTAGATTGGTGTCAGAGCATTCAGCACCTCGCATGATAAAGTCCTTTATGTATAGAGAATCTCTTTCAAAGTTATAAAATCTGTAAACGCAGAAAAAAGTGTTTGTGTTTGCCCACTTGAACAGTAGCAAATCTAAACTATACTATTAACTGAATACATGTCAATATGATCATATATACATTAGGGATCCAGTGTCAAGTAAATTGTAGAGTAAATTGATGTTTTGCTTATTTTTAGTATTAAGTAGCTTGTATTCTAGGGCTTTGGGGTTTGAATACTTTGTAATTTTTTTTTCATCTGTGCTTCCTTGAATTGATTAAAAACTTTGACGAACCTAACCTTCTTGCCTGACACTATGTTTTTAATCCCAGAAAGAACCTACAGGGAGCGCTTGGCTATCTCAAAACAATACATACAAATGTACAAATGATATCTTATTAAATATTAGATAAGGCATAAGAGAATTGTACTGTTCAATTAATATGTTTTTGGTGTACCATACCAAGTCATATTTCATGGGGAAAAAAGGAACAATTTTCCATGATTATTACTTAGGCCCCAAGCGTAGGAGCCAATGAATTACTTTATTCTCATAAACGGGCCATGATGTATCACAGTCTCCCCTCCTGGTGAAGTGAAGTGCTTGCATCATGAAAGTCCCAGGCTCAGGGTGATGTGGATGAATCATCTTGGGTGATATAGTCCAGCTGGGGAACCTTGCCCATATGGGAACATGGGGACATGAGGACCAAAATACAGTTCCCATGAGTCACTGCAGGAAGGGGAACAAGAAGACTTTTTATCAATACATTAGAAGCAAGAGGAAGACCAAAGACAGGGTAGGCCCACTGCTTAGTGAAGAGGGAGAAACAGTAACAGGAAACGTGGAAATGGCAGAGATGCTTAATGACTTCTTTGTTTCGGTCTTCACCGAGAAGTCTGAAGGAATGCCTATCCTAGTGAATGCTAATGGGAAGGGGGTAGGTTTAGCAGATAAAATAAAAAAAGAACAAGTTAAAAATCACTTAGAAAAGTTAGATGCCTGCAAGTCACCAGGGCCTGATGAAATGCATCCTAGAATACTCAAGGAGCTAATAGAGGAGGTATCTGAGCCTCTAGCTATTATCTTTGGAAAATCATGGGAGACGGGAGAGATTCCAGAAGACTGGAAAAGGGCAAATATAGTGCCCATCTATAAAAAGGGAAATAAAAACAACCCAGGAAACTACAGACCAGTTAGTTTAACTTCTGTGCCAGGGAAGATAATGGAGCAAGTAATTAAGGAAATCATCTGCAAACACTTGGAAGGTGGTAAGGTGATAGGGAACAGCCAGCATGGATTTGTAAAGAACAAATCATGTCAAACCAATCTGATAGCTTTCTTCGATAGGATAACGAGTCTTGTGGATAAGGGAGAAGCTGTGGATGTGGTATACCTAGACTTTAGTAAGGCATTTGATACGGTCTCGCATGATATTCTTATCGACAAACTAGGCAAATACAATTTAGATGGGGCTACTATAAGGTGGGTGCATAACTGGCTGGATAACCGTACTCAGAGAGTTGTTATTAATGGTTCCCAATCCTGCTGGAAAGGCATAACGAGTGGGGTTCCGCAGGGGTCTGTTTTGGGACCGGCTCTGTTCAATATCTTCATTAACGACTTAGATATTGGTATAGAAAGTACGATTATTAAGTTTGCGGATGATACCAAACTGGGAGGGATTGCAACTGCTTTGGAGGACAGGGTCATAATTCAAAATGATCTGGACAAATTGGAGAAATGGTCTGAGTTAAACAGGATGAAGTTTAACAAAGACAAATGCAAAGTGCTCCACTTAGGAAGAAAAAATCAGTTTCACACATACAGAATGGGAAGAGACTGTCTAGGAAGGAGTACGGCAGAAAGGGATCTAGGGGTTATAGTGGACCACAAGCTAAATATGAGTCAACAGTGTGATGCTGTTGCAAAAAAAGCAAACGTGATTCTGGGATGTATTAACAGGTGTGTTGTGAGCAAGACACGAGAAGTCATTCTTCCGCTCTACGCTGCTCTGGTTAGGCCTCAGCTGGAGTATTGTGTCCAGTTCTGGGCACCGCATTTCAAGAAAGATGTGGAGAAATTGGAAAGGGTCCAGAGAAGAGCAACAAGAATGATTAAAGGTCTTGAGAACATGACCTATGAAGCAAGGCTGAAAGAATTGGGTTTGTTTAGTTTGGAAAAGAGAAGACTGAGAGGGGACATGATAGCAGTTTTCAGGTATCTAAAAGGGTGTCATAAGGAGGAGGGAGAAAACTTGTTCACCTTAGCCTCTGAGGATAGAACAAGAAGCAATGGGCTTAAACTGCAGCAAGGGAGGTCTAGGTTGGACATTAGGAAAAAGTTCCTAACTGTCAGGGTGGTTAAACACTGGAATAAATTGCCTAGGGAGGTTGTGGAATCTCCATCTCTGGAGATATTTAAGAGTAGGTTAGATAAATGTCTATCAGGGATGGTCTAGACAGTATTTGGTCCTGCCATGCGGGCAGGGGACTGGACTCGATGACCTCTCGAGGTCCCTTCCAGTCCTAGAATCTATGAATCTATGAATCTATGAATAAGATATCCAAATCAAAATATTTCAGGTTTTGGGAGTTTTGATGATGCTCCCCCCCTCAATATTTTCCATCAAAAGCAGACCCTTCACAAAATTGTTTTTTTGTCAAAAATATTCTATTAAAAACAGTTTTGCTATGCACAATACACACCACAGCATCTGTAAAACCCTGGTTTAACATCAAAAAAGGAGAAAAAATTCCAATAACATGGTATAAGACAGCTTAAATATTAATGTAACTACTGAGAAAGCAATATGAAAAAGAGACTATTGACCTTTGCTGAGTGGTAGCAGATTTGGGGTCCTTGTCTGTTAGTTTCCCATTGGAGGAGAAATCAGTGGCACAGAATCAGTGTATTTTCTTAGTGTAGCTTGTTCATTTGCAGAATGTTCACGCCTCCTGTTTTCTGGAACAGAGGTGTTCACAAACGACACAGAGGCAATGCCTTCTTGCAGAAACCTCAGCTCAGGCACCACTACCAATCACTAAGGAGCAGCTGCCTTGGGTTTCTGTCTCTCATGGACTTTATTGGAATCTGATTGCTTAAATACACTGTTCCCCTTTCCTGCCTCAGCTGCTGGTTTTACACCTAGAAAAAACCCCTAATCCAAGGCTCCTGACCTAGGGTGACATGGCTACAAATCTTCCTTTTGTGCAGCACCTCTGCAACACAAGGGAACCTCAGAAAACATTTATTTGCCCATCCTGAGAGTGATTTAAACCCACACAATCCCTATCATGACCATCTGGGTTTGATTACTGCACGAGGTTCCTTTAATTCTTTCTATGGAGAGTTTAATCCTGAGTGTTTATACATGAATGACTCATAACATGCATGACACTAGCACCTGTTATCACAATACTTTTCTTTCTTACACTGAAAAGTCAATAAAAGTATTCCAATAGACTAGAGAAAGCAAAGTAAAATTTACTTTAATTATTCAAATTCAAGTCCCCACATTAAAGAGACACCTGTCAGCATTTTCTGAAAGAAGCTGAGATAACCGTCTTCTTTGGGCCTCTGTCCTGATACCTGATCTCGCTAAGGATGTTCACTTTTTTCAAAGAGATAAAATGTGTGCCTAGAAAATCTAGCAGATCTAATAAGAAGCACACAAACAAACAGCCATGTTGTCCTTGTCCACCACTTTGCACAAAGACACTACCGCAGACCACTAGGCTTCAGATGACATTGCAAAGATGTCACATCTCCTCCTGAATGCTTCAGGTCCAGCTACTCCTCTAAATGAACAGGCCCTGTAATTAGACACTTAATTATTAAGCATTACTTCTACAGTATCATACATGTGCATAGAGTTTTATATCTATATAAGAGACATGATTCTTGCCTCATAGAAATAAGTGAGCTTACTTTTCCATTTCAGCAAAATTCCATTTACTTGGATATGACAGGTCTGCTTGGACCTACTGCTTAAAACAAAGAGGGTCTCAATATCAACCTTTCTATTAGAAGGGCTCTCATCATGTTCCTGAATACTTCAGGTAACTATGGTTCCTGGATTTTTCTTGTGTGTGTCAAGATCCAATGGAGCATGATAAGAGTATATGATCTAAATGAGTTTTGGTTCTTCCGGAATGGAGTGATTTGTATCTTTTAAGACAAAGGTTTTGTCTTCAATTAATTGGTTAATTAAGAGACCCAGTTCTGACACCCTAGTGGACCAATATAATGATAACAGCATATCATTTTAGTAGCTAAATCCACTGAAACAATGGGAACAAGTGGGTGCTCAGCAGTTTTGAAAATCAGGACATTCTTTTAGGCACCCAAATATGGATTTAGGAGTCTAAACTTAGGTATACATTTAAAAAAAATCTTGGCCATACTTTTTAATAGTGGCAATAAATTTACTGACTACTACATAGAAGCTAGATAATAAATTTACTCTCATTATTATAAACTTTGCTTTTGCAATGGCTTCCATTTTTCCTTGTTATAAAAAACAAAACAAAACAGGGTGTTTGACATGCGTAGTCAGAATTCTCCTCCTAGTCAAACTAGTAAAACCAAAGACTTCTCTGCGAGTCTTTGCTGACTCATATGGCTGTAACTAACAACTCCTTTGGCAGTGTTCCTTACTTTGCGTCAGGTCACATCATCTTTTGCAAAGGAAATACTGAAGCCAGTACAGGGTCTGAATAGGGGGAAAAGGATTATTTTCAACCATATTATACATGGTTTGTAATTAGGTATATACAGTCCATACACATTCTAGTAATAATTTGGGATTTCAAACCTTTTGAAAAGCATTTCAGAACATATTTAAGTGAATAGATTTTGTGTGTGCGCACACACGCAATATAGCTGTGTTTTTAATAAATTTTTATTTTATTCTTTCCTTAGATAGTGCTCACCAGTGCATCCACTAGATGGCTCCATGCTAACATATCTGTCATGACAGGAACTGCTGGATTACAGAATGTTACCTAAAATAAATAATTTTACATAGTATCCTATTACAGAACTTACACTGGTATAAGAAATTCAGTTCTCCAGCAGATAAAATTTTTTGAAGCTAGAATGAGATAGAATTGACTGTGTGCAAAGCTACTTAAAATACAAGAAACTGTTTGCTTACTCTAGAAACCATTGTAAGTGGTTTTTGAATAATTTAACTGTATATTGAAAGAGGCCAAAAATGAAAATATACACTGAAAGGCCCCCACAGTTTCCTTATGTAAAGCCCAAGGTGTACATAGGAAGGGGGCATGAGGCATGAGGCATGGGTAAAAGATTTTCAAAAACTGTAGGAAGAAAAATCTCATGCAAATAAGGGGTGAGGTAAATCTGTTTGAGGATAGTAAAACCTGCTGCTTCTTAAAAATGAGATAGGAACAAACAATTTAATTCAGTGGATCCATCAGAACAGTATTTTCTTTCTTATTATTTAATAAGAAAATGTATTTCACAGACTCAGCTAAATTTTAGTTGGGGTAATTTTTATTTTAAGGATTGAACACAGGTGAGTATTAAAGGAAAGCATGGATGGCCTTGTGGTCAAAGCACTGACTTGGCAATTTAAAAAATGTGGATTTGGTGCTTGGCTGAGTTACAGATGTCCAGTGTGTCTTTGTGCATGTTACTTTTTTAACTCTGTGCCTCAATTCCCAATCTGTAAATTGGGGTGTTGTGAGAGGAAAGAAAAATAATGTTTATGAGGTGCTTTGAGGCTATGTCAATGGGAACCATATAAGTTCAAAAATAGAGGTTAAGGCCACGGTTCATCAAGATACTCAAGCAAATGTATAATTTTAAGCATATAAACAGACCCTTCTTAGTCAATGGAGATATTCCTGTGCTTAGAAGTTATATACAGGGGTGAAAGTAACTTAAAGGACTTACCAGTACGCAGGGCGGCTGGGGTCCTGTGTGGGGGTGTCTCTGGGCCCCTGGAAGGGGCGGGGCCTTGGGCAGAAGGGGCGTGGCTGGAGCCAGACTCCCACAGCCAGACCTTCAGCGCTGCCCGGTCTGTGCTGCCTGGGGCTCTGGCGGTGATTTAAAGGGCCCGGACCTCCGGCCACTGGTGCAGTAGTGGCAGCGGCTGCTGGGAGCCCTGGGACCTTTAAATCACCGGGCCCCGGGACAGCTGCCCCTTTTGCCCTCCCAGCCCATCAGCGACCCTGCCAGTATGGTCGGCTGTGTACCGGCGGCCACTTTCTTACCAGTACGCCATACTGGACCGGCTTACTTTCACTTCTCTTATATACATATTTAAGTACCGTAATGAATGGAGAACTAAGCAAGTAGATATGCTATCCAGTCCATTTCTGGGTGACAATATCATGTATCAATTAGCATTACAAAGCATGAGCCTGGAGGCTGAATGATTTCAACCACCTAGAAGTACAAGACTCATTCTGAAATGCTGTGCCTGCAGTTCATTGTTGCTAGTATGAAATAGAAAGCAGACATAAATATAAAGACTGCACCATTCTGAATGTTATTTATTGATAGAGCTATGTGTGACACTCATCACTAACCTCAGCATCCACATAACTGTGTTTGTAGTCACTGCACACCAGGTCCTCCTAACCCAATCTTTGTGTTTGTTACCATCCCTTATTGTATGTTGTCTTACATACTGATCTGGACACTGACTCTATGTAGGTGGATACCTATGACCTTAATGGGGTCTGTTGTAGTTGCAAAGTCAGAGCCTTAAACTGTAAATTCTTTCTGAGAAGGATGTTGTATTTAATTTCTCTTTAGAGCACCATTCACATTTATGGTACTGTAATACTAATAAAAATAGATTTTCATTCACACATGTCTAATGGGACCAGTAATACTTCTCCTCATTAAGACTGCAGCAAACTGCAGCCAACTGATCTGTCTCTGAAGGGTCTAACCAGAGACCTAAGAAGAAGAGCTGAATTTATCACTCACACCTTTGCCTCTTTCAAGATCTCCCATAAGATTGCTCAGCACTTCCCATTATAAGATTCTGGTGTCAATTGCTTATAACTTTGCCAAACTTGAACTGTCTGTGAGAAAATTTTCCATGCCAGCTGTCTGCCTCAGGCTGATTTTTTTTTAAACGCATCAGCCAAAATGGTTCAGTTGTTTCCAAGGATGATGCTAGGTGAAAAATACATTGCTTTGCAATGTTAAAAGCTTCTGGTGACCTTTTCTTTGAGATGCTCTAGCTTCCCCTTGTTTTGGAGCAGGAACTTGAAAATTGGCAGCTGGGTGTCCTTTGTGTCAAGGATGTGTCTAATGCTGTTTCTGTAAAAATCCACCTAAATTTGGCCAAGTTATAAGCCTTTGAATAATCTCAATGTGCACATGCTGAGTAGAGACATCTTAGAATTTATTAGCTAAAATCTCAAAAGTCTCTGCTCACTGCGCACGCTCCATCCCCTCACTACTGCTGACTAAAGCTGGGCAACATTTTTCAGCTGAAACATTTGCTTTGTCAAAAATGCAGATCCAGTGACACAAACATTTTGTGAATTCATGTCAGTTTTGCAGAAATGTTCATGTAAAAATTCAGAAGAAGTTGAAATATTTCATTTAGACATTTTTGAAATGTAACATTTCGATTTTTCAGTTCAAAATGACTTTTTCCCCCTGAAATTGCCTTCAATTTTATTTTCAAAGTTCAGAAACATGTAAAAACACAGCAACAACATCCCCGCAACTTTTTGGAATTGTGAGTGAACTGAAAAATCAATTATTTTCACAGCTCTAGTGTTGACCAGACTCCACATGAACCATTCCTGTGATGGGACCAGGTACTAGAACTGAGAGCAGGAAGACAGTATCTCCTATGTTCTCTGTGTTTCCCCATACCTCAAATACAGATGGGAAAAGAGCTGGCTCAAGAGGAATACTCCTGGGGGAATTCTGCACCACTGCGCAACACAGAATTTTGCAGAATTAATGTTCTGCACAGAATTTCATTTTTTCCCACAGAATTGGTGCTGCAGAGCTGCTGCCCACTGCTAGGGACTGCTGGACCCATCAGACCCTGGCTCCCCAGATCATAGTGCACCAGTGTGGGAGGCCTGGGCTGGCTGTGGTTCCCGGAACGCCCTGAAAAAAGGAGGCAGTGTGGACCGCTGCCCTGTAGTGAGCGGAGTGCCTGGCCTGGTGGGGATGGATTCCTTGTGGCTCTGCATGCTCTGGCTGCCTGGCCCGAACCTCATCTGCCCTGGGATGAGAGCAGGCCGGGGAGACCTGGCTTTCGCAAAGTGTGAGGAAGGGTGGGGCTGTAGCGTGTTCCCCTGTGGCAGAGGCAATGCACAGGGGGGCATTTTGGGGTCACATGCCCCCCCAGATTTCTGCCAGGGTTTGCCAGCCCTGCTCAGTCACATGGTGCTGTCATGCCCCCTCCCTGAGCGGCAGCTGCTGGAGCCTGCAAACTGCACCCTGTGGGGAGAGGCAGGAGCAACAGCTGAGAGCTGCAAGGAGGGACTGCTGCTTTCCAGGAGGGAGATGGAAATTAAGGGCGGGGGCCTGCCTGAGGAGGCATGACTCAAACTGTTTCTGGGGCTGTTGAACCTTTATATTGTGGAGTGGGCACAGGTGTCTGGGTTGTGGAGGGGAGCCTGTGCAACCCCCTCCAACACTCCTGAAATACCTCCTCCCAGTACACACATGCCCCTTCAGCACCCCCAATACCCCCTCCCAGCCCCCCCAAACACCCCCCAAAGACCCCTTCCAGCACCCTCCAAATACCCCTCCTAGTCAACACACTCCCTCTAGCTCCCCCCAAATACTCTCTCCCAGTACACACAGACCCCTCCAGCATCCCCCAAATACTCCCTCCAGAACCTCCCAACTGTGCCCCGCTCCAACTCTCTCTCCTCCCGGCAGTGGGAACTTGAAATATGGGAACCCTATAGGGGCAGGGTGAAAAAACAGGAATCCACTAAACGACTGGAGGGGCAGTTTTCCCCCAAGATGTGCCCAGCTGGCATGTGTGTCACACCCAGACTGAGGTACCTGACAAAAGCATAACAGAGAAACAGGAACCGGGTTGTCGCATAGGCGCTGACTCCATGGGTGCTCTGGGGCTGGAGCACACACTGGGAAAAATTAGTGGGTGCTCTGCACCCACCGGCAGCCAAGCTCCCTGCCCTGCCCCACCACCTCACCTCCTCCTCCGCTGTCACCTCCGCCTCCTCCCAGCGTGCCGCATCTCCACTCCTCCCTCCCTCCCAGCACTTGCCACTGCCAAACAGCTGTAGCAAACGCTGGGAGGGAGGGGGGAGGAGCGAGAATGTGGCATGCTCACGGAAGGAGGTGGGGAAGAGGCAGGGCCGGGGCGGGAATTTGGGGAAGGAGTCGAATCGGGGCAGGGAGGGGGTGGAGTTGGGCTGGGGACTTTGGGGAAGGGGTTGGAATGGGGGTGTGGGGGGGCGGAGTTGGGGCAGGAACTTTGGGGAAGGGATTGGAATGGGGGCGGGAGGGGGCAGGGAAGGGGTGGAGTCGGGACGGGGTAAAGGGGGGTCGAGCACCCACCGATGTCAGAAGAAGTCGGCGCCTATGGGTTGTTGTAGGGTGTTCTTTAATACTGTACTCATTTGGGAATCTTTTTTTGTTGCCTGTATTGTTACAGACATACTTGCTGACAGGTATTTTGAAATAACTTACTAAAATAATTGAAACTGGCATGATTATATTGTGTTATTTTGACAAATAAAATATGCAGAATTTAAATTTTTTGGCACAGAAATTCCCCAGGAGTAGAGGAAGGAAAGGAGTCGATTTGGAAAAAGAGCCTTGTGAGCCTGGGACCAGACCAGTGGTGGGTGACTGTGACTCAGAGCCAGTGGTGGTGGAGAGAAGTTGAAACTGGCTGAGCAAAGAGTTTGGGACAGGAAACCAGTGGGAACTGAGGAGACTGAGACTGGATGAGAAGCCTGGTGACAGGACTAGGAGTCAGTTGAGGGTGAATAGGTAATAGGGGTAGGGACGGACAACTGCAGAGGAATAGAGAGACATATTGGACGAGGAGCTGGGAGGGAGGGACTGGGACTGTCTGGGCAAGGAGACTGAGGACATGGAGTTGGGGCAGGTGGAGAACATAGGAACTCTATGGCAAAGGGAGGGAGGGAATCCAATTCTCCAGGGCAGCATTCAATTGCCTTAACCATGAGACTATCCCAGAGGTGGTGCTAGCCCATTGTGGGCCCTCAGCAAGAATATTTTTGCCCACCCCCAACACATAATAAAACACAAATAGGAGCCCCCCTTGAGCTGCTCAGGGGCCTAAGCAATTGCTTAGTCTGCTTATGCCTAGTGCCAGCACTCAACTATCCTTTATGTTCCTGCAATCCCCTGCTTCATTCACTGTACACCTTTCACCTCTTCCAACAAATGAAGCAGGGGTCCTATAGATCAGTGCTTCTCAAAGTCGGGCCGCCGCTTGTTCAGGGAAAGCCCCTGGTGGTCCGGGCTGGTTTGTTTACCGGCCATGTCCGCAGGTTTGTCCGATTGCGCTCCCACTGGCCGCAGTTCGCTATCCCAGGCCAATGCGGTCTGCGGGAAGTGGCGCGGGCCGAGGGATGTACTGGCCGCCCTTCCTGCAGCCCCCATTGGCCTGGAGCAGTGAACCGCGGCCAGTGGGAGCCGCGATTGGCTGAACCTGTGGACGCCGCAGGTAAACAAACCGGCCCAGACCGCCAGGGGCTTTCCCTGCACAAGCGGCGGACCGGCTTTGAGAAGCACTGCTTAGACTACAGTCTCCTTTCCAACACAGCCCTGATTCATTCCCCAGAGCATTGTCCATTCTGTGTTCTGAACAAGGCAAGGATCCTGTGAGGAAAAATAGTGTGTGATCATGTAATTGAAGACTATCACACTGTACACGCACAAGGGAGTTGAATTAGGGTTGCACAGGCCACCTTAGTTCTGGCATTTCCTAACTTTTGAGTCCTTGACTTTGCAACCTTAATAATGTACTTTTCATGTAGCTTTTGTGAGTAATATATATATATCTATTGCGTATACAGGGAAGTGGTCTATTATGCTAAAATACAAGGAAACAAATACTGTAGAAGTCTTATTCTCCTAGGCTCATTTTATGTTTCCCAGTACTCAACAAAAAATATAGAATTAAAATTGAAAACTTTTTATTAACTACTGTGGCTATGAAATATTTCCTCTTTTTATGTTATAGAATTTGTTCAGTGACATTAACTGGGCTCATTGAACACTTTCATACCTCAGTTTACTCCCCAGAAGTACAACTGGTTCAGCACTCTGGACACAGTCAGCCTAAAATAGCAAAACAGCTACTTGTGCTTCCTTTTTGTCTGTTTACTTGTAGCCTGCACTGCATATCTATGGAACATAGCTTTGCAGTAATCACCTTTGCAAAAGCTCTGGCCGTGAGCTTCCAGCATTCCACTGAAACAATTGTTCCCACATCAAGAAAGCATGAGTATCACCACATAAGAGTTTAGCTGCTTATTTAATAAAATTCACACCTTTGTATTCAGGGCCGGCTCCAGGCACCAGGCACCCAAGCACATGCTTGGGGCGGCACCTGGTAAGGGGCGGCGGGGGGAGCGCGGCACGGCATTCCGTGGGGCGGGGCGCTCCGGCGGCGCGGTGCTCGGCGGGGGGG
>NW_020664409.1:67321799-67354379 GCF_002925995.2 Terrapene triunguis | reverse complement strand
TTCAGCCCAATGGGCTTAAATGTTGGTGCTTGATTTCTAATCTTATACAAGGTCACTTTTTGGTTTTGCAATATGCAATTTCCCCCCTTGTATTTGTATCTGTGGCGGCATTGCTTATTTTCTGCAAACGTCACCATTAGCAAATAAAGGCTAACAAAACTGTAAGCAAAGTTTTTTTTTAAAAAGAGAGTTGTATCACAATAGTACCCAATCTGTGCTAGGTGCTGTCCAAACAATAACACACAATCTAAGTGGAAAAGCAAGAATCATAGGGTGAGTAAGAGGGTTAAAACATACAACTAATTTGTCTTTAGATAAATATCAATTATCCCCCAACTAGCTGTCTACCTGGCTATTGTTAGTTGTGATGCCTGTAAGACGTTAACCAACTAATACGATATTCCAGTGCATCTTTGCACTTTTAAGCAGGTGTGGGGATTTTTATTTGCATACATGAGCTTCCTTTGTATGCTGGGGAGGAAGTATAAGGCAGCAGTTTTGTGGGTTAGCTATGGGACTGCATCCCAGAAAATCTGGTTTCTGTTCCTGGCTCTGACACGGACTCTGTGTGTGACCTTAGGGAAATCATCCAGTCTTTCTGTACTTATATATATCAGGGGTGGCCAAACATAATGACCTTACGAGCCACATACGATAATCTTCAGAAGTTCAAGAGCCGGGTGCACCTGCTGGGGCTCGGGGCTTCAGCCCTGCAGCAGGGTGATGAGGCTCGGGGCTTCAGCCCCGCGGGGAGGGAGGTCTCGGGTTTCAGCCCCGTGGGAGGCACCTGCTGGGGCTCGGGGCTTCAGCCCCACTTCTGCTGAAGCCACCAGCCCCAGCAGGTGCCTCCCGTGGGGCTGAAGCCCCTAGACCCCCCTCCCTGCTGGGAAGAAGGCCTGAGCTCCTCACTCCAGTCTGGTAGGTGGAGATGGGGGGGCGCAGTGGGGGGCTCCATGAGCCGCACTTTAACTGTAAAAGAGCCACATGCTGCTCACGAGCCACAGTTTGGCATACACACACACACACACACACACACACACACACACACACAGCTTCCTGGCCTTGGCCCAGATGTAAATTACTTGGTCTTTTTGTACTAGATCTATACTTCTGAAAGCTAATCGAGATTATCCTCTATTTTAAGTAGTAGGAACATCTAATTCAATTTTGAGAGGTGCTGAGCCCATAGGCCCAGATCCTCAAAAGGTATGTAGGTGTCTTACTCTCATTGAAATCATTAGGAGCTACGTGGCTACAAACCTTTGAGAATCTGGGCCCCACAGTTTCCATTGACTTCATTTGGAGTTGCAAGTGGCCCAGCATCTCTGAAAGTCACGTCCGCTGTACATTTGGAGTAGGAAGATTTGAATTCTAGCCTTGGTTCCTCAGAATTTCAGAGTGACCACGACATGTATCATAGTACACCTCTACCCTGATACAATGCTGTCCTCGGGAGCCAAAAAACCTTACCGCATTATAGGTGAAACCGTGTTATATCAAACTTGCTTTGATCCGCCGGAGTGCACAGCCCTGCCCCCCCGGAGCACTGCGTTACCGCGTTATTTCTGAATTCGTGTTATATCGGGTCGCGTTATATCAGGGTAGAGGTGTAATTTACATGTCTTGGGTTGCTGTGGATTTATTTCAGTAATTATCCACCTCGTAGAGTGGTTGGGAGGCTTAATGTATTAATGTTCTCAAGCTCTTCAAGATCCTTGGGGAAAAAGGCACTATATAAATGCAACATGATCACCTTCTTCTCTGGGTTTAGAACTGCCCTCAGACGGCTTGGGGTCACTCTTTGGACCTAATTGATTTAGTTTGTATGAAAATTTCAATTTTCCTCCTTCACAAAAGAGTCTGAGATTCTCCTGAATATTTAGTTCTTGTACAGCCATGAAAAAATTGTGAGAGTGGCTGAATTTCTGGTAGGTTATTTTGCTACTCAAAACTTAAAAATTAATTGAACTACTTAATTTCAGCCTTTCGAATAAATATATTTCCACTCCCAAGTGAAGAATGCATAACTTCCATTCCTACTGCTATTGCTTCTGAAGCCCTTTGTGTAGTAACAAAGCTGTGGTATTTTCCACACATTCTAGCAGAATTCGCTGTAAAATTAATTCCTATCAGTGTCACAAAGTTTCCCTTCTAGCTCTTTTTGTGAGTTCTCCCTTTTCAAAATCATCTAATCATTTCACACAGTAGTCTCGAGCCCTTTCTAAGCCCAAAATGGTTATGGGCTCATTCTGAATTTACTTCTGAAAGCTACTGAAGATAAACAAGACATCTGCCAAAACATGTCAGTTAAATTTTATCATATTTGTTCCATGCCTTGTAAATTCTGCCTTCCTTATCTGCAGTTTATCCTCGTTGCAATGTCAATGGTTGGATTAGTTTGGCAGAACAGCCTACACTAGTGCTTGTAAATATTCATTGGAAACAGTAACATGCAAAGAGGCATAATCAAATTGTGGTCTTGGGCTTTTTCTCAGAGTTCCTTATTCACAACACCAGAAGTTTCCATATAATCTGTCATCCGAAGCTGCATCTTGTGGTATGTACTAATTGTCGCTCCTGTTTACTGTCATGTTTTCCAATTTGCTGCAGCTGGGCTACACACCACAATTTAAATGGTCCCTTCCACTTCAGAGAATGGAGAGGAGCACAGTTTTAGCAGCTGGACTGAGATGTTGCAGGCTGGCTCCCCGAGAAGTTCCACCATGGATGCTCTGTAGGGACTGGGCAGGGGAAAACTAGGAGTGGGGCTGGAGTAGGGCCACTCTCAGAAGAATTAATTTCCTCCCCATAGGTCCAAGAGACATACTGATAGAAGTTAATGCCAATTGGGCCTCATTAACTTGTTCCAATCCCAGCAGTGTACACACTGAAACATCCCCACAATGAAGGCTTCAGGGCAGAAGCAGGAAGGGACATGACATCTGCAGGAGACATGCTGCTATGCAAACAGGAGGACAAAGGGGCCAGCATAGAGGCAAGTAACCATTGTGTATGTGGATCTGGTCTCCTACCTATTCTCTAAGATCTATACTGATCCGGGGGATTCCATAGGTTGGTGGAGGCAAACCCTATTATACTCCCCAGTAGAATGTGGGAACTTGCTGAGTTTCCATTTACCTCCTTGTAATAACTATTGCAAGGAACAATTTGGCTTCATAGGGTTAGTGAGAGGGACTCTACTTTCACTTGTTTTTCTAATATAATCAAGGTATTTCCATGCAGACTGACTTCTTTAGGACTTTTCTTATATCAAAGTTGTCCCTATTTGTTTTCAGTGAAGGAAAGATTAGATTTCTTCCACTGCATAATAGTAACTTTACCACAGCCTTTTAAATGCTGTGACATACTAACTGGAAGAAGATGATTTTCGGTAACAGTCACCATGATTGTAATCTCTTTGTTAGCACATGGATGATCAATTCATCCATCAACCCACAAAGAAAAACTTGGCACTCTCTTAAAAAAGGTACTTAGTAAGTTTGTAAGTCCATATTTCAGTGTCTCAGTCTGTGTGGCCTTATTTTCTAATGTGTGGGCACCCAGCTGCTCGCACTGAAGTCACTTCAGAAAGATCAGTTTGGGTGCCTAAATATGCACATAAGGGCCTAATTTTAGGTACTATTTTTCTTGTTTGCTTGTTTTAAATCTTAGTCTGTCTGTATTATAGATCAACAAGTTCAGCCACTTCAACAATAATTTTAAGTAAACTCACAGTTTAGAGAATTTACATACAAAATAATTAGCCCCAACTTTAATTTCTTCAAGTGTGCAACAAATCAAGGAAGACAAAAATCAGACACTGTACATTTCAAGATCTTCTACATCCAGAAATAACTATTCAATGTCATCACATATCGCGGGTGTCCTTTTCAGAACTTTCTATGAAAAGCACATTAAAACACAGACTAAAAAAAAAAAAGAAAACAATGAGAACTCCAAACACACACCTTCTTCCCTCCCCTCCACCCAACTTCTAACATAGCTAGGACATGAAGTCAAACAAAATAAAGTACCACTGCAAATATATCGCCCTACACAAATCACAAAAATGTGATGATTGCTTATATTTTCACTAAAGACTAGTTTGCAGAATAGTACAGCTCAAAATACAATGTCACATGTTAGTATGTAATGTAGATCAGGGGTTCTCTACTTTTTCTTTGAGTCCCTCCCCATGCTATAAAAACTCTGGGGCCCAGTGTGTGTGTGTGGGGGGGGGGGGCGGGGAATAAGCCTCAGTGGCCTTGGGGCTTCAGCCATGAAGGGGCTCAGGGCTTTTGCCCTGCAGGGCTCTGGGGCTCCAGCTGCTGAGTGAGGCCCTCGGGCATAGGCATGGTCATGGGTGGTATGTAAACCGCCGGCTCAGGGCGGCTAGGCCCTGGCCCTGGCCATTCTGCCTGAGACCCCGGCCCTCCCAATCCTCTCCCCTGCCAGAGCCCAGAGACCCCTCACTGTGACCACGAGCCCCCCCACCCCAGCCCCAGGCTGCCTGAGCACTGCCAGTCCTAGAGCGCTGAGCTGGTGGGCGTCACAGTCCCCAGCCCCGGAGCGCCGGGTGGGCAGGCAGCATGGCCCCCAGTGTCCCTAGCCCTGGAGTGCTCGGCGAGTGGGAGGTGTGGCCACCAGCACCCCCAGCGCCGGGCAGCGCAAGCACTGGCTGGAGTGAGCACTGGCCCCAGCTGTCCGGAGGCCCCAGCTGCTCTTACTGGCTGTGTGCAGTCAAAGGGGGCTGGGAGCTGAGGAACAGCCGCAGCCCCAGGCAACAGGAATAGGAGACATAAGAACGGCCATACTGGGTCACACCAAATGTGCATCCAGCCCAGTAGCCTGTCTACTGACAGTGGCCAATGCCAGGTGCCCCAGAGGGAGTGAACCTACCAGGTAATGATCAAGTGATCTCTCTCCTGCCATCCATCTCCATCCTCTGACAAACAGAGGCTAGGGACACCATTCCTTACCCATCCTGGCTAATAGCCATTAATGGACTTAACCTCCATGAATTTATCTAGTTCTCTTTCAAACCCTGTTATAGTCCTAGCCTTCACAACCTCCTCAGGCAAGGAGTTCCACAGGTTGACTGTGCGCTGTGTGAAGAACTTCCTTTTATTTGTTTTAAACCTGCTGCCCATTAATTTCATTTGGTGGCCCCTAGATCTTATATTAGGGGAACAAGTAAATAACTTTTCCGTATTCACTTTCTCCACACCACTCATGATTTTATATACCTCTATCATATCCCCCCTTAGTCTCCTCTTTTCCAAGCTGAAAAGTCCTAGCCTTTTTAATCTCTCCTCATATGGGACCCGTTCCAAACCCCTAATCATTTTAGTTGCCTTTCTCTGAACCTTTTCTAATGCCAGTATATCTTTTTTGAGATGAGAAGACCACATCTGTACGCAGTATTCAAGATGTGGGCATACCATGGATTTTTATAAGGGCAATAAGATATTCTCCATTTTATTCTCTATCCCTTTTTTAATTAGACATGAGAGCACCACAGCTGCCTGCTCCATGGCACCAGCCAGAGCAGAGGCCGCCCCGCGCTGCCCAGCTCTGGCTTCCTGCCTCCAACCTGACCGGGGGCACGGCCTCAGGGAGGGAGAGAAGGGGTGTTTGGTGCTGCCTCTGGGGCTGCCACGCTCTGGTTAACGCACTGCAGTTTGCAGGGGTAATGCCCCCCAGTGTCCCTTCCTACTCTACCCATGAGTTCAGGGCTTCTGATATATACATACCAGGCTATCCATGTCCTAAATTAATTGCAGAGCCATGTGGAGAGGAAGGTTTTTGGTTGAGGCAGTGAATTGGAACTCAAGTGATGTATTCAGTTCCTGGCTTTGCCACAGCCTTCCTGTGCACCACTGGTCAAGTCATCTAGGCTCTGATTCAGTAAAACTTCAAGCATGTACTTAAAGGTGAGTGTGGTCTTAAATGTTTTGCTGAATTGGAGCCCTCTCTCTTTAATGTCTCATTGTTTCAGCAATTTAAAAGTTAAGGGCCAGATTAAATCCAGCAGGCACAGGGAGGTATAAACAGCACCTCCCTCTGCTAGTCCAGCCTACTGCATTCTAAAGGGGATTGTCGTAAGGGAGGCAGGTGGCAGTACTTCCATCTGCCCTTCTTTGGGATTTCTTCCAGGGGCAGGCAAGTTTACCCTCCACCAGGACTACAGAGCAGCTTTGTTCAGGGAGGCCTCTGGAGAGAGGGGTAAGGAACCAGCTGTCCAAGACAGCTGACCTCAGTTACCTGACCTTGTGCTCTGTTGGTTTATAATATTAAATGTAATTTTCCTAGCTGTGATCCAACACCAGCTGAGGCAGTCAGAAATGCCAGAGACAAGGTGGGTGAGGTAATATCTTTTATTAGACCAACTTCAGTTGTTGAGAGAGATAAGCTTCTGAGCTACAAGGAGCTCTTCTGCAGGTCTGGGAAAGGTCTTGGAGCGTCACAGCTAAATATGAGGTCGAAGAGATAGCTTAGCATAAAGAAATTAGCACATATTCTAAGCAACCATGCAAGGTGAAGTGGCCCATTAACACATAGGACAAAAAGGGGGGTTAGTGGGTTACAGATTGTTGTAAGTATCAGAGGGGTAGCCGTGTTAGGCTGTATCCACAAAAACAACGAGGAGTCCGGTGGCACCTTAAAGACTAACAGATTTATTTCTGTTAGTCTTTAAGGTGCCACCGGACTCCTCGTTGAGATTGTTGTAATAAGCTATAAACCCAGGGCTGGAGCACCCATGGAAATAAAAGGTGGGTTCTCAGTACCCACCAGCAGCCCCCCCGAATCAGCACCTCTGCCTCCCCCTCCCTCCAGCACCTCCTGCCCACCACGATCAGCTGTTCTGTGTCATGCAGGAGGCTCGGGGGGAGGGGGAAGGAGCATGGGCAGGGTGTGGTCGGGGAGGGTGCAGAAGAGGCGGGGTGGGGCAGAGCATGGCCTGGTGGGGGTGGGGCCTGGGGAGCACCCCCCCCCCCCAGCACATTAGAAAGTCAGGGCCCCTGAATCTAGTGTCTTTACTAAGTCCATGATTTTTAGGGTCTAGCAAAGTTATGAATGTAAGCTCCCAGGCTTGTCTTTTGAAAGTGTTATGCAGGTTTCCTTTCAGGATGAGGACTGATGGGTGAGATAGAAAGGTGGACAGATAAAGGGATAATTCCCTAGGAGACCAAAAGCTTTTCCACTCTAAGCCAGGGTTGAGGAGCAGGGAGTTCAGTACTTACTATCACTACAAACTAGAGACCCCACAGCTTTACAGGAGGAACAGGTGGAAATTAACTGCTGGTAATTGAAGTCTGATAATCAATTGGAAACTGTCCTTGAGGTGTTCTGAAACACATAAGTAGTGAGTGGGAAACCAATGATGGGGGATACGTTGTTTTTGTTTATAGGGTGTGGAGCACAATTAAAAATAATCCTAGAAAGAAATTTCTAAGTTTTAAGCAGGGGCTTGAGTCAAACCCTGATGAAGTCAGTGAAATGACTGCCTTTGGGTTTATTTCAGGCCCTAATAATATTGACTTGAGTCTGCATAGGATGTACAAATACTATCTGAAATTTCACTTTGCAGATCTGCTAATGCACTAATGGTCACCCCTGCGGTATTCTACTTCTTGGGTGCCTCTTGGGTGTAGTTTTTGCAAGTTGTTAAAGCATATTCATTAAAATATATATCTTAAAAATAGATTGTTTCCTCATAACACAAAGCAGCATTTGTACCTTCATATTACAATAATCCAGCACCCTGATTTTCAGTATTTCTGCCTTAAACATTTACTTCATAGGATATCTTTACTTCTCTTTGGTACAATTGTTCAAGTTTTATTCATGAGGCTTTTTCCTCTGCCTTTGTTACTATACTTGCTTGTAGCTTTCTTTTGTTTCAGTCCATTAATGCATTGAAGAACCATGTTAACTGCTGCGGTACTTAGCATTCCATCACAGCTTTTGCATGTGCGTAGTGGCTCAGTGGCAGCTGCAGTCTTCTCTCTGGAGTAACTAATGAGAATTTTAGAACATTTTGCATTCATTTGAAAAAACAACTGGACTGTAATCAAAAATGTGAAATTCAGAAGGACAAACAATTTAAGTGGAAAGTCTGTGAGCAAACAGACAAACCAACATTCCGCATTAGAATGAGCATCTTTTCCTTGTTACACACACTGGTATGCCCTCAGTTGCTTTTACAGCAGCTAGAGCCATAGACAGAGCTGCAGCTTCATCTTGGATTTCCTGTATTATGTAGGCTTGTGTCCCTTGAGCACAGATCCTAAGCCCTCGTTCCAGTTGTTTTGCACTGTCTAATTCTGTAAAGTAGCTGGAAATTTGTCCTACAGAGGCAGCCAGCAAATCCAATAACTTGGGACTCTTCAGGTGTCAAAGTCAACATAAGTGGTGCTGCACCATCTGCTCCCAGCCTATTGTAGAGAGTGTGTTGAGGAGAGTATGGAACACAAAGTGCTCCAGACAGTTCTCAGTGTGGTCCCTATTAGAATGCTCTCCCTGCCATAACACAATTAGAGCAACCCTTAAACTGCTCTGAATTATAGTGGGGGCCATTTCTGCCTGCACTGCCCTAGGAGACTAGGAACATGATTTAGAACTACCTCCCCCTCTCCCCCCATCTTCAGCTGTAGCAAGTATAAGCCCATAATGTTTCAATCTACTTAACTGTTAAATGTTAACGTTTGTTAATGACTTCCTGGAGTATTTGCACACTTCAACAACTATTCATTGAGCCTAAGGTCAAAATGGGAGCTGGGTGAATACTGCAAAATATTTAACATGAGTATTAATTTGAATTTTTATATAATTTTGCTTTGACGGTTTTCACATCCCTTATGTGTTTCTACAAATACCTCACAAGTGAATTTACTGGCTAGAATGGTTTCTGAAAGAGCTAGTTTTTTTAAGCAACTATTTCAGATTGACAAGCTCAAAATTCACTTTCCAAGCAATGTGGGTATTCAAACCAGAGACCAAATTCTAAAGATTTTTCATAATCAAATCAGGGAATGGAACCATACTATGTGCCCAGCCAAAGAAGAACTTAAATGATCAACTATTTGCACTTCTTGAAGAACAAGCTACAGACCAAGAATTATTTGTTGAAAATTATTATCTGAATAATGTTAATCTAAGAACTGATATAGTACAAATTATTCTCCTAGTTCTAGTCAAAAAATCTGTTAAAAGGAAAAACATACTGCTCAATATTGTAGACATTTCAGATGAACAGTGCATTCTGAATGTACAATAACCTTCATTTTCATCTCTCTTTGCCCACCTATTCTTCACAAATGGTGAGTTTCCAGAATCCATCTGTGGACTTATCTACAATTTAAATGTGGCTTGAGGCTTGATCTAGCCACATTCATAGCCTATGTTTTCTGTGACAATTTGGATGACTAGATTCTTTTCACGTGAGTGTTTTGGGTGGAGATTTTACCTGCACGTGTGCACACATTGATGTGCCCAAATGTACCGTGCACAAAACAAGTGGATTTACATTGTAAATGCTTTCCTAGCCTCCTGGTCCCTGTGTGTGTTGCGGGAGAGAGTGGTAGGAGTCAGGAAGAGAACAGAAGAGCGAGTTCCATGTTTTGAATGTGACAGATAGAATGTAATGTAAAGATGGTGCACAGCCAAAAACCTGACTTAACATTCTCTTTTCCTCAGTCAGGAAGGAATAGGGCTAATTTAAAATTGAACAAAGCCAAATATAATGCTCACTCCTAAAAGAGAAAGCAGGAAACCATTCCAAATGCCCCCAAAATTTTGAATGCCGTTTTCTCTCACCCTCCAGCCTTTTCTTAAGATTCAAGAACCTCAGTGAATCCTTTAGACACTCCTCATGCTTATGAAGGTTAAGTCAGCCAGTTAGGGCACAGAAATTTGGTGTGATTCTTCAATTACTTGGTATTGATTTAGCTGATCAATCACACATTGAATATTGAAGGCACACTCTCAAGAGTTCATGAAAACCCAAAGATCCCAGACTTATCCATAACTGTTACATGAATCATTTTCACAAAGAACAAATTTGTTTTAAAGAGAAAATTGATTCATGGATAGTTTCTACACAGAAAAGAGGGCCATATCCTATGAATAAATGTCATAATCAGTAACTGGATAAGCTGTCTGGAGCAGTACAAAGTCAAATCATTCATGTACATTCCTTCTAAGGCTATGTCTACACTGTAGATCTTACAGTGGCACAGCTGTACAGCATCAGCTGTGCCTCTGTAAGGTCTCCAATGTAGCTGCTCACCTGTTTGCATAATTAAACCACCCCCAATGAGAGGCAATAGGTATGTTGGCAGGAGAGCGTCTCCTGCTGAGATAGCACTGTCCACAGCGGCACTTTTGTTGTGGAAACTTATGTTGGTCATGGGTGTGTTTTTTCACACCCCTGACCAACAAAAGTTTTACAGACAAAAGTGCTAGTCTAGACATAGCCCACGTTACAAAGAGATTTGTAGATGTTAAGGCCATAAAAGACCATTAGATCATCTAGTCTGACTGTCTGCATAACACAGGCCAAATATTCCCAGTAACTTTGATACCAGGGCATATTGCTTGGGACACCATTAATTCTGGAAGCAGAAGACCCGCAAATAGATCTTGTTGACTTTAAAATGTTAGATAAACCTTGCAGGCACTGATGCAGAAATCAGAGCCAGTTTCCTCCCATAGAAAGGATGCTTTTCCCCCCTATTCAAATTTATCCCACCCAAAGCCTATTGGAGTCAGTAGGAAGACTCCAATGGACTTGGACTGTTTCATAACAGGTAATGGATCAAATCCAAAGACCATTCAATGGGATCAAGCTAAGTGGAGGATAGGCATTTCAAAAGAGGACTGACTAGACTGCCATGCATGTATCATCATGCCCTTGCCCTATAATCACGAATAGGAAAGTAAGAGAAAGCTCACTAACTCTTCCTGCTGCATCACCAGTGTTGGTTCTGCATAGTCAGTGAAGATTTCCCTTCTATGGCTGGACTTCATTTGTGACCCATATTTACCTTCAGCTGAGACTTTAGAAGCTGTCCAACAGCCAGTGACAAAGGCCTTTCTCAGACCAGAGGAATCTAGAAGGGACGTTCCATTTCTGATACTGACAAACAGCATGGAAGCGTTCTCTTTAAGATCAGTTAACATTTAATACTTTGCTTCAACCTTAATCATCTTAATACTATTGAGATATTAGCCCTGTACCGTGACTGTTAGCGAGAAACAAGTATTCCTTTGATTTGCAATGAAAACGACTGAACACCAGTGCATGTGGATTGGAGCTTGGAGAACAAGTTTCCAGTTAGGAATTTTAGACATTTTAACAAATATTGCAGTTTAATTTACTTAAACTTAAGCATATATTTAGAATATACCATTAAAAACAAATGAAAATCAGCATGTACACAGTCAGATATCCATTCTCCCTTTCCAGTTGACTTCCCAGGGCTTTGCATTAGGACTTTATATTTGAGGGACCAGTTTAATACTCACAGGAACAAGTAGGTGAAATTTCAACCCTCTTCCACAGCGGCAGTTCATGCATGATTCAAGCATCCTGTCTTCTTCTCGAGGTACTGCTACTATCCTCTCCAAGCATTTTGCCAAAGTGAGAAGCTTTAGTTTATGGATGTGGCTCCATTAGGACCCTGACTAGGAGAGACTGGGGGCTGAACAGGGATTGGGGGGGGGGGGGTAGAGTGAGGCTGGGGGTGGAGCTGGAAGCGTGGCACTCCCTTTCCGCCCCAGTAGGGGCTGGCCTGGGCCCCACTGTGCACCAATGACCAGGTTACTACTACTAATAGTGCCCTGTCACAATCTGGGAGAACCTTTATAAGAGATTCTAAAGGAAAGCGGAACGCTCAAAAATATATTGAACTCATATTACTAGGTCCAATTAAAACATCTTTATACACTTTCAAATGTAAGGGTATGTCTACACTACAAAATTAGGTCGGATTTATAGAAGCCGGTTTTATAGAAACCGGTTGTATGCAGCCGATTGTGTGTGTCCCCACATAAAATGCTCTAAGTGCATGAAGTCGGCGGACCGCGTCCACAGTACCGAGGCTAGCATCGACTTCCGGCGCATTGCACTATGGTACCTATCCCACAGTTCCCGGAGTCTCCGGCGCCCATTGGAATTATGGGTTGAGATCGCAATGCCCGAATGATGCAAAGCAGTGCCGCGAGGGGTTCTGGGTACATTGCGTCAGGCCCCTCCCCCGCCATCACAGCAACGGCAGACAATAGATTCGTGCCTTTTTACCTGGGTTACCTGTGCAGACAACATACCACGCCAAGCATTGAGCCCGCTCAGCTCAGCTCACGGTCACCATATGTCTTCCGGGTGCCGGCAAACGTGGGACTGCATTGCTAAACAGCAGCAGCAGCTTACTGCCTTTTGGCGGTAGACGGTGCAGCATGACTGGTAGCCTTCATTGGCGATCTGGGTGCTGGCAGCTGTGGGGCTGGCAGCCGTGGGGCTGCATTGCACCAGCCCCTTGCCTTTTGGTAGAAGATGGTATATTATGACTGGTATCCGTCGTCGTCGTACTGCAGTGGCTGTCGATCATGGGCACCCGGGCAGACAATGATGGTTATCAGTCGTAGTATGCTATTTTCTGCCAGGCGCCCTGTTGGATCATTGCATGTTAGCAGAGTCGTAGCATGCTATTTTCTGCCAAGTGCCCAGTATTGTCTGCTAAGCACCCAGAAGAGGCCGATGGCGATCTTGGTGCTGGTAGACATGGGGCTGGCAGACGTGGGGCTAGATTGCTACACAGCAGCAACCCCTTGCCTTTTGGGCAGTAGATAGCATATTACGATTGGTATCCATCATTGTCATATTGCAGTGGGTATCAGATCGTGCAATAGACCTGAAGGCTTACTGCCAAGCGCCCAGTATTTGCTGCCAAGCACCCAGAAAATGCCAAGGGCTATCAGTCATGCTGTACCATCGTCTTAAGATGTAAAAAATAGATTTATTCTGCATTCATTTGCTTCCCCCCTCCCTCCTGCTAAACCCAGGCTTTTGAGTTCAATCTTTGGGGGGGGGCATTCTGTGTGACAGTTGTTTGTCTTTCTCCCTGATGCAAAGCCACCTTTCTTGATTTTAATTCCCTGTACGCCATGTCGTCACTCGCCCCTCCCTCCCTCCCTGTACGCCATGTCGTCACTCGCCCCTCCCTCCCTCCCTCTCTCCCTCCCCTGGTCCATCAGATACTACTTTCGCGCCTTTTTTCAGACCAGATGCCATAGCCAGCACTGGGATCATGGAGCCCGCTCAGATCACCGCGGCAATTATGAGCACTATGAACACCACGCGCATTGTCCTGGAGTATATGCAGAGCCTCCTGGACATGCCAAAGCCAAACCAGGACCAGCTGAGGAGGAGGCGATTGCAGCGCGGCGACGATAGTGATGAGGAAATTGACATGGACCTCTCACAAGGGACAGGCCCCAGCAATGTGGAAATCATGGTGTTACTGGGGCAGGTTCATGCCGTGGACCGCCGATTCTGGGCCCGGGAAACAAGCACAGACTGGTGGGACCGCATCGTGTTGCAGGTCTGGGACGATGCCCAGTGGCTGCGAAACTTTCGCATGCGTAAGGGCACTTTCATGGAACTTTGTGACTTGCTTTCCCCTGCCCTGAAGCGCCAGAATACCAGGATGAGAGCAGCCCTCACAGTTGAGAAGCGAGTGGCAATAGCCCTGTGGAAGCTTGCAACGCCAGACAGCTACCGGTCAGTCGGGAATCAATTTGGAGTGGGCAAATCTACTGTGGGGGCTGCTGTGATCCAAGTTGCCAGGGCAATGAGAGACCTGGTGATATCAAGGGTAGTGACTCTGGGAAACGTGCAGACCATAGTGGATGGCTTTGCTGCAATGGGATTCCCAAACTGTGGTGGGGCGATAGACAGAACCCATATCCCTATCTTGGCACCGGCGCACCAAGCCACCGACTACATAAACCGCAAGGGGTACTTTTCAATGCTGCTGCAAGCCCTGGTGGATCACAAGGGACGTTTCACCGACATCAACGTGGGCTGGCCGGGAAGGGTACATGATGCTCGCATCTTCAGGCAGTCTCTTCTGTTTCGAAAGCTGGAGGAAGGGACTTTCTTCCCGGACCAGAAAATAACCATTGGGGATGTTGAAATGCCTATCGTTATCCTTGGGGACCCAGCCTACCCCTTAATGCCATGGCTCATGAAGCTGTACACAGGCAGCCTGGACAGGAGTCAGGACCTGTTCAACTACAGGCTGAGCAAGTGCCGAATGGTGGTGGAATGTGCATTTGGCCGTTTAAAAGCGCGCTGGCGCAGCTTACTGACTCGCTCAGACCTTAGCGAAAAGAATATCCTCATTGTTATTGCTGCTTGCTGTGCGCTCCACAATATATGTGAAAGTAAGGGGGAGACATTTATGGCGGGGTGGGAGGTTGAGGCAAATCGCCTGGCCGCTGATTACGTGCAGCCAGACACCAGGGCGGTTAGAGGAGCACAGCAGGGCGCGGTGCGCATCAGAGAAGCGTTGAAAACCAGTTTTGTGACTGGCCAGGCTACGGAGTGAAACTTCTGTTTGTTGCTCCTTGATGAACCCTCTGCCCCTCCCCCACCACCCGGTTAACTCTACTTCCCTGCAAACCAACCACCCCACCCTCCCCTACTACCCTCCCCCCTTCGAGCACCACTTGCAGAGGCAATAAAGTCATTGTTACTTCACATTCATGCATTCTTTATTAATTCAGCACACAACTAGGGGGATAATTGGAAAGGTAGCCCGGGATGGGTGGGGGAGGAGGGAAGGAAAAGGACACACTCCAATTTAAAACTTTAAAACTTATTGCTATGGAAATCATCTATAGTGGAGTGAGTGGGTGGCCGAAGCCCCCCCCACCGTGTTCTTGGGCGTCTGGGTGAGGAGGCAATGGGACTTGGGGAGGATGGCTGCTGGTTACAGAGGGGCTGTAGCGGCGGTCTCTGCTCCTGCTGCCTTTCCTGCAGCTCAACCATACGCAGGAGCATATCACTTTGATGCTCCAGCAGCCGGAGCATCGACTCTTGCTTTCTAATTACAAGTTGACGCCACCTCTCCTCTTCAGCCCGCGTTTCAGCACGCCACCTCTCCTCTCGCTCATATTGGGCTTTTTTAAAATCAGTCATTGACTGCCTCCACGCATTCAGCTGTGCTCTATCAGCGTGGGAGGCAGTCTGTAGTTCAGTAAACATTTCGTCACGCGTCCTTCGAATATTCACTAGCCTCTGCGAAGGAGTAAGATTTGCAGCTGGTGGAGAAGGGAGAGGTTGTTAAAAAAGATACATTTTAGAGAACAATGGGTAGACTCTTTCACGTTAGATTTTGCTGTTCACAACATCACACAGCACATGTGCTTTTGTTACAAGGTCGCATTTTTCCTCTTATATTGAGAGTCTCCTGGTTTGGTGTGAGAGATCACTCACGCAGTGCCAGGACACAGATTTCAGCTTGCAGGCAGCCATGGTAAGACATACAGTCTTTGGGCTTTTTTAACCTTCTTAACATGTGGGGATGGTTTCAAACAGTACTGCCCTCATTTCCCATACCAAGCATCCGTGCCATTTAAAATGGGTTTGCAATGTAAAAGGAGGGGCTGCGATTTCAGGTTTAACATGCAGCACAAACCCAACTAATTCCCCTACCCCACACACCCAATTCTCTGGGATGGTCACTTCACCCCTCCCCCCCACCGCGTGGTTAACAGCAGGGAATATTTCTGTTCAGCAGAGCAGGAAGGGGCACCTCTGAATGTCCCCTTAATAAAATCGCCCCATTTCAACCAGGTGACCGTGAATGATATCACTCTCCTGAGGATAACAAAGAGCGATAAGGAATGGATGTTGTCTGTATGCCAGCAAACACCGGGACCATACGCTGCCATGCTTTGTTATGCAATGATTCCAGACTACGTGCTACTGGCCTGGCGTGGTAAAGTGTCCTACCATGGCGGACAGGATAAGGCAGCCCTCCCCAGAAACCTTTTGCAAAGGCTTTGGGAGTACATGAAGGAGAGCTTTCTGGAGATGTCCCTGGAGGATTTCCGCTCCATCCCCATACACGTTAACAGACTTTTCCAGTAGCTGTACTGGCCGCGATTGCCAGGGCAAATTAATCATTAATCATTAAACACGCTTGTTTTTAAACCATGTGTAATTTTTGCAAAGGTGCACTCACCAGAGGTCCCCTGTGTGCCCTCAGGGTCTTGGGTGAGTTCGGGGGTTACTGTTTCCAGGTCCAGGGTGACAAACATATCCTGGCTGTTGGGGTAACTGGTTTCTCCGCTTCCTTGCTGCTGTGAGCTATCTATGTTCTCTCCATCCTCATCTTCCTCGTCCGCCGAACCCGCTTCCCCGTTTCCAGAGAGGGACTGATAGCACACGCTTGGGCTAGTGGTGGCTGCACCCCCTAGAATGGCATGCAGCTCCGCGTAGTAGCGGCACGTTTGCGGCTCAGCCCCGGACCTTCCGTTTGCGTCTCTGGCTTTGTGGTAGGCTTGCCTTAGCTCCTTAATTTTCACGCGGCACTGCTGTGCGTCCCTGTTATGGCCTCTGTCCTTCATGGCCTTGGAGATCTTTTCTAATGTTTTGCCGTTTCTTTTACTGTTTCGGAGTTCGGCGAGCACTGCTTCATCTCCCCAGATGGCGATCAGATCCCGTACCTCCCGCTCGGTCCAGGCTGGAGCTCTTCTGCGATCCTGGGACTGGGACTCCATCACGGTTACCTGTGCTGATGGGCTCTGCATGGTCACCTGTGCTCTCCACGCTGAGCAAACAGGAAATGAAATTCAAACGTTTGCGGGGCTTTTCCTGTCCACCTGGCCAGTGCATCTGAGATGAGAGTGCTGTCCAGAGCGGTCACAATGAAGCACTGTGGGATAGCTCCCGGAGGCCAGTAATGTCGAATTCCGTCCACACTAACCCAATTCCAACCCCCTAAGGCCGATTTTATCGCTAATCCCCTTGTCGAGGTGGTGTTAGGAAACCGGTTTAAAGGGCCCTTTAAGTCGACAGAAAGGGCTTCGTAGTGTAAACGTGTCCAGGCTTAAGTCGATTTAACGCGGCTAAAGTCGACCTAAACTCGTAGTGTAGACCAGGCCTAAGTTTATAGGTCAGGTAGGATTAGAACTTTTGGAATCTTGTGCAATCATTACCCAGTTTGAGGAGGAAATCATGCCCTCCAGACCACATTTCTGCTGCACATGGTGGGGGGAACAGGACCAGGCACTGGACAGCTTTTGCAGTGGAAAGCTACATGTCCCTGCATGTTGTAGAGCCCAGCTCCCTGCATAGGAGTGCTGGAGGAAGAGTGGGGAGAAGTGAAAACTGTGGGTGGGCTGGAGGGACGCTAAACTGTAGCTCAATACATAGTGTGGATCCACTGGCCCAGAGTGTACATAGAGGGGAGCAGCAAGCTATGTTCACTCTACCACTCTCTAGCCTGTATTAGCAGACTCAGCCTGATTGTATGGTGGCTACTGCAAGGGTGAAACTAATGGATCTGTTCCTCAGCCCTGCACTTGTCTGATTTTACAAATCGCTTGTTTACTTGGTCCTTGCTCTCTTTCCTAGGACTTAGCCCATAGTATATCTGATTTAATTAGATTACTCCTAGGAGCTTTATTTTCAACCTCTTATACTTTTACCCTTTCCAAGCACCCTTGTTCAGTCCTACATTTCTGCAAAAAAATAACATAACCAAGACCACAAAACTTAATGAATCTGGGAGATAAGGGGGGAAGAGGAAGCCAGAATCCCTGTTTAGCCCACTTAAGAGTGAGGGGAAATAAAATTGACATCACTTATCAGCATAATGCAAGTGTATTCAGTAGGCCAGTCATTATAAAATGTAAACTTGTTTTTAATAATCAGACAATACCATCTTGAGAAGCACAAGACTGAATTCTGTTGCTACAATATTTTGCTTTCCCAACTTTTTTTTTTTTGAATGGGTAGTTCTGTGGAGTGTCCCCAAGTAGAAGGGTGCTATTCAGATACACGTTTGTTAACACTGTTGGACACTCACAGCAGTTGGGGAAGGAAAAGAGATTGTATGACCTAATGTATCTGCCTACTTGCTCAGGTTCATACTCAAGACTATTTTCTGGTCCAGCTTTACATTACATTGTGGTTTGTATTTCAACTTCAGTAAAAAGCTGTTGAATTTCAAGCTGGAGATTCTGTGAAATGCCTACGATTTCTTACTTAAAAAGGACATCCGTGCTAAAGAAGTGAACAGCGGGGGACATTCATTACAATTAAATGATGGATAATTCAAAACAGACAAGGAAGGACTTTCATTTCCCCCATTTCCAGCTGACCCAAGCCACTAGGCACAATGATGCTAAAAGCTGCTTTAACTCCAAGAGCTGGCTTTATCACTATAAAGACATTCTGCACTCCAGTGATCTATTTCACACTTAAGCAGTTCTAATCCCTTTTACAAGAATAATTGTAATTGCAATGCTTTTCTTGACTGCTTCAGGAGCAGCTTTTTCCAAGGAAGAAAGTCTGGTTAGATGTGCAGCAAACATTAAAGCTGAAACAGATTCTGAGGCTGGGTTGATGAACAGAACGAGTCCACATGAAAATGAAAGAAGGAACATAATCTTTTCTTTTAGGGAGTTGATTATTTCTTTTTTGTTTCATGAATAGGCCCACTCATTTACAACCAGGCTAGTTCATTATTTTCAATTTCCTGATTATAAATGAGTTCAGAATTTAGCTTAGCAGAATGATACCTGAAAAAAGGAGATTTAAAAAAAAAAAAAAGTAGAAATGTCACAGGAGAAAGAAGTAGTACACGGTGTTCAGCCTGAAACTCTCCAGAAATTCTACTGGCTAAAGGCAATTATATCTGGAACATATTAGGCAAGCCAGGAGAGCAAAGATATTGGATTCTGTGAAGAGATCACTTAGTCAACAAAGTACTGTGCTTTACATTCACACACATACACTTACATATCTCATGCTGCGAGAAAACCCCTAAAGTTAATAAAGCTGCAGCCTTCCCCTTTAAAAGTTATCCTCGGTTTCATTCTTCTGTTTATTGTGTATGCAGCATCAGTGTTAAATACTGAACCTTTTGCCCCTCAAAACACAGGTCTCTCCCTTGTAAGCTAACAGTTGCTCAAAACAGCAGTCTTGGGTTGCACACACCAGCTGAGAATAATTTTAATTTAAAACATTGTGAAGTCAAATGTGAAAATAATAAAAAACCTACAGATATTTAACCATCTTTATGAAAACCACTACATTTGGTGCTTAAAACAGGTTGACAGCATCCTTTTAACTTATCCACTATTTTTCTCTAGGCAGCAGGCCTATCTAAGTCTTCCTGTTTGATGTGAATCCAGTATTCTTTACTTATGAAGCTACAAGAAGAGAGGCAATTCTTGATTTAGTCCTAAGTGGAGCACAGGATCTGGTATAAGAGGTCAATATAGCTGAACCACTTGGTAATAGTGACCATAATATAATTAAATTTAACATCCCTTTTGGGGGGATAACACCAAAGAAGCCCACCACAGTAGTATTTAATTTCAGAAAGGGGAACTACAAAAAATGAGGAAGTTAGTTAAACAGAAATTAAAAGGTACATTGCCAAAAGTGAAATCCCTGCAAGCTGCATGGAAACTTTTAAAAAACATAATAGAAGCTCAAATTAAATGTATACCCCAAATTAAAAAACACATAGTAAGAGGACCAAAAAAGTGCCACTATGGCAAAAAGTCATCCTTGAAAAGTTGGAAGCTAAATCCTATTGAGGAAAATAGAAAGGAGCATAAACAGGCAAGTCAAGTGTAAAAGTATAATTAGGCAGGCCCAAAAAAGAATCTGAACAGCAACTAGCCAAAGACTCAAAAACTAAACAGCAATTTTTTTTTTAAATGTACATCAGAAGCTGGAAGCCCGTTAAACAATTAGTGGGGCCACTGGACGAACGAGGTGCTAAAGGAGCACTCAGGGAAAATAAGGTCATTGCAGAGAAACTTAATGAATTCTTTGCATCAGTCTTCACTGCAGAGGATATGAGGGAGAAACCCACACCTGAGCCATTCTTTTTAGGTGAAAAATCTGAGGAACTGTCCCAAGGTACCTCTAGACTAGAAACGTAAGACGACCTATATTGGACCGACTTACAGTTACCACAGTAATTACTGCAGTGGTGCATGTCCACACTACCCTGCTTGGGTCGGTGGTGCGCATCCTCACCAGGAGCGCTTCCACCAACCTAAGAGGGGCAGCGTGGGGAGCTGAGAGCTTCTCCCCCTCCCACCCGCTCCTCTCTGGGAGCAGGACAGCCTTGTCAACTTCACAGCTCAGGAAGCTGTGAAACTGACAAGGCTGCCGACTCCCAGTGGAGAGCGGGTGGTGTGTGTGTGGGCTTCTTGCCCTGACTCCCAGCTGCGAGTGGTCCAGCCCCCCAGCTCTTGAGGGAGCGGGGAGCATCTGGGCTCTAGCTGCCCGGCTTTCTTGTCAATTTCACAGCTCCTGCCATGAAACTGACAAGACAGCCAACAGCTGATGTAAACACCACAATGTCTACACAGACACTACCTCACCCTAACTACACCGACATAAACCCTACGCCTCTCGTGGAGGTGGAGTTATTATGTTGGTGTAGTAGGGCACTTACATCGGCAGGAGCAAGGCTGTAGTGTAGACACTGACATAATTAGGTCAATGTAAACTGCCTTACATCAACCTAACTGTATAGTGTAGACCAGGCCCCAGATTGAGGTATTATTAGAGGAGGTTTTGGAATAAATTGATAAATTAAACACTAATAAGTCACCAGGATCAGACAGTATTCACCGAAGAGTTCTGAAGGAACTCAAATATGAAATTGCAGAACTACTAACTTTGGCATGTAACATATTTAAATCAGCTTCGATACCAGATAACTAGAGGATAGCTAATGTGACACCAATTTTTAAAAACATTACAGGCCGGTAAGTCTAACTTCAGTATCAAGCAGATTGGTTGAAAGTAAGGAACAGAATTAGACACAGATGAAGATGGTTTGTTGGGGAAGAGTCAACATGGTTTTTGTAAAGGGAAATTGTGACGGGTTCCCCCTGGGGTGCCACTTGGAAGTGGGGTACCACTGAGCTCGCTTGACCCACCAGCCTGGGCTCCCTTTCACCCTGTGGTGCTCTGATAAGTTGCCAAGCTCTCCACGCTTGCTCTGTCACCATCCTACACACAGATAAGGACACACCCCGCTGCTGCAGCCTCACACACACACACACACACACACACACACACACACACGCTGAGATCAACTCTGCGTGGGAAGGCTCAGCTAAGGCACCTCCCAGTTGTGAAGGCATGCACCCCCCCTCTGGAGTGTAAACCCCAGATTGTACAGCGCAAGATGGTACAGAGAACTGTATAGCATAAGCTCATGCAATTCACCCCCTCCCTCAATGTGAAGGAAGATATACAACATCTTTCTGCCCCAAGTATGATTTCCACACTGGTTTTAGACAAAACAAAAACAAGTACACAAAGTTTGCGGACAATACCAAGCTGGGAGGGGTTGCAAGTGCTTTGGAGGATAGGATTATAATTCAAAATGATCTGGACAAACTGGAGAAATGGTCTGAAGTAAATAGGATGAAACTCAATAAGGATAAATGCAAAGTACTCCACTTAGTAAGGAACAATCAGTTGCACACAACCAAAATGGGAAATGACTGCCTAGGAAGGAGTACTGTGGAAAGGGATCTGGGGGTCATAGTGGATCGCAAGCTAAATATGAGTCACCAGTGTAACGCTGTTGCAAAAAAGCAAACATCATTCTGGGATGTATTAGCAGGAGTACTGTAAGCAAGAAACGAGAAGTAATTCTTCTGCTCTACTCAGCTGATTAGGCCTCAACTGGAGTATTGTGTCCAGTTCTGGGCACCACATTTCAGGAAAGATGTGGACAGATTGGAGAAAGTCCAGAGAAGAGCAACAAAAATGATTAAAGGTCTAGAAAACATGACCTATGAGGGAAGATTGAAAAAATTGGGTTTGTTTAGTCTGGAGAAGAGAAGACTAAGAGGGGACATGATAACAGTTTTCAAGTACATAAAAGGTTGTTACAAGGAGGAGGGAGAAAAATTGTTCTTCTTAACCTCGGAGGACAGGACAAGAAGCAACGGGCTTAAATTGCAGCAAGGGTGGTTTAGGTTGGACATTAGGAAAAACGTCCTAACTGTCAGGGTGGTTAAGCACTGGAATAAATTGCCTAGGGAGGTTGTGGAATCTCCATCATTGGGGATTTTTAAGAGCAGGTTGGACAAACACCTGTCAGGGATGGTCTAGATAATACTTAGTCCTGCCTTGAGTGTAGGGGACTGGACTAGAAGACCTCTTGAGGTCCCTTCCAGTTCTATGATTCTATGCTATAACTGTGTTTGAGAGCTTGTATAGTTAGGATACACACTTGAGAATATCAATGGCTAATATGAGACTAGAGCACAAGTATATTTAAAATTAAAAACCAATCACCTTCAGAATATTCAAAGAGGAGGGTGAGATTTTGGAGGCCATTGAAACAGCTTCTAGCTGACTTCACACATCAGCACTTAGAAAGATTCATTTTCCTATTCACTTTGTGAGATTTTTTTTTCCTCTGACTAATGTGGCCATTTCTACATTCCAAAAAAAGGAGGATTGGGAGTTCATATTTTATTGCTTCATCCTGGATTCCCATGTTTGAAAAGATTGATATCAGAAGGCAAAGAGCCAGCACTCCATTGCACTATAGAATGGCCTTTTCCTTTGCCAAAATGCTGATTAAATGAGTTCTGCCCTATTTTGCTTTTCATATCAGTGCCTTTTCACTGAAAAATGGAAATAGCCATAATTAACCTCAATGAAGCATGACTTAAAATAGGAATCAGATTTTTATAGAATACTGAGCTAAATATTCTTTTCACTATTTAAAATTCTGGTGGCTGCTGCAATGTGTTGTATACCCTAGGTCTCAGAGTGGAGGTTAGATTTAAAGAGATTTTTTTTCCCCATGGAGAAACCTGAGGCAAGTGGGAAAATATTTCACCCAATAGCTCAAAGATTTCATCTTTATTAACCAAATGTGTCAAGCACCGTAGGTTAACTTTTCTTGCTCTGCTAGTCTAAAAGTATATTCACTATGGCTGGGCTCATATTAAAACACCAGATCTGGCCACCTAAACGTTTAGGGGAGGTTGGAATCTGAAAACATCTGAATTTTGCAAATGCACCTTATCTTTATTATATAAAAAAATCCTACACCTGAACATCCCCAAACTGGATCTGGGGTATTATGATCCAGATCTGAATTTTGTGGCTTGGGCCCCATCGCTAGTATTTATGGTTGGCTGGTGAAAGCACAAGCTGGAGAAAATCAAATTAAAATAATGATTTGTTTTCTCTATTCTGTTGTTGGAGAATAAACAGCTTACTTCAGTCACTTGGGTAGCTGGTCCTTGTCAATATATTTTAGAGGCGCTGACAGCTGGGAATGAGTATCAAATCAATTCCTGACACATACTGGCTCTGCCACTGGTCTGCTGGGTGACTTTTCACAAGTCACTTCACTTCCCTATGCTTCAGTTCGCCATCTTTACAATAGGCATAATAATACTGACCTCCTTTGTAAAGTGATCTACAGATGAAAAGTGCTATATAAGAACTGGGTTTTATTAGTAACATGGAAAGTGCAGAAAAGATGGAACTACTCAAGAGTGCATGTAAAACACTGGCTTTGTAAGGTTTCAGTCTGTTGAAAAGGAATTCCTAAAATGAGCCTGGAGACAAATGACCATGGAACAGTGTGAGATTTGGGTAAAAAAAAAAAAAAAAAAAAAAGGAGAAGAAAAAAAAAAGAAAAGGAAAAAGGGAAAAATAAAAAAAAAAAAAAAAAAAAAAGCTGGGGAAAAGCAAGGTCAGGGTGGGGGATCAACTCTCCCCCCCTCCACCCCATAGCAAGTGATGCTCCTGATGTCCAAGCTTGGAATGCAATATAGTGGCAAAGAGAGCCAATGAGATCATTTGTGGCTGTATGTGCACCCACATCATACACCTGAGAAGATACATTAAAATGCTTCCTGCTCATTATTTGAAATCCTAAATACAAAGAAAATGTAGACTTAATACAAAATACAAAAGTAGTTCCTTCTGCTTTGCAAAAAGGAAATGAAAATATCTCAAGTGTTTATGGGTTGAAGTTTGTGGAAGGGGAGGGCTGAGCATTTTTGTTAGTTGGGCGTGTACTTTTTTCCTCTGTAAAACAATGGACTAGGATGTTATGTTTTATTCGATGTCTGGAGAGGTTGATAAGGCAGTTTTGTAAATCTAAACAAAGTCATGTGGGCGAACTTCAGCCCCTGCTAATGGGGTATCGACACAACAGGCTACAGCAGAAGCCACAGAGGATGAGGTATGAAAAAAGTCATCTTCGAACAAAAACAAAATACTAGTACTCCCACCCCAAGACTCTAGGCATTAAGGAGAAATCAGCACCCCAACCCAGGTACTGATGAGTGCCATTCTTCCCTCGAGTCCATTCTTAGGGCTCTCTGAGGGAAAGGGGAGGCCCAGAGAGTCTCTCCCATTCAGCAGGCTTGCAAACAGTTTATGTAAAATTTGTTCTCCAAAGATGGCAAATTCATGTGATACATGCTGGTTTCATAATCTTTCTTAATGCCATGACTTGTGAATAGTGCTTTTAAGCTTCGTAATCATAGATGCATTTATAGCAGTGTGTGGTTTCTCTCTGCCTCAACGAATCTGCTAAATAGCTGGTCAGTGAAATGCAGACCTGGTTAATTGTACACAGTCTAAAGAGCCCCTACAGATTTTTATGGTTGAATCTCATGTAAAGTTAACAGCTCCTTGCCATTTGCCAGAACCTTTTGAGGCATGAGAATTATCCTACCAGCTGCTGAACTTATTTACTCAGGATAGATAAAAGCAGAATGTGAGAGGCTCTTTCCTTAAAAAAGTTAAAGCCTATTTATCTGTCTTTTGATTTTCTATCGCATTCTTCACCAAAGTATCCAATTACTTATGACTGGTGTGTTCACGTGACAGCATTTCCTAGTGCAGGGCATATGGAAGCGTTAACTTTCCCTCTTAGATTGACATCTTCTGCAGGAAATATTCTCTGTGGTTCCAATATTCAGGAATGCTGTTGAGTGGTGCAGTTTAGCTCCGGCCAACCTGCCAGTGCAAACACCTTTAATAGTTGCTTATGGCCATTGTAGGTTTAAAGACAGCCTTCTCGTTAAGGCCTGCTCATTTGCTACACCTGGTCGTATGACTGCAGTAACAAGAACTGTGCTAGTCAACTTGTCTACACTTGGTGGCCTGTGATAAAGCAATCTCAGTTACAGGATAAGATCACCTGACTGAGCCTCTGACTACAATGGCTCCTGACATCCAACCCAGGGCTTGGAAATAACATACAAAAGGAGGCATGTATATGCTATGCTGTATGTATGGTTGTGATGGTTCTTGGGGTACCCAGGGTTCTGAGGCACCTTTTTAATCCCTGCCTCCAATGAGAGGGAGACTTGCTTGAGCTTAACTCGGTGTCAGCTCCCTGACACCACCAGCCTGCTAGCTACCCAAGAAATCTCCCCTGGGCTCTGCCAGCCCTTACTTTGCCTTGCAGATTAACAATAGATGTACCACAATCCCCAAGCTCCATTAAAGCATTTCCCTGTAGTGTCTAGGCCCTTATCCACTGAATGCTCACAGAAATACAAGGTGTGCTGTCCCCAAGGGAACAGCATATACACTAGCTAGGATTCAACTCAGGATCAGCTTCTTGCTGAATACCCTAGCACTGAGATTTATTTATTGTGGAAACAATAAGTTACAAGAAAGATTCAAGAGCTAGTAAGTAAATATAATGGAAGCAAAAGGGTTACATAGAAAACAAAATCATAACACTTTCTAGAGACTAAACTTAATTTAACTGGCTAACCTGATTAAAGAAGTCTTGTCTCACCCAGAGTCTTTTGGAGCATCTTACACCAAGGTAGGCAGAGATCCTGTTTTCATGAATATAAAGAAACTGTCCATTTACTCCCTAGGTGCAGGATAAAGGGGTATCTTCTTGCCTTCTCCTTATCTCACCCAAAATTCATTGTCTCTATGCAGAGTCAGGATAATCCCCCAGGGCTTATTCGCTGGTGTGTTACCTCCCTGTTGATTTCACATTGTAGCCCATAGGGCTAGCTTGCCTTTATTATATTCACTGCTTTGCATTATGTTCAGCAGTAATGCAAGGAACCTACAATCCTTTAAGACATTAGGTTCAGCAAGTTAGCATAAGGCTGAGGCCTATGAACGTTGAACTGATAAACAGTCCAACAGAAAACCTCAAGTATTGGGGAGCTGAAAATAGAGTGTTTAAGGGGAATTTGACTACAGGAACAACCAACCATAAGTGTCCAAGAGTCCAACCATATAAGTGTCATGGCAATGAATTGACGTATGCAACAGGTACATGAGCTACATCTGCAGATACCTAACCACAAAAGGGCCATGCTTTGGGGATTGTCCGCTCCTTTCTTTGCGGTTCACTCTAATTGAGTGACCTCAGCTGGCCTCCACTGGGACCCCGGACACAATATGATAACTATTGATGTGGCAGTTATCCCTCCAGCTTCTGATCATCCAAAGTGAGCCATGTCGCCCTTAGAATCAGGGCTGCCATGCCCACATTGTGGGAGTGGCAGAGAAGTATGGATGCCAAACTGTATTCCATTCTCTGGTTATTTAGACAGATCACCTGATGTTGAGCCTCTGCAAATATTCATGTTAAACAAAAAGTCCTCACTGTCGCCTGTGAGCTCCTCCTGGCTCTCCCTGTTTGAACGCAACAGATTATCTGACTCCAAGCTCACTCTGGTACATATTGTGAGGCTTTCATCTCTCAAACTTGCTGCAATAGAAAAGTCTGGCCCTGGTCTTTCTTTCTTACTAGTCTCCTATGAATTAACTTTTGTTAAACAAAAAAGAGTTGCATTAACACAAATGTTTTTTATAATGTGAAAACATGCAAACATTTCCACAGCTTTCCCCACCTTCTGTTATAGATAAAAAACAATTCATCCGATATTACATCTCATCTGATCTCTAGCTACAGCTCTCTATTTAGAGATAAAATGGGTTCTTATTGTTCTAAGGTTTTGGAAACCAGCTAACAAATCTAAATTCAAACAGGAACATTGCTAATTTCTAGATATTCAAATAAATAACCTCTTGACAAATAGTTAAACATTATCATATTTTGATTAGTTGATTTGCTGAACAGAAGCAGAAATGCATGTGACCGTAGCAAAGGATAAGGCATCAACATCTTTTTTTAAAAATGCCTCAGCAATCAAACAGAATCCATTGCCACAATTTAATTTGAATTAGCAGTTTAATTAGATTCTATACAATGGCTTCCATTATTGTGTTCAACAAGATCCATTTAATTCCCAGCTGTAGAATTTCTCTATCCCTGCTAAAATACCAATTAAACACTTAACCTTGTTAACATTTAATCAATAAGATATATAGGATACTTCAAAATGGTTATTCAGTGCAGGGACTGTAGCACTGTATTGCTTCTCTGTACTGTGATGTTCCTTTTTGTTTATGAGGACTTAAGATTGAGTTCAGCTGCTCTCATTATAACATGACAATTCTACAATACTAACTGGACACTTGTATTCTCTGTTGTGCAGCTCGCTTGATAGTAGCTAAGGGTGAATCATTTTAATGAATTAAAATTATACAAATTTTGTGATTTTTTTTTTCCAGATAAAATATTCAGTTTTCCCTTCACTATTCCTCAAGCTCTACTTGGTAGGTATTTGTTCTTTGCTGGGAGTGTGTATGTGTCAAGTCTTCTGCTTCAGTCTCTAAACTTAGTCAACTAAAGCCAGATCCTTGGCCTTGATAGGACTGTTTTGAATTGTTCCAGTGTGTGGCTTTTTAGAATCAGGATTTTCATTTTACTTCTGCTTTGTCTTACTGTGTTTCTCAGCACAGGCTCAATATTCTTATCAGCAGTTGCACTGTAAAGTGAAAAGTAAATTCAGGCACTGTAGCAAAGCGCAGATTCACCCCTGCAGCACCTCCTGCTGGTTACTTCCAGGAATTAGCTCTTCCAGCATCCAGAGCACCCTCTGCAGGCCAGTGATCTGCCTGTCCTCTGCCCCTGCTGCCCTTTTACCTGGGGTGCTGCCCCCCGGCAGTACCCCCACAGTTTTAGAGTCTCCCCCTCCTAGGGGAAACTCCACCCAGTATCCCCACTTTGCCTCAGTCTTGGCTACTGCCCAGTCTCCATCTAGCCCCCATTCACTGGGGCAGACTGCAGTATCAGCCACTCATCACAGGCAAAGGGTTCAGACCTGCTGCCTCTGCCTACCCAGGGGCTGTCCCCTGCAACCCAGTACCTAATAGGCCTTACCAGGCCTACAGCCTGGGGCTTTCCTAGGCCGGAGCTCCCCAGCTCCCTTGGCCTTTCCCCAGCCCTGCTCCACTCTAGGCACTTAGTTAAGTTCCCTGCAGCCAGGCCCTTCTCTCTCTGAATGCAAAGAAAGACTGTCTGCTTGAGTGCCTGGCTCAAGCCTTTATAGGGCCAGCTGGGCCCTGATTGGGGCATGGCCCCAGCTGAGCCTTCAGCCCAGGCATCTTGCCCTTCCAGGGCTGTTTTAAACCCCTCAGGGCAGGAGCGGGTAACCACCCCGCTACAGGCACACACATAGGGATATGATTTCACAGCTAAAACCCTTACTAATGCTATAGCCATAAACTTTCACTTTCCCCACAGAAAAAACAGTCTTCAGGATGTCAGGTTTACTTTTATGCTTCAGTCATTTAAACCAGGTCATTCCTTGCAAGACTATACAAACTGTATAGTGATTGAAGAATTCCTTCATCTGCGGCGTCTCCACTAGAATGTTTGAGTCCAGAGCAGAGTTCGATTGGACAGACCATGATTAATTCTCTCTTGAAAAGTATCTTTCAGAGAAAGAGAATTATTTCTTTGTCCTTGTTGTTCCTAGATATTTTGGGGTTAGTCACAAACGTGAAGCACATGGTAGTCAATCATTCTGTCAGTAGCCTAAATAAGCGTTGTTCTTGAGCCTTTTTTTTTATTACATTTTTTTTAGTTCTGCCTCACACTCCCCTGGAATCTTATTAAAATTTTTGTAATTAGTTCATATTATGCCCTCTTCTCTTTCTAAACTGAAAATAGTGATTGCATCATTCTGAGCTGATTGCTGAAAGCTACTGAAAACCAACTAAGATGTCTGCCAAAACTTATCACCTAAATATGGTCTTCCTAGTTCATATTTTATAAGATACTCTCTGTAGTCAGTAATAGATATATCAGCATAGTTGAACAGTTGTGTAGAACAGCTTCCATCAGTGCATGAAAATATTCACAGAAGTGTATCCATGAGATGGAGAAACCGGTATACCATGAAATTGTGTCCTTGTGCTACTGATCACAATTCTTTGCTACTAATACCTAAAGTGCTCTGAAATCTAGTAAGAGATTTGGCATTTTTTACAGTGGGCTATCTCCATGTCTGAAAAAGCTAGCTGTAAGAAGATAAGTTCGATGATATATTTTAACAACAGGCACTTCCTTTGCACAAACTTCTGTAACCTCTTACTATTTTCTTTCTTGTATGTTATCAATGAACACAGAGGGAAGATTACATTTATTATCTCTGACATTGGTCAAAGACTCTTCTGCATCTGTGGTTTTGGTACCCGTGACTCTTCCTGGGGATACCCAAGATTGTAATTCACTTATCATCTGCCCTTAGCATGAGGAAACCTTGTCTGTTCCTGCCAGGAGTCAGCTCCCTGACTCCACCAGCCACAGATAACACAAGCATTCCCTTCTCAGACCACATGGGCTCCACTGTCCCTCGTGCAGACTAGCAATAGTCACACTCCAACCCTAAGTCCTCCTGGCATCCCCCTGTGGTGTCCAATCCCTTATCTACTGGATACTCACAGAATTACCAGACTTGTTGTTCCCATAGGAACAGTACATCACAGCTTATTAGTCAGACCTTAGACCCCAGCTCTGCTTAGCACACTTAGATTTGTTTATAAAGAAAGCAAGTATTAGTTTATTTAACAAAGAACAGAGATTCAAATGCTGGCAAACAGAAATATTGGAAACAAAGGGTTACATATAAAAGAAATCGTAACATGCATTTGAGTGCCTAAACTGACTAACAAGATGCCCTGTTGGCTACTAAGGTACTGATTACCCAAAGTCCTTTGCACAGCGTTTTGCAACTAAGATGGTTGAGACTCTCCTTTCATGAGACCAAGCCCACTGGCAGCTTGTCTCCCCCAGATGAAGGATGTCAGGGTGTCTTTCTGCAACCCTAGCTATATTTGACTGGTCCTTTGTTCTTCGCCTGTGAACAGCGTTGTCCCCTGCTGATTACTTCTTCCTGTTAATTTCTGCTTCTGAAGTCTCCACAATCTCTGCATTAGCATTTGACTCAGTATTCAAATAAACTCCCATTGTAGAATACACAATGGTCAGCCAGGGAGATATGTATCTCCCACCTTCTGTCTGGTGGAACCTGTCTTAGGGCATGTTATGTCTGTGTGACCTACCTTTAACTTCATGGTTTTAAGAACATAATTTCCAGTATATACATACATACATACATACATACATACATACATACATATCTCCTTACAGATTGTCCACCAGGGCCGGCTCTAGGTTTTTTGCTGCCCCAAGCAAAAAATTTTTTGGTTGCCCTGCACCCCAGCCCTGGGCTCTCCCTCTGCCCCCCCCAACTACACCCTCCTGCCTCCCCAGCCCCGGGTCACTGGCAACTTGCTCCCAGGGCGGGTCATTCAGCAGGAATTTTGGATGTGCACAGAACACAGACAGGATTGATACCCATATGGTTACAGAACTGCAGTAAAGTGGAACAATTTTCAGCTTGTGTGACTGGAGGATATCTGGATGCATGTTATAAGACTGTCCTACATAAATGAGGAAAAGTTGAGGTGCCTTTATTATTCTTTTGTTCCATTCTTTGTTTCTATGGGGAATGCACTATCACGGTCTTCCTTTTAAACAAATAAAACTAAAACTTAAAAAAAAAAAAAAAAGCAATGGCTGTTGAAAATAGCAATTCCAGTCCTAATAACCACTGGGAAGCATTTCTTGCTCAATTTATTCTACTTTTTCTACAGCAAGTTACAGTGGATCAGTATATTTGATTTGGGGGAAATGAAGTAACAGCTGCCCAAATTGAGCTTGAGCACTCCTGAATTTTGAGGGTGTTCAAATCTGGAAGGCAGGTGCTAGATTCCCTTTCTGAATATTAGCTACATCTGGAAAGGAAAAGTCAATTTCTGCTTTCATGGCTCAGAAGTGGAAATCCTCCTAAGTGCCTGGTACTGTATCTAAAGCTGCCCAGGTCCAGAGCCTCCCCTCCCTTACTTTTCATTTTAAATTCTAGTGGGATCCACATACCTCCCTTGCTAGACTTCATATAGAGAGGTGCACCGTCCATTTAGTCCACCCAATTCCTTCTTTGGAGGAGAGCCCAGGGCTGGGGCGGCAGGAGGTGCGGGGGGGGGGGAGAGGGAGGGAGAGCCCAGGGCTGGGGGAGCAGGGGAGTGCAGGTGGGGGCCAGAGCTGGGGCTGCAGGGGGTGTGGGCGGGGGAGAGCCCAGGGCTGGGGTGGCAGGAGGTGCAGATGGGGGCCAGAGCTGGGGCAGCCGGGATGCGGGGGGGGGGTGTGTGTGACCAGAAGCTGTTTATGCAATGTTGTTGTGTTATAATTGTACTTCTTACAGACATTGCATGAAACAAACTTTCAAGTTTTCCTCTTAAGTGTTTGGTTCTGCAGTTAACTTGTATTGATTTTGATGGGACTGGACACTTAATTAAATTGAGTTACCAAAAACTTTGGTGGTCTTTAGAGATACAGTAGCTAGATTCTCTGCTACGCTGAAATTACCTGCCCAGGCTTATAGATTCATAGACTCTAGGACTGGAAGGGACCTCGAGAGGTCATCGAGTCCAGTCCCCTGCCCTCATGGCAGGACCAAATACTGTCTAGACCATCCCTGATAGACATTTATCTAACCTACTCGAAAAATATCTCCAGAGATGGAGATACCACAACCTCCCTAGGCAATTTATTCCAGTGTTTAACCACCCTGACAGTTAGGAACTTTTTCCTGTCCAACCTAAACCTCCTTTGCTGCAGTTTAAGCCCATTATTTCTTGTTCTATCCTTAGAGCCTAAGATGAACAATTTTTCTCCCACCTCCTTATGACACCCTTTTAGATACCTGAAGACTGCTATAATGGTCCCCTTTCAGTCTTCTCTTTTCCAAACTAAACAAACCCAACTTTTTTGCCGCCCCCAAGCATGAGCCCGTCCATGAGCAAAAAAAAGAAGTTTCAAGACCCTGCTCCAAAGCATAAAGATGCTAAACCGTCTCAATCAAATGGCT
>NW_020664409.1:67268473-67306799 GCF_002925995.2 Terrapene triunguis | reverse complement strand
GGGGGGGGGAGGCAGCAAAAAACCTAGAGCTGGCTCTGTTCCTACCATTCACAGCAAGCTGCAGATTAAAGTTCCATACTCCTTCCCCCACCCTTTCCTGTTGCTAGTGGCCAAGGGAATGCTGGGAAATGTAGTTCTTTCCCTGCTCCAGGGCTGGCTCTATAGGCAGGGAGCTAACCAAGGAACTACAGCTCCCAGGGCCTCCTGTTGGTTCTCAGCTCTCATGTTGGATTCTTGCAACCCTTGCAAATCTGCCGCCCCAAGCAACTGCTTGCTTTGCTGGTGCCTAGAGCCGGCCCTGTTGTCCACACATACATTTCACAATGATTATGATAACCAGTGTGACACAGGCTTTCATTAGAAACCTTAATTATTAATAACTACCCTCTGTCATAAACAGATAGTTAAGGATTAATAACTCTTTTACCTGTAAAGGGTTAAGAAGTTCACCTAGCCTAGCTGACACCTGACCAGAGGAACCAATGGGTGGACAAAATGTTTCAAAAGGAAGGAGGGAAGTTCCCTTTGTCTGGGTCAGTTTCAGTTTTGACCGGAGTGGGAAAGCTCCAGAATTCAGCCTCTTATCAAGTAGTGAGTATTAGTGAAGGAAATAAATAGGTTTATGTTTATTTTCTTTTGTAACTTGTCTTGTGCAATTAGAGGAATAATCAAATTGGGTATTTTTTGTGTAACTAAGTTTTTGCCCAGGGGAACATCCTCTGTGTTTGGAATCTGTTGTCTGTGAGAGTAGCTGGTATGCTAATCTCTCCCAGAGGGTTTTCTTTTACCTTTCTTTTCTTTAATTAAAAGCCTTCTTTTTAAGAACCCGATTGATTTTTTCCTTGTTTTAAGATCCAAGGGGGTTGGATCTGGACTCACCAGGAATTGGTGGGGGGAAAGGAGGGGGAATGGTTAATTTCTCCTTGTTTTAAGATCCAAGGGGTTTGGATCGGTGTTCACCAGGGGATTGGTGGAGGAGTCTCTCAAGGCTACCCAGGGAGGGAAAGGTTTTGGGGGGGAAGACAGAGTTTCCCAAATAACTCATAAATCATTTGGGCGGTGGCAGCAAGACCAGATCTAAGCAGGTAATTGAGCTTAGGGGTTCACATGCAGGTCCCCATATCTGTACTCTAAAGCCCAGAGTGGGGATGAAACCTATGACACCCTCTGAGTACAGTTATTCAGACAGTTATACACCCACCTTATAGTAGCCCCATCTAAGGCCTGGTCTACACTAGGCTTTTATGTCGAATTTAGCGCCGTTATATCGAATTAACCCTGCACCCGTCCACACCAGGAAGCCATTTAGTTCGACATAGAGCTCTCTTTAAATCGATTTCTGTAATCCTCCCCAACGAGAGGAGTAGCGCTAAATTCGAAATGGCCATATCGAATTAGGCTAGGTGTGGATGGAAATCGACGCTAATAGCTCCGGGAGCTATCCCACAGTGCACCACTCTGTTGACGCTCTGGACAGCAGTCCGAGCTCGGATGCTCTGACCAGCCACACCCCGGGAAAATTTTAATTCCTTTTCCTGTCTGGGCAGTTTGAAGCGCAGTTTCTGTTTGGACACCGTGGCGAGCTCAGCAGCAGTGGCAGCAGTGGCAACGATGCAGAGCTCTCCAGCAGAGATGGCCGTGCAATCCAATAGAAAGAGGGCCCCAGCATGGACGGATCGGGAAGTCTTGGATCTCATCGCTGTGTGGGGAGATGAGTCCGTGCTTGCCGAGCTGCGCTCCAAAAGACGGAATGCAAAGACCTATGAGAAGATCTCTAAAGCCATGGCAGAGAGAGGCTACAGCCGGGCTGCAACGCAGTGCCGCGTGAAAATCAAGGAGCTGAGACAAGGCTACCAGAAGACCAAAGAGGCAAACGGACGCTCTGGATCCCAGCCCCACACATCCCGTTTCTACGAGGCACTGCATTCCATCCGAGGTGCGGCCGCCACCACTACCCCACCCCTGACCGTGGACTCTGAGGATGGGATATTGTCCGCGGCCGGTTCCTCCGACATGTTAGCGGACGGGGAAGATGAAGAAGGAGATGAGGAGGACGAGGCAGTCGACAGCGCTGGCACCGCTGATTTCCCCGACAGCCAGGAGCTCTTCATCACCCTGACAGAGATCCCCTACCAACCGTCCCCCGCCGTTACCCCAGACACAGATTCAGGGGAAGGATCAAGCAGTAAGTGTTTTAAATATCTAAACATTTATTTACAACATAACTGGCATATTTAAAATATTAACAGTAGCTAAACATGTAAACATTTATTTACAACAAAACAGGAAGATTTAAAATATTAACAGTGGGTAAAGTGCTTCAAAACATGTAAACAGGAAAGTCAAACAAAAGGGGAATCTGTGCAAAGTGTATCATGATTAGTCTGTCTTTGGGCGCCTCAATATGTAGTCCGAACCATTTTCAAAAAATTTCACAATGTCCGCTTCATGATTATAGTGCCCAAAACCCTGCAGTCACTTGTCCCTCCAAGGGCACCTAAGCCAAGAACTGGTCAATGTAAGCGGGGATAGAGGCGAGATCCTCCGGGGAGAACTCCTCATACGCCTCCTGCAGGTGTTTTTCCAGCCTCATGAGCAGGTTCCTGGGCAGGGAGAGCTTATTAGGCCCCCCGTGGTAGGACACGTTTCCCTGCCACAACGCCAGCAGGTACTCCGGGATCATGGCCTTGCAGAGCATTGCAGCAAATGGATCCGGTTTCTGCAGGCTGTCCCGGAGCATCTTCTCCTTCTGGCTCTCCGAGACCTTCAGGAGGGTGATGTCTGGCATGACTCCCTGCTGTGAATTAGGTAGGGGAAAGTTAGTATTGGGACTGCTTGCCCGTCCCTTTACAGAACTGCAACCGCCGGTTTACAGCCACGCGGTTTACAGCCGCGAGGGGGTGGGACAGGGCCAGAGTTCATGCTTGCAGGATTGCTGCCAGCAGAGACTCGCATTGCTTTCTATGTGAAAGGAGGCCAGTGCCACTCTTAAAGTTTTAAGCGGCCACAAGTCTACGGCTTACCATGTTTGCCAGCTAGACAAAGTCCGGTGTCCAGCCCTGCTCCTCAGCTCGCCACAGCAAGACCGCAGGCACTGTAGAAGAGGGCCGAAAATTCGACCTTGTCCTCAGTGCGCGTGTGATAGGTGCTCTGCATGGTCTTGTTCACAGAGAAAGACTATGTTCTCTGTTCACAGATACATTGCTCTGTCTCGGGAATTCACTCCCTTTTTCCAATTCCCACAGCCACATCTGCCCAGAGGCTAGCGCACATTAGGAGGAGGAAGAAGAGGACACGGGAAGACATGTTTGCTGAACTAATGGCATGCTCCCGAGCACAGGCAGCCCAGCAGACACAGTGGAGGGAGAACTTGTCCCAAATGCACCGGGCAAACATTGAACGGGAGGAGAGGTGGCGACAGGAGGACAGGCAGGCTACTCAAACGCTGCTTGGACTAATGAGGGAGCAAACGGACACGCTCCGCCGCCTTGTGGATGTTCTGCAGGACCGGAGGCAGGAGGAGAGAGCCCCGCTGCAGTCTCTCTGTAACTGCCCTGCCCCGCCACCAAGTCCCATACCCCCCTCACCCAAAGTCCAAACACGGAGGGGTGGAAGGGGCCGTGAAAAATTTCACTCCACCCCTGCGGACTGCTCTACCACTAGAAGGCTCTCATTCCCCAAAATTTGAAAAGTCCTTTCCTACCCGCCTCACACAAGACCCCGTCCAAGTTTCACGCCCCCGTTCCATGTGCGGTTGTTAATAAAGAATACGTTTCTGTTCATTTCTGTTTCCATCCTCTTCTTTTGGAGGGGAGTCTGTCTGAAGGGGGGGGGAAGGGGCTTGGTCATTGGACAGGACAGTCACCTTTAGCAGGGGGCAGGTGCAGCAGCAGGGCACATATACAGTGCAGTGACTAGTTATCCTGGTCAGTCTGGGAGGTGGTTTTCATGTTTTGTGTGGTGGGGGGGGGTGGTGTTGCTCTGTGACTTGGTGGTGGGGGAGGGCAGTTACAGATCTTATGCAGCGGTCCTTACCCTGCATCACAGAGCCGCGCAGCAGGGGATCTGTAACCCTCCTCCCCCTGCAAGACAGTCACATAGCCGAGACATACACGCAGTCCCGGCCAGGAGGGCTGGCAGGCTCCGTTGAAACAACCAGTCCACCACCGCGGAGCCTGTCATTCCTGGAGTTTAGAAGCATCATTTGCATCACAACCGTAAACCCGCCCCCCGCCACAGTCTGCGTCCCAGGTTTAAAACATTCCCGCGAAAACAGTAATAAAGACAACGGTGTCCATTAACAAAACAGAACAGATTTTATTTTTTGGGAAGGGGGTGAAGGGGGTATGTAATTGGAGAGGATAGTCGACGGCAACTGGGTAAAGAAACGGGGGCAAGTTCTGCTTCTGTGTCCACAAACTTAAAAGTCACTGGGTACCCTGCTCAGCCTTGAAACTGGCTTTCAAAGCCTCCCGGATGCACAGCGCGTCCCGCTGGGCTCTTCTAATCGCCCGGCTGTCTGGCTGGGCGTAATCAGCAGCCAGGCTATTTGCCTCAACCTCCCACCCCGCCATAAAGGTCTCCCCCTTGCTCTCACACAGATTGTGGAGCACACAGCAAGCTGCAATAACGATGGGGATATTGGTTTCGCTGAGATCACAGCGAGTGAGTAAGCTTCTCCATCTCCCCTTGAGACGGCCAAAAGCACACTCCACCACCATTCTGCACTTGCTCAGCCGGTAGTTGAACAGTTCTTTTTCTGTGTCCAGGGCGCCAGTATAGGGCTTCATGAGCCAGGGCATTAGCGGGTAGGCTGGGTCCCCGAGGATCACTGTAGGCATCTCCACATCCCCAACAGTTATCTTGTGGTCCGGGAAGTAAATACCTTCCTGCAGCCGTCTAAACAGACCAGAGTTCCTGAACACGCGAGCGTCATGAACCTTGCCCGGCCATCCGACGTAGATGTTTGTAAACCGTCCCCGATGGTCCACCAGTGCTTGCAGCACCATTGAAAAGTAGCCCTTTCTATTGATGTACTGGCTGGCCTGGTGGCCCGGTCCCAGGATAGGGATGTGAGTCCCATCTATAGCCCCACCGCAGTTTGGGAATCCCATCGCAGCGAAGCCATCTATGATGGCCTGCGCGTTTCCCAGGGTCACTACCTTTGACAGCAGTACCTTGACGATTGCCTTGGCTACTTGCATGACAACAACCCCCACGGTAGATTTGCCCACGCCAAAGTGGTTCGCGACTGACCGGTAGCTGTCCGGCGTTGCAAGCGTCCAGAGGGCTATGGCCACTCGCTTCTGGACAGTCAGGGCTGCTCGCATGCGGGTGTCCTTGCGCTTCAGGGCAGGGGACAGCAAGTCACAAAGTTCCAGGAAAGTCCCCTTCCGCATGCGAAAGTTTCGCAGCCACTGGGATTCATCCCAGACCTGAAGCACTATGCGGTCCCACCAGTCCGTGCTTGTTTCCCGGGCCCAGAATCGCCGTTCAACAAAATCCACATGCCCCATTGCCACCGTGATGTCCTGGGCGCTGGGGCTCGTGGTTTCTGACAGCTCTGTGCTACTCTCCGACTTCAGGCCCTCACGGCGGTGCCGTAGCCTCCTCGCCTGATTTCTCTGCATCTGCCTCAGGGAAAGGTGTATGATAAGCTGCGAGGTGTTGAGAACGGCCACAACTGCAGCGATGGTCGCAGCGGGATCCATGATCGCAGTGCTGTGGCGTCCGCGCTGTCACTGATCAAAAAGTGCGCAAACTGATTTCCCGCCGGCGCTTTCAGGGAGGGAGGGAGGCAGGGCGGTAGTGACTGACGGATGACGACAGTTACCCAAAAGCACCCTCGCCACATTTTTTTACCCAGAAGGCATTGGGGGCTCGACCCAGAATTCCAATGGGCAGCGGGGACTGCGGGAACTGTGGGATAGCTGCCCACAGTGCACTGCTTCCAATGTCGACGCTTTCCCTGGTAGTGTGGACTGACAAAGTCGAATTACTGTCCTTAGTGTAGACACACACGTTCGACTTTCTAATATCGATTGCACATATTCGATTTAACTAAAATCGAACTACTCTCGTAGTGTAGACATACCCTAAGTTATATTTGCCTAGTTTATCGATAAGAATATCATGCGAGACCGTATCAAATGCCTTACTAAAGTCTAGGTATACCATATCCACCACTTCTCCCTTATCCACAAGACTTGTCATCCTATCAAAGAAAGCTATCCGATTGGTTTGACATGATTTGTTCTTTACAAATCCATGCTGGCTATTCCCTATCACCTTACCACCTCCCAAGTGTTTGCAGATGATTTCCTTAATTACTTGCTCCATTATCTTCCCTGGCACAGAAGTTAAACTAACTGGTCTGTAGTTTCCTGGGTTGTTTTTATTTCCCTTTTTGTATATGGGCACTATGTTTGCCCTTTTCCAGTCTTCTGGAATCTCTCCTGTCTCCCATGATTTTCCAAAGATAATAGCTAGAGGCTCAGATGCCTCCTCTGTTAGGTCCTTGAGTATTCTAGGATGCATTTAATCAGGCCCTGGTGACTTGCAGGCATCTAACTTTTCTAAGAGATTTTTAACTTGTTCTTTTTTTTATCTTCTAAACCTACCCCCTTCCCATTAGCATTCATTATATTAGGCCTGGTCTACACTAACACCCCAATTCGATCTAAGGTACGCAACTTCAGCTACGTGAATAACGTAGCTGAAGTCGACATACCTTAGTTCGAATTTACCGCGGTTCAGACGCGGTCCACACACGGCAGGCAGGCTCCCCCGTCGACTCCGCGGTACTCCTCTCGCTGACGTGGAGTACCACAGTCGACGGCGAGCACTTCCTGGTTCGAATTATCGCGTCCACACCAGACGCGATAAATCGAACCCGGAAGTTCGATTGCCAGCCGTCGAACTACCGCGATAGTGTAGACAAGCCCTTAGGCATTCGTTCAGACTTCTCGGTGAAGACCGAAACAAAGAAGTCATTAAGCATCTCTGCCATTTCCAAGTTTCCTGTTACTGTTTCTCCCTCCTCACTGAGCTGTGGGCCTACCCTGTCTTTGGTCTTCCTCTTGCTTCTAATGTATTGATAAAAAGTCTTCTTGTTTCCCTTTATTCCCGTAGCTCATTTTGTGCCTTTGCCTTTCTAATCTTGCCCCTACATTGCTGTGTTGTTTGCCTATATTCATCCTTTGTAATTTGTCCTAGTTTCCATTTTTTATATGACTCCTTTTTATTTTTTAGATCATGCAAGATCTCGTGGTTAAGCCAAGATGGTCTTTTGCCACATTTTCTATCTTTCCTACCCAGCGGAATAGCTTGCTTTTGGGCTTGGTGCAGGTTAGACCAGCTGAAAGACTGCTGTAACCTGCATCACTGACAATGGTGCCCAAAGGACTGTCAATCAGCTGAGCATAGCCAAAGCACAGTGCAACCTGGCAACTCCCCCTCTCCTTCCTCTTATCTTCCTGCCCCCAAAGGGCCCCCTAGGCTTCAGACTGTAGGGAGAGTGATGTAGGAGCTGAATGCTCTGGTTCTACACTTGCCAGAGGAATCTGTAGTCAGGGTGATGTGGGCATTCTCTGCTCCCTTTGCAATGCTTGAGTGTTGCAATGGAAGTGGAGTGTGGCGGGGTACAGAATCTGCCAGGGAGGGCAGCCAAATGTGCTGGGGGGGGAGCCGGCACAGTGGGAGGACAGAACACCTCCCCCGCAGGTAATGTGGGGGACACACGAAGAGGTCACGTTCTCCCCTTTAGCTGGTGCCCCCCTAGTATGGGGAGGCAATGTGTAGGGTGGGCAGTGGGGGGGTTCAAGTGCCCCCTCCAGATTGGCCTGCAAGGGGCGGGGAGGCTCTGTCCTTCTCTCCCTGTGCCTCCCTCCGGTCACTTTCAGTCTCTCTCCCTGGCAGCCGGGCAAGGAGCGGGACGGAGCTGCTTCTGCCTGAGAGAGCCTGGCTGGGAGGCAGCGGCAGCCTGCTCCCTGCCCAAGCTCAGCTGCCAGGGACAGAGGCTGAGCATACTGTGATGGGAGGGGGGGCTCCGGCTCATTTGGCCCCTGTCCCTAGCAGCCAAGCCTGGGCCAGGAGTGGGCCGCTGCTGTCTCCCAGCCAGGCTCTCTCAGGCAGAAGCAGCTCCATCCCGCTCCCCATCCTGCTGCCAGGGAAAGCGGCCAAAGGTGTGGGGGGCAAGCAAGGGAGAGAAAGACACAGTCCCCGCCCCAGGTAACATGGGGCAGGGAGAGCGCAGTGGCTCCAGGCTGGGAGTAGGTTCGGGAGGGTCACTGGGCAGAGGAGATGTGGGGCAGTCACATGTCCTCCCCTTTAAATTGTGCCCTCCCATTATGGGGAGGCATGAGTCATCTGTGTTTAATGCTAAGAACTCTGAAAAATCAGATCCTAAGTGTCTCAAACTGGGCACTGAAATTTAGTGGACGTTTTCCGAGGGGGCCTTGAGAGCACACGAGAGACATGCTCTCTGCTCCTGTTCCTGTGCCTGGCACTGCTGTGTTCCACAGCCGCTGGAACAGCAATTGCAGGGAAAGTCCTGCTCAGTCCCTGCAGCCATGGGAGGAAAAGCTTAATACAGACAATCTCCAGATAATTTAGCTTCCAAAGTCTAACAAACCTCTGCTAAGCATGTGCAAACTAAAATTTTTCATAGGTTTATAACTTGGCCAAATTTGGGCAGCTTTTTTTTATTTTTAAACCAGAATAACAAATGGCACATCCATGACCAGGGCCGGCTCTAACTTTTTTGCCGCCCCCAAGCATGAGCCCGTCCATGAGCAAAAAAAAAAAAAAAAGAAGTTTCAAGTCCCTGCTCCAAAGCATAAAGATGCTAAACCGTCTCAATCAAATGGCTGCAACATTGGTTTTTTTAAAGCATGGGAAAATGTATCTTCCCCATAAGTCATTTTTGGTAATGGATGAAATATTTTTTACTGAAACATTCCAAAAATAAATGTAGCCCAAGACAGACACCTGGCATGGAAAAATTCAGCCCAAATGGTTAAAGTTTGGCAAGAAAGGGTCTTGTAACCCCTATCCATCCACACTGTCAGCGAGGCACATACTTGTGCTCCTGCCCCTCTCTCAGGATGTCTCTACTGGGAACCACGGTGGCTGGAAGGCGGGACCGGGTTGGGGCAGGGAGTCCTAACTGCTCCATAGTGGTTGGCCTGATCTTGTGCACTGTGGCAGCTGCTCCAGCCCCTCCTCCGTGACCATGTCTAACTCTGGTTCCCCCATAAACCTGGCATGTGCACAGAGGAAGGAACATAGCTGGGTCCAGCTCTAATTTCGGTGAAATATTGTGGGAATGGAAAAGGTGGGCGGGAGGGAAGAAACATAGATCTGCCCCCCAATATTTCCATTGTGGAGGTGCAACTTCCCATCCTTCCCAGTTCTGCCACCTCTGAATGTCAGGCAATTTTAACTACAGGTGTCACTACCAGCTCCACCTGTAACATTTGCATACGTTTGTCTGAGATGGGGCTTACTGCTATTTCATTATTATAGGACTTGTTTCCCTAAAGACTTTTCTGAACAAAAAGAAAAACAATGCAACAAAAAATAAAATAAATCAGACTGGGATGAGCATACATGTTGATACATTTTTATTCACATAAACCCTCTGACCTCAACAGGAGTGTTTCTGTTAACTACAGTAGGCTTTGGATCAGGCCATTAGATTTGGGGGCTGGTCTCAGGCAAGAGACTAGAAAAGTTAGTCTCTGGAAGTTAATCATTTGTGGGAAAAAGAAGTTATCAATAATAGACATTGACAGGTTATTTCATTGGGTTTCTGCCACAGCAATCTTTTAAAGGAGACAAATAAAATAACCATACCGCAAGTTAGCTGTCTTCAACATGCAGACTGTTATCTCACTCCAGAGGCTGTTTGAGCCTGTTGATTGATTGCTGAGTAACTGGCTGCAGTTCAAGCAGCCCAGAAGAATTTTGCCCTGTTATTTCTAGTTTCCATTAGAATTTCACAACTTTGAAAATATTCATCTATATTTTACTTTCCAGTAGGTAACAAATAACTGAAGTGTAAGGCAGACAGTATAGCTCCATGATTCAAATGTAAATACAAGTGCTACACATGTTGACTTCTGCACAAGCCTTTTCTCAAATTACTAAGGATTTGTACATTTATAATTCTACGGAAGCATCTTGCTCTTGAAGTGAGGTATTTTAGACATTCAAAAATGTCTGCCAGGTAAGCTAGTAAAGCAAGCCACATGGTATCTGCAAACTTTTTGGCCAGTAGGGAATCTTTGTCTGAAAGAAAAATTCTCACTTTCTTTCTGAGGTCAAACAAACAATTGAGAACCTTTCCCCATGACAACCATCTGTGTGGTAAAGTAAGTGATGGTGCTCAGCTCCCATCTCATCACACAAAACTCCAAACAGATGTACACTTGTTGAGCTACTCTTGATGAAGTTGACTGTGCGAACAGCTTCATCGAGAAATTGTTTGAGAACGGGTGGCATATTTTTTTTGCCACTAGGGCTTGCCTGTGTATAATACAGTGAGTCCAAACTGCTTGTGGTGCAAAAGCCTGCACTCTGGTGACTAGCTTGCTGTTTTTTCCAGTCATTGCATGACCACTGTCACCACAAATTCCTACATAGCACTGTCATTCCAAGCCAGAATCAGAGACAAAAGCATCCAAAAGTGTGACGAGCTATCCCCCGTTGCATGTTGCGGTAATGGCAGGCAGAACAGAAATTCCTCTTGCAATTTTTTGTCGTTCTCAAATTTTACGTATGTCAGCACCTGAGCAGCACCCGACACATCTGTTGTTTCATCAAGTTGAATGGAAAAAAAGGGACTTGGCTGAATTTTGGCAATCAGTTGTTCAGTCACATCATTTGCCATACTGTGAATACACCTAGCAACACTGTCGTTAAACAGGGGAAACTAATCAAATTGAGTCACTGCACCTTGCCCCAACATAATCGACATTTTCTTGTCATATGGCAGAAAAAAGTTTTCCCAGTAGTGTGTGATTTCCCAGTTTTAGCCATCCAGTGTGACACAGCAAAAGACGCCTCAAGGTCTTTCTCATTTGCTATAGCTGCCATTCCCAGTACAGTTTTCTGGCCCTTTAGCTCTCCCAGCTTTCACTGAAAAAATGGAGTGGTTTTATTTGAAGAGAGCTGTGCTATGTCTGCAAGTGGCGCAACGTTTTAGATGGTTTTAAGCTTTCCTTTGCCAGAACTTTGACACACACCACACATGGTGACCATAGGTCCTCCTGAAAACCAGTCCACATAAATCCATATTCCAAATATTTTGGATTGTATTTGTGTTTTTTTTACTAAGGGTGTTGATTAATTGCAGTTAACTCATGTGATTAACTAAAAAAAATTAATTCCGATTAAAAGAATTAACTGCGACTAATCACAGTTTTAATTGCAATGTTAAGCAATAGAATACCAATTGAAATTTATTAAATAGTTTTGGCTGTGTTTTACATTTTTAAATATATTGATTTCAATTACAACACAGAATACAAAGTGCACAGTGTTCACTTTGTTATTATTTTTTATTACACATATTTGTACTGTAATAATGATAAAAAAGAAATAGCATTTTTCAATTCACCTCATACAAGCACTGTAGTGCAATCTCTTTATTGTGAAAGTGCAATTTATAAATGTAGATTTTTTTTGTTCCATAACTGCACTCAAAAACAAAACAATGTAAAGCTTTAAAGCCTACAAGTCCACTCAGTCCTACTTCTTGTTCAGCCAATCACTAAGACAAACAATTTTGTTTACATTTATGGGAGATAATGCTGCCCGCTTCTTATTTACAATGTCATCTGAAAGTGAGAAAAGGTGTTCACATGGCACTTTTGTACTTGGCATTGAAAAGTATTTATGTGCCAGACATGCTAAACATTTGTATGCCCCTCCATGCTTCAGATACCATTCCAGAGGACATGCTTCTATGCTGATGACGCTTGTTAAAAAAATAAAACTCTCCTGCTCTGTTTTACCCACATTCTGCCATATATTTCATGTTATAGCAGTCTTGGATGATGACCAAGTACATATTGTTCATTTTAAGAACACTTTCACTGCAGATTTGACAAAAACGCAAAGAAGATACTGATGTGAGATTTCTAAAGATAACTACAGCATTCAACTGAATGATTAAGAACCTGAAGTGCCTTCCAAAATCTGAGAGGGATGAGGTGTGGAGCATGCTTTCAGAAGTTTTAAAAGAGCAACACTCTGATGTGGAAACTACAGAACCCGAACCACCAAAAAAGAAAATCAACCTTCTGCTGGTGGCATCTGACTCAGATGATTAAAATGAACATGCGTCGGTCCACACTGCTATAGATCATTATCAAGCAGAACCCATCATCAGCATGGATGCATGTCCTCTGGAATGGTGGTTGAAGCATGAAGAGACATATGAATCTTTAGCGCATCTGGCATATAAACATATTGGAACACCAGCTACAACAGTGCCATGCAAATGCCTGTTCTCACTTTCAGGTGACATTGTAAACAAGAAGGAGGCAGCATTAACTTCTGCAAATGTAAACAAACTTGTTTGTCTGAGTGATTGGCTGAACAAGAAGTTGGAATGATTGGACTTGTAGGCTCTAAAGTTTTACATTGTTTTATTTTTGAATGCAGGTTTTTTTTGTACATATTTCTACATTTGTAAGTTCAACTTTCATGATAAAGAGATTGCACTACAGTACTTGTATGAGGTGAATTGAAAAATACTATTTCTTTTGTTTTTTACAGTGCAACTATTTGTAATAAAAAATAAATATAAAATGAGCACTGTACACTTTGTATTCTGTGTTGTAATTGAAATGAATATATTTGAAAATGAATATATTCCAAAAATATTTAAATAAATGGTGTTCTGTTATTGTTTAACAGCGCGATTAATCGTGCAATTAATCACGATTAAAAAAATTAATCGCGATTAATTTTTTAAATCACTAGAGAGCCCTAAAAATATTTAAATAAATGGTATTCGATCATTGTTGAACAGCACAATTAATTGTGTGATTAGTTGCGATTTATTGTTTTGATCGTGCAATTAATTCTGATTAGTTTTTTTAATCGCTTGACAGCCCTATTTTTACTGCTGTTTGGATCCTGGTTGTCAGCCCTTCTTTTGCTGCAAGTGGCAATTGACTCCTCTTTATTACCCCCTTTTCCTCCACTTTTCTTCAGAAAACGGTCCATTGCTAAAATTATTTCTACAGCAACTTTTAAAACTGGTTTCAACACAGCATGTGCTGAGTGGGCTGGTAGGTAAACATGAGTGAGTGCATGTATACAGGACGTGCATGAGTACAGGAAGTGCCTCAGTACATGAAGTGATACACAGGGCCGCAGGGGTGGGAAACAGGGCAGTTGCAAGGGCCTTACGCCACAGGGGGCACTACCAAGCTAAATTGTCCGGGCGGGAGTTGGTCATCAGCCCCCTGCCACCGCCGGAGCTTCTGCCTGTGGGTTTCTGCCCTTGTGACCCCATCAAAATGGAGTTGTGATGCACTTTGGGGTTGCAACCCACAGTTTGAGAACCACTGGCCTATATGTATTTAATAGAGAGGGATTCAGCTTGCTGTCCCTTAAGTTCTCTACTAGTGTCTTTGTTGTAATGATGTAGGATATAAATCATTTGCCCTTTAATAAAGTTGCTGCCTCTTGCCAAAAACAGTAAGTGCTTCTTCAGTAAGTAGTGTGTCTTATGACAGAGTTGCCAGCACTATAGTGAGCAATTAATGGCAAGTTTATTCTCTGTCTCTCCATATGTTATTATGAATCATTTTATAAAAGAACAAATTTTGTTCATGGTGATTCTTGATCTTTTGCAGAGAAACCACTCCAGTGGAAACCAGAAATGTGTAAGAAATCATTGTTACAAACTACAGTATACAACTTACAGGAGATAGTACATGAAATCCATTATTAAATAATAAAGCATGGTTTAAAAGCTGTCATGAACTAGCAATATATTGTGGTATTTCTCTGTACATTTACCTTAATTGCAGACAACAGCTAACTTCATAACCCATCTTCAGATGGCCTTGGTGTCACTGTAGTGGAGCTAAGCATTTATTCCAGTCTCCAGCACTTAGGCTTTGACAGCTTTCATTACCTTATTTAAAAAGATGATACTTTTTGAATTAAAACCATTTTTATTTATTTTTATGTTTTTCTGAATTTTGGGAAAGGGACTTTTCCCTTTAAAAATATGAAAGCATCATCTGTCAGGCAAAGCATAGTATGTGAAGTAAGACAAGAAGCAGAACCTTTATTAAGACGACAGGGTGCAGCTTGTATTGGATATAAGTGCTCCATATTTTAGAAACTTGGCTTTCACTGCCAGCATCTTATATTTACTGTGTATAGCACCTTTCCTGGGTGAAAATGCTTCTGAGAGGGGAGCAGCTAGGTTGCCGTCTGCCCCACAGCATATTGCATAGCAGTAAGGGGAACAAGACAATTGGTTAAGAGCACAAATCCCAACTCTTTTGAACAGTGATGGCTACACAGAGCAAACTGGACAATGGCTTTTAAAATCTCATCCAAAGGATCTATATAGAGACCTTCATGGAACTCATTTGATCTGCCTCAGCACTAGTAAGTAGGGGCAGTTTTAGAGTCACAGTGGACCGAGGATACCACATTTAGGGGCTGCCATGTCTCTCTGAGAAATCTCAAAATATGAAGGAGCCATCCAAGTCATAAGGCCACCTCTCATTCACCCAACTGTTCTAAGATCCAGAGCTGTAGGTCCTATCACACAGATGATAAGAGCTGCTCAGACATCTCGCTTTCTCAACCATGTCAATGCAAACATGAGAACTCATAAAAGACAAGATTAAAATCCTGCAATCCTCTGTGGAACCGCATCAAGACCCTTACATTCATCTTTGATGCTGAGGCTCAGTGGAGAGCCACATGCAGCATTTTGACTGCTCAGAATGAACAGCTCATCATTAACCCAACTGAGGAACCACCGAGTTTTGATTTATGTCGGAAAGACTGGTGCAGATTGAATCTCATCAGGACATCTCATGGGAGAAGTGGACAAACCCTCTTCAAATACAGAATGAGGCAAACACCTGTATGTGACTATGGTCACCAGGCACAAATGATGGAGCACATCATATCTGAGTGTTCCCTTCATTCTTTTGCTATGGGCCTGAAGGACATTCACCAGCTCACTACTGAAGCAATGTGCTGGCTATCAAATATAGATACAAATGTAACAGAGAGTCCTGTGGCACCTTTAAGACTAACAGATGTGTTGGAGCATAAGCTTTCGTGGATGAATACCCATTTCGTCAGACGCATGCCACCAAGGGAGGAGAAACTGCTTTTGTAGTTGGCTAGCCATTCACAGTCTTTGTTTAATCCTGATCTGATGGTGTCAAATTTGCAAATGAACTGAAGCTCAGCAGTTTCTCTTTGGAGTCTGGTCCTGAATTTTTTTTGCTGTAAGATGGCTACCTTTACATCTGCTATTGTGTGTCCAGAGAGGTTGAAGTGTTCTTCTACAGGTTTTTGTATATTGCCATTCCTGATATCTGACTTGTGTCCATTTATCCTTTTACGTAGTGACTGTCCAGTTTGGCCAATGTACATAGCAGAGGGGCATTGCTAGCACATGATGGCATATATAACATTGGTGGACATGCAGGTGAATGAACCAGTGATGTTGTAGCTGATCTGGTTAGGTCCTTGATGGTGTTGCTGGTGTAGATATGTGGGCAGAGTTGGCATCGAGGTTTGTTGCCTGGGTTGGTTCCTGAGTTAGAGTTGTTATGGTGCGGTGTGTGGTTGCTAGTGAGAATAAGCTTAAGGTTGGCGGGTTGTCTGTGGGCGAGGACTGGCCTGCCTCCCAAGGTCTGTGAAAGTTTCTCCTCCCTTGGTGTTCACACCTCAACTGCTAGCAGAGGACCTCACCCTCCCTGATTGAACTAACCTCGTTATCTCCAGACTGATTCTTGCCTGCATATTTATACCTGCCTCTGGAAATTTCCATTACATGCGTCTGACGAAGTGGGTATTCACCCACGAAAGCTTATGCTCCAACACATCTGTTAGTCTTAAAGGTGCCACAGGACTCTCTGTTGCTTTTTACAGATCCAGACTAACATGGCTACCCCTCTGATACTAGATAGATACAAATGTGTAGTCATTGCTACCTACCCAAGCCATACAAAAGAAGAAGAAGAAGAAGTAGGCAGAATTTATAGGAGCAGGGACAAGATATAGAAGTAGGGTTGCCACTTCTGAGGTACAAAAAACCAGGGCATCCATGATGACCCTGAGCCCATAAAACTGGACAGCTGGCAGTGTGTACTAAGCACCCTTACAGATTTTCTGGGGCAGCCACCTCAAAAAGGGGATAATCCTGGGAAAACCTGGACAGATGGCACCCTTACATGGAAATGCCATTTCATCCCCAAAAGAGCTATCTTGGGTGCAGCCTTCTCTTGTCACACATTCTACCTTCCCCTGTCCTTTACTGACTTGTGTTCCCTCTTCCCTCTTTTAAGTGGTTCTCTCAGGATCTCCAGCCTTCACTGTTTTACCAAGGTTTGTGGGTCCCCCCCCTTACGATGAGAATTCTTTGTTTTCCATCTGTTATCATAGAATCATAGAAGATTAGGATTGGAAGAGACCTCAGGAGGTCATCTGGTCCAACCCCTGCTCAAAACAGGACCAACACCAACTAAATCATCCCAGCCAGGGCTTTGTCTGTTCTTTAGTCTGTTTTTAAACCCATGTGTTTTATTTTCCATTGTCACATATTTTATCTTATGCCCCTGAGGTGACGTGAATGAGGCAGAGGGAGTCAGAAGGATAGGCTCACGTAGTTCATGGGTGTGCCTCCCAGTTGCCGGGAAAGAGAGACATCAGCATCAAGCCTATGGGGGGAGATGAGTTCTCGATACAGACACAATGATGTATTCACAGAGGTTTCCATAAATGGCAGCCACCTTGGGTGAAGTCCTAGACACACAGAAGTCAATGGAACTTGTTGCCATTGAAATCATTGCCAGAACTCCCATTGACATGAATGGGTCCAAGACGTAATCCCTTCTGCGTAACCTTCTTGTTTTTGCCATCACTGCTCCAGGCAAACAAAGCGTGTTTACATGTGAATAAAGCAGACTAGAAATATCCTGAGTCTTTGTTTCACTAACTTCTTTTCCAGAAAGGAACTGGCCCACTCCAAACCGCCATAACTCTACTGCTCAGCAAACAGGCAATAGAGGCAATGTAGTGATACAGGCCTTTGTTATTATTCACAACTGTTTTCTTTTTATTTTTAAGAGACCATTTTAACATAAATTATTTGTTTGCTGTTGCTAGCTTTTTTATAGACTGGTTTATTATATTCCAGTTTTAATAGAGTTCACGTTTGTTTGAGCAACACTTTCAAAAGTCCTCATTAAAATATGCGAATGATGCTCTATCCAGAGCTAAATTATGGAGTAGAGAATGTCAATTAAACAGAATCACTTGACAGCTGACGGGCACTTTTGAAACAAATTGCTGAAACATAAACTATTTAAACCATGTTTCTAAGCCCTAAGAAGCAAACTTCCCCTTAGTTTTCATACGAGTTTCAAATCAGTCAATCATTTTTTAGAAACAAACAGAGATCATTCTTGCAGGGTCTTAATCTACCAGCTATATTATGCACTATAATTACAATTGAATATTGCAGTACTTGAGTCAGGAATACTGAAACAAATCTTTTGTCATATGTCATATGTTATTATTCTATTATCTCTCTCATTCATTAAGCGTTGACAACAAGTGTGATTTTGTTGAGAGTCTATTGTTTAATGTTTTACTTAAAGATCCAAGTCCTGTGGGGGAAAAGAGATTATGTGATAATCTCAGTTTGCTTTCTTTAAGTTTCTAGCCCACGGAGTTACAGAGGAAAGCATGAAAATGGGCCTTAGTGCACTCTGAAGGCTCAGGAAAAAAGAAAACAAATTACCCCCCCCCCAATTATTATTTTAATTTTCAAGACAAGCTTATGATTTTTGGAGACCTGACTCATGATTTCTAAACATTTGGGGCTGGCAATACTGTGCAGAGCTTGAATTACATCACTCCTCTTTGACTCCATACACTGGGTCACCCTCACCTACCAGTGGTCTCTCTCTGGACACAATTCTCCACAATATCAAAGGGGTAGCCCTGTTAGTCTGGATCTGTAAAAAGCAACAGAGAGTCCTGTGGCACCTTTAAGACTAACAGATGTATTGGAGCATAAGCTTTCGTGGGTGAATACCCACTTCGTCAGACGCATGTCACATGCGTCTTACGAAATGGATATTCACCCACGAAAGCTTATGCTCCAATACATCTGTTAGTCTTAAAGGTGCCACAGGACTCTCTGTTGCTTAATTCTCCACAGGTCAATGAAATCAAAGTAAAAGATTATACCCAGTCCATTATGGATTACATACAATTCTTCATTTGGTCGCTCTCTAACTTTCAACCTAAGTACAAAGAACTTTTCAGTTTGATAGGTACAGAGCATTTGATTTGTACATACAAAACATTTAGGTTTATACCCATTAAGTATATTTGCATATACAGTTCTGTGGCAGGCCACCAAGTGAGCTACTCGGGCACTGGGTTTTGCTCCATGGGCTGCCCCAAAGCCAGGGACCCTGTTAACCCTGGGATCTGAATTTTTTTTTAAAAAAAAGCAGAGTTACCAGTATGTACTGTTGAATCTGGCTCCGTGTTTTTCTCCTGTCTTGAAAAGTCCTGTTCTATGGGCTTAATAGGAACCTTTCTATTGACTTCAGCTGGCTTTGGATCAGGCCACTCTGTCAATTCTCATTTAAGCCATCAGTTTGCTCCTGCTTTGGGAAAACAAAAGAGTCACTAAGAATGTTATAAAAAACACAAGCATAAATGCCATCTCATGATTAAACAGCCAATCCAGTGTAATAGCCTCAAAGGTAAAACAATGAGGTAAATCATTTCAGTTGCAATAATGAAATAATGTCTTGGTTTTCAAAGGCAGAAAATAATCTCTCTCTTGAGTGCCACTCAACTGTAAATAAATACTTTTATAGTTTGTAGGAATTGTATCTAGAGCTTAATTATGATTGACCTGCCTTAGCATTAAAATGACTAGAAGAATTTTGCTAGGTGGAGAATTTTGCATACTCTTGTGTGATATGAGCAGTTCATTCTTTTATGGATTTGTACATAGCAATTATTAAGATGTAATGATCAAAATGGAAGTTGTCAAAATCAGCTGATTCCACTCTGCTCAAATTTTCTATTGACCATAATCAATTAATCCTTAATCATTTTTAAGGATTTAGAAACCAGTACTTTCAGAAACAGAAGTCCAATGTGTCCATGACAATTTAAATAGATATCTTCTCAATGAGGCAGGGCATCCATCTTGAGAGAAAAATCAATCTGCCAGACTGCAAGTGCTTCATCCATATTTACAACTTGCAAACATTTTGCAGCCTCTTTTCATATTGCATTTCAATACAGTACTTTTATTAACAAGCAGAAGCAGCCTTGGTATAAAATAGAAGGCAAGTTGTGACACAGACGTCATGAATAATGATTGACTCAGGCATTGCAAAGAACTTTGGACACATTAGAACCTGAGGGCATATACAGGGTAAGACTACTTTATATCATTTTGCCATCCACTTAGGTTAGCTAGTTTGGACCAGTAGTATAATTTCTCTGAATTGGACATGGATGAATTATCAGACGTGGAATTAATGCTCAAATAAATGCTTTCTTAAATGCCAGCGTTTAGTTTTTACTTTGTTGTAACTATTTGAGCAAACAACTTCCTGTCAAATGCAGTGTTTTGAAATACTAAAAACAAATAATTATCGAGTACACCGAAGAAGATTTGAAATTGGCCAATTGTATTAGGAAACAGGGGGTTCTATAGAGGACTGGGAGTCAGGACTCCAGAGCTCTATTCCCAGCTCTTTGACTGACTCATGGTACCATACAATGAAGTCATTTAAATTCTGCCTCCATTTACCCATCTTTAGAATAGGAATAATATTTAACATCTGTGCCTCCCATGGTTGTTGATGCTTAATATCTATAAAGTGCTTTCATGAAAGGTACAAAGAGTTCCAGCATGATTTCTGGATTATGTTATTTTTAATTTATAGTAGGGCTGTCGATTAATCACAGTTAACTCACACGATTAACTAAAAAAATTAAACATGATTAAAAAAATTAATCACGATTAATTGCATTTTTAATTGCACTGTTAAACAATGAATACCAATTGAAATGTATTAAGTATTTTAGGCTGTGTTTTACATTTTCAAATATATTAATTTCAATTACAACACAGAATACAAAGTGTACAGTGCTCACTTTATATTTTTTTTATTACCAATATTTACACTGAAAAAAGGATAAATAAAAGAAATAGCATATTTCAATTCACCTCATACAAGTACTTTAGTGCAATCTCTTTATCGTGAAAGTGCAACTTACAAATGTAGATTTTTTTTGTTACATAACTTCACTCAAAAACAAAACAATGCAAAACTTTAGAGCCCTACAAGTCCACTCAGTCCTACTTCTCGTTCAGCCAATTGCTAAGATGAACAAGTTTGTTTACATTTACGGGAGCTAATGCTGCTCATTTCTTATTTACAATGTCACCAGAGAGTGAGAACAGATGTTTGCATGGGACATTTGTAGCCAGCATTGCAAGATATTTACATTCCAGATATGCTAAATATTTGTAGCCTCTTCATGCTGTGACCACCATTGCAGAGGACATGCTTCCATGCTGATGATGCTCATTAAAAAATGCATTAATTAAATTTGTGACTGAACTCCTTGGGGGCGAATTGTATGTCTCCAGCTCTATTTTAACCACATTCTGCCATATATTTCATGTTATAGCAGTCTCGGATGATAACCCAGCACGTGTTGTTCATTTTAAGAACACTTTCACTGCAGATTTGACAAAACACAAAGAAGGTACCAATGTGAGATTTCTAAAGATAGCTACAGCACTCGACCCAAAGTTTAAGAATCTGAAGTGCCTTCCAAAATCTGAGAGGGACGAGGTGTGGAGCATGCTTTCAGAAGTTTTAGAAGAGCAATACTCCGATACAGAAACTACAGAACCTAAACCACCAAAAAAGAAAACCAATCTTCTGCTGGTGGTATCTGACTCAGATGATGAAAATGAACATGCATCAGTCTGCACTGCTTTGGATGTTATTGAGCAGAACACGTCATCAACATGGACGCATGTTGTCTGGAATGGTGGTTGAAGCATGAAGGGACATATGAATCTTTAGCGCATCTGGCATGTAAATATCTTGCGACACCGGCTACAATAGTGCCATGCGAACACCTGTTCTCACTTTCAGGTGACATTGTGAACAAGAAGCAGGCAGCATTATCTTCTGCAAATGTTTGTACAAACTTTTTCCTACAAATTTGTTTGTCTGAGCGATTGGCTGAACAAGATATAAGAGTGGACTTGTAGTCTCTAAAGATGTACATTGTTTTATTTTTAAATGCAGGTTTTTTTGTACATAATTCTACATTTGTAAGTTCAACTTTCATGATAAAGAGATTGCACTACAATACTTGTATTAGGTGAATTGAAAAATACTATTTCTTTTGTTTTTTACAGTGCAACTATTTGTAATAAAAAATAAATATAAAGTGCTCACTGTACGTTTTGTATTCTGTTTTATAGTTGAAATCAATATATTTGAAAATGTAAAAACATCCAAAAATATTTAAATAAATGGTATTCTATTATTGTTTAACAATGCAATTAAATTAATCATGATTAATTTTTTTATCATGTGATTAATCATGATTAATTTTCTTAATTGCTTGACAGCCCTAATTTATAGTTATTTCATGATTTAAAGACAGCATACTGTATTAAGTAATGTGGGAAGTACTAAAAGAAATAACAGATAAAATGATAGGTATGTCTGAAAGAGGAAATATATTTTTAAAGTAAAATATATTTTAAAATTGTATTTTTTATGAATAAGAGTTGTCAATACTCCTCATTCATCTGTTTTAAAAGTTTGTCTTCCAATCAGGAAGCTAGAAATAGTATCAGGTGATTTTGGTGATTCATCGCACACCATGAATAGTCAATTTAGATAGAGCATTAGTTTGCCATAACATTGTTTGTCCAAACTATTTAGCAAATACAAATAATTAATACTTTCACCAAGATCAATGTCTATTTATGTATGATACCTGAATAGAAAAAGGGTTACATTTGTCAGTTTACTCACAATTAATATTTAAACCAGCGCTATTGTATATTTCTTTATTTATAACCTCCTTTACAATCAAGTGCAGCACTCTGTTGGCTAAATATAATGTTGGATACTGCATGTTGGAAAAGGAAGAAGATATCATCCACTATAATGGAAAATCAAGTAATCTGTTCCTTTGTCACTGTTTGGGAGAAGGCTTCAGATAAAGAGAGCTTTTAAAAACTTTAATGGAGCAATTGTGAAATATGACTGAATATCAGTTTTGGAGACAAATCTTCTCTTGAGAAAAGAGCAAGTACAATAGCATGATGCTGCTTGAGTGTGTCCTCCTGATATGTGACACTATTTATATATATTTGGATGGAATCACTTCTGTGGTTGAGAGGTTAATTCATTCTGTGTCCAATCCTGGAAGGTCACAAGTCCCTTCAACTCCCTCTAATGGGAGGTGAGAATGCTCATCACAGGATCAGGCCCTGAGAAAGTACTTCAGGATTGGATCCAAGTTATTGTGTATGTTGAAATATACTGAGGCTTCAGGGAGTTGAAACAATTGCTAGATTACCAAACAAATTCCTTGACTCAAAATTCCTTAATATATGAATGATTTTCCTTTTACCCACGTGCCTCAAGTGCTTTATAATTGAACACTTGATTTTAGAAAAAAGGAATTACACATTTATTATTAATTGTACAGCTCCAGTATTTTTAAACCAGTGAACAATGGATCTTTTTTCAGTGTCCAAAATGCAATATGGTCTCATAGAAAACAGTGGATAATCTGACAGCGGATAATCTGACAGCGTCAGTGAGTTTTGCAAATTGTTTTAGGCATCATTCAATAAAAAGTACAGCTAATTTACCATCATTTGTCAGTTCATCTCATATTCCTTGTTCAAATGATCTCTTGTTTCACTGTATTATTCTACAGCATTCTACAGAAAATAAATTGTCAACAAGGAGTCCATAACGCAGGAGGAAAATCATTGTTCTCCAATTCATTTTTCTCCCCTGTGCTTCATAGATGTATTACATTATTTGTGGAATATAAAACATGCCTTACAGAAGAAAATTCTGTAGCATTGCTAACCACCTTGAGCAAAATACATTGGTCATCAAAAGGCAAGAATTGACTTTTTTCACCATTCAGAAGCAAAAATACCATCAATTTATACATTTATTGGCTTGTTCCTTGTTATATTGAAAACATTCAATGTAAAAGATTTGAATTCCCAACTTTCCTGATTTTATATGAAACCCACCCAAGGGAGAAGCTAGTCTAATATAATGTGAAATTCATTTTAATTTTTCTTATGTATCAAATGATGTAATTTATCTCCAGGTTTTATGATACTGAAGCTTGACTGAGATTAAGTAAGGATCTCACTAAATGGGCTTTTTTATGTCAATGTTTCTTTCCAGCCATTCCACACACCTGGCAGAGCTAAAATAGACTAGATGATGAGACATGGATTTAGTAGGAAAAAAAATCCAGCCTTTTGTCTTTGATTTGCTTTGAAAGGAAGCTATAAGCAACAAAACATATTTGCTTTATTTTTCAGCATCGTTTTTATGAAGTTACATACATTTTGAAGACTGCTTCCAGGGGTAAGACAGGTGTTCAGGGAAGTGGTTAAAAGAGAAATATGAAGTACCGTGCATAACAGAGAGCTGTGCACAATTCAGACAACTCCACAGCAGTTGCCTGAAAGTCCCTGTCCATGTGCTATTTTTAATCATATTATAGTTTCTGACCTAAGCAGGGACAGCGAAACATGAAGATTTAAAACGTGTCTCTCTTCTGATGCTGCTGTGTTGCTGAGTGATGTACAGTCTATGTGCCTCTTCTACCTTCGCAATGGACAGATTCCTGATAAATGGTTAATCTGCTGCTTCTTTTCCAAAAGGATACATAAAGGCAGGGAAGCTCATCTCAAACTCTTCCTTCTGGATTGCTCAGTGAGAGCTTCAGAGCCTGAGGTTCAAAATCCTGCCAAGATGGCTCAATTACTTTCCACTAGCGCTCCAGTGAACCACGGCTCTATGCTGGGCTCTTGAGCTTGTTCTTCACCAAAGTCCTCGACCAGTGAATCAGGCACACCAGCCATCATCAGAAAGAGATAGAAATGAGTATTGTTCCTCAGGCGAGCTGTTCAAAGGTCCCCCTCCACAGTGCCTAGTAAGATGAAACAGAAGACCTATCGTATCTCAGTACAGTACCAGCTCATGCCCCTCAGCCAAAAGACAGTTCATGGCCCAGACTGGGTCCATCTGACACTTTGACACTGGCTGGTCACTAAGTAGTCATGTTACCACCTGAAGCTGGTTTGTGCTTCCTCTGGTACTGACACCAGCCCACTTTGTACTGATAACATGGTGGCCAAGGTTGGCCTCCATGGTGCAGATGTTTCCAGCACCAACTTTCTCAGTGCCCAAGACATTCTTGATACCAACTGATCTCTGTGACTGCACAGTAACAGTCAACCTTACTGTCTTCATCTGCTTTCTAGGTGCTGCTGCCTTGGGACCAATGATTAATACTATCACGTACCCATAATCCCGCCTGTTAAGACTCTGACAGGATTAAGTTCCCTAGGACATCTGACAGGGTACACCTTGCTTACACCCATCTAATACTTATGAAACTTGAAAAATGGCAGCACTAACCAGAGGGAGAGCCTGGTAGTACAGGTAATGGCTGGCTTGTCATTTCTTTGCCATATCAGAATAGACATTACTGTAGTTGGTAAGACAACTCCCACCTGTTCATGCTCTCTGTATGTGTGTGTATATGTATCTCCTCAATATATGTTTCACTCTATATGCATCCAAAGAAGTGGGTTGTAGCCCATGAAAGCTTATGCTCTAATAAATTTGTTAGTCTCTAAGGTGCCACAAGTACTCCTGTTCTTTTTGCGGATACAGACTAACACGGCTGCTACTCTGAAACCTGTCATTACTGTAGCTGGAGGCCTATCAACAGTTATTGCTAAGGCTGCCTAATGGTTTCCATTCACTCATAGCCTTCTGAAATTTTCACCTTTCAGGCTGAAATTTTCCCAAATTGGTCTTTGCCTGAATACTTTTTGATTTGAAAGTTTGAGCAAAGTTGTAGGATTATTCAGCTTATATTTATGTACTATACATGATACAATTCAATAGGTAGGCATGTGAACATACTTCAGTGAACGTAATGAAGTCCAAGTAAAGCAGCTTACCTCTCAATGCAAAAAACTCTGAGTCATCTAGTTCTTCCCTCAGAAATAGATATACTTTGGCCTGGAGCTAATTGAATAATGAAAGTTATTCATGGATAATTGTTGTATGAGAAATTGCCAAAGTTTGCAATAAATTTTATTCACAATGGATTATTTGACCAGCTCTGCTGTCTACTGCTGTGAATAATTTTTTCCAAGCAGTCAGATCACCTCATATATGAAACACACATCTCAATGCTATTAAATTAAATTAAGCATTTCTGCAATATTGTTCATGATTCACTGTAGTGAAAGAAATACTTTATTCTCTGAAGCAGCTTTTTATGGTGGTATAAAATATTTTGAACACCTTTAAAACTATCAAAGGGTTGCCTTGGGATTTGTCTGCAATTAAATCCTCTCTTTTCTGCATCTCCATTTTCAGTGCTTGTGTTTTACGTCATCCAAGTGACAGTAGTTAATATCTTGCTTTATCTATAAGTCATTTAGCTTGTATATTATTCCCTGATTGAATATCTTTTGGAATCAGGGTTTTTGTTTTACCTTAGACATATATGTAGTACATCTTTATTATTTACTAATATGTTCTATTTATTTAATAATATGTCCTTTCAGTCTGGAGGATCCCAAAGTACTCTAGAAATTGGGGAAGAGATTTCAGTCTATATAATATAGTGTGGGCTTTTCAAAAGCATCTAAGTGACTTAAGAGTGTAAGTCCCATTGAAAGTCAATGAAACTGAATCTGATGTAGATATTGGGTAATTTTAGGACTAGATTAAGATAAACGTACTGATACCAAGTAGCTGCTTGCTCTGCAAAAGACCTTTTTAAATCAATGGTACTACTCATGGAGTAAGGTGCTCTAAAATCCACGTAAAGGGTATTAGAATCTTGCCCTCAGTTGGAAGTTTCCCAGGACAGTAGGACTAAAACATGTACTCTTGTGAAAAGTGCCTTCAGCTCTTCAATAACACATATAATCAGAATCTTGGTTTTAATGGAATCTGAAAGAAGGTGTGACCACTCCTCAGGGTAGCCTAGAACTGTAAGCCACTGTGTTTCCCGCCTGCCTTCGCAAGACTGAGCTTTGCTGGAGATTAGACTGTGTGTCAGCTCCCTGCTACACCAGTCTGTCTGCTTCCCCAGCAAACTTCTCAAGACTCTGTCAGCCTTTACTTTGCCTTGCAGGTACCAATCAGTGAACCCCAGTTCCCGAGTTCCCCAGAGACGTCTCTCTGTAGTGTCTAGTCCCTCTCACTGGGCACTCACAGAATTTATTAAGTTTTCTGCCTCTAATGCGACAGTACACACACCAGTCCATTGGTTTAACTGAAGAATCACACTTATTTCAATATAACAGCACTCAGATGGTTTATAGTAAAATGAAAAATAAGTTTATTAACAAAGAACAGAAATGTAAGTGATACTAAGTGGAGATAACATAAACAGAAAGTAGTTACAAACAAAATAAAACACACTTTCCGGTGTCTAAGACTTAACTTTAGCAAGTTACAATCTTTGCCTAACCAGATTTCTCACTTCTATCAAGCCACTAGTATCTCCAGTCTTTTGGCAAGAGGATCCAACATTCATGAAATCAGAGGGTGCTGTCCCCTTTGTTCCCTAAGTGTTTGAGAGCTAGAATGGCTTTTTGTCCTCTTTATATTTTCCAAAGTCCATTCTCTTTGTCTCAAGAGACAGAAAGTCTTCCTGGTGGTGCAGTCTGTCCCCCAGTGTGCTCACTAAATTGTTTCCTCCACCACTTGTTAGCTTGATTACTTTGTTTACCTAATATGTAAATGTTCTTTCATTGTCCTCTGTCTGTAAACAAGCCAGTTCAACAGGGAAAGACACATTCATTGGTCTAAGGCAGGCTTGATTTAGGCACTGCCTCCAAAACAAAACACATCTTAAGAGCAGAACACACACATGACTCTTATGCACAATCCGTACTTACATCACACAATGATATTCCTGATCAGTGCATCACCAGTTTAAATTCAATACCTTACAAGAAACCTTTTGCATACATATTATGACAACAGTGTGTAGTCAGGCCTGCTATGAGTTACAGTATAGTGGGTTCTCTGCCAGTAGGCACTGAGGGGCTCTCAGGGTCACACTTCCCCTCTTACAATGCTGCAGGAGAGTCAAACCCTGGCTGAACTGTATGCAGAGGGTCAAAAAAGTCTTTCCTGGACAGGACATCTGCCACTAGATTTTCTTTCCCTTTAACTTGCACAATTTCCAAGTCATATTTCTGCATCATGCTCCACTGCAGCTGTTTGGAAGCAGTGCCTTTGGTTGTGCATAACCAAGCCAATGGAGAATGGTCAGTTAGAACCCTGAATTTTCTGAGATAGGGCCTTGGCTGCTTGATTGCACATACAGTAGCATAAAACCTTTGATAGAGTAATTCTGTTCAGTGGGTGTCAGTTTCTAGCTCAAGAAAGCAATGGGGGGCAGTAAAACTGCACCCGAACTGTTGTTTGATGCATCTGTGCACAATTCGAAAGTTTTGTGAAAATCTGGACTGTCCAGAACAGGCTTTGCTGACAAGCTTTTCTTTATCTTATCAAAACCATCTTGACAAGCCTTTGTCCACATCACTCTGCTTGGCCTTAGGTCTTCTTGCACAAGTCTGTGATAGCAGACACAATGTCACTTCACCAATCGGCAGTAATAGTTAACCAAGCCTATGAAAGATTGGACTTACTTTTTAGTCCGGTGTACTGGCCAGTTAACAATAGCTTCTACTTTCAAGGGATCAGGAGAGATTTGGCTGCCCCCACCCAATGGAACCTTTGCTGCTCCTATTTTACATTTAGATTCCTCTACAGTAAGACCTGCATCTCTGAATTTTGATAATACAACCCCCAAGTGTCTCTCATGATCTGACCACGAGTTGCTGAATATTGCTATATCGTAGATATAAGCTCGTGCAAAGTCTTGTAAACCTTCTAACGCCTGGTTGACAAGCCTCTGAAAAGTGGCTGCTGCATTAATCCAAAAAGTAACATTTTGAACTCAGAGTCCCATATCAGTAATAATTACAGATTTTTTCTGCGCATCATTGTCTAAAGCAGTGGTTCTCAAAGCCAGTCCGCCGCTTGTTCAGGGAAAGCCCCTGGTGGTCCGGGCCGGTTTGTTTACCTGCTGTGTCTGCAGGTTCGGCTGATCGTGGCTCCCACCGGCCACTGTTCACCGCTGCAGGCCAATGGGGGCTCCAGGAAGTGGCAGCCAGCACATCCCTCGGCCAGTGTCGCTTCCCGCAGCCCCCATTGGCCTGGAGCGGCGAACCGCGGCCAGTGGGAGCCGCGATCGGCCGAACCTGCGGACGTGGCCGGTAAACAAACCAGCCCGGCCCGCCAGGGGCATTCCCTGAACAAGCGGCGGACCGGCTTTGAGAACCACTGGTCTAAAGGAATCGGCCAATGACCATCCACCAGGTCAATTGAGCTCACATATCTAGCTTTGTCCAAAGTCGCAGCATATTATTAATTCTGGGCACAGAATAAGCATCAGGAACTGTAACAGCATTATGTTTTGTATAATCAACACAAAACCTGACACTCATATCTTTCTTAGGAACCAACGCAAAGGGTGAGGCCCAGTAGCTGTCAGACTCTGTGATTGTCCCCACTCCCTGCATAGTTTGCATTTCTTTATGCATTTGCTCCTGCACTTTGTCAGTGGTTAGGTATGCCCTGCTAGGTGCAGGCTGGGGGCCCAAGGTATCGATCCTATGAAACATTTTATGAGTCATCTCTGGCATGTTAGAAAATACCTGCTTGGGACTTTGCAACACAGCCAGAAGTTCTGCCCTCTCAGTCTGTATTAGCTCTTTACATAACTCAGTGCTCTCGAGTGATGAATTATAAAAGCATTCAGCTATTAATTCAATGAGTTGTGATGTCTTATACTCACCTTCAGCTCTACAAATCATATTCACAAAGGCTTCTCTGTTGTGATAGGCTTTAAGCCTATTTACATGTACTGTCAGTGGGGCAACTTTGCTGTGCGGTCTTTTTACACCATACTCTCTTTCCATAACCTCGTAAGGTGCATCCCATGAGTGTTGCATTTTGTGCCATTTTACAGGGAATAGCACTAATAATAAATCCCCAAGCTCAAAAGAGTGTTCACAAACATTCCTATCATACAATGCCTTTTGTGTGGTCTGGCTTTCAGTAAGGTTAGTTTGAACCACTTCCATCATGTCCCTTAACTCCTTACTGAACCTTTGTACATATTCAGTCACTGGTTCCCCTTCTGATTCAGTGTTTGCATCCCAGGAGTCCCTGATAAGATCCAGGGGTCCCTTCATCTTTCTCCATACAGGAGATCATATGGAGCAAACCCTGTGGACTCTTGGGGAACTTCCCTATAAGCAAACAACAGCTAAGGTAATATTTCATCCCAGTCACTTGCCCTTTTGTTTGCATACATTCCCAGCATAGATTTCACTGTCATCATTTGAACCTTTCCATGAAACCATTTCTCTCGGGCTGATATGGGGCAGCCTTCAGCTATTTTACACCACCTATTCTCCATAATTCACTGAATTGCTAGCACAGGAAATTTGTCCCACAATCTGAAAAAATCTCCTTAGGAAAACCTACTTGGCTGAATATAGTGAAAAGGCTTTTGCCACTGTTAGTTGCTCGAATATAGGGGCTGCTTCTGGATATCTAGTGGCATAATCCACTACCACCAAAATATATTTCTCTGCCCTTTCTGTTGGCCAGAACATAGGGTCCACAATATCCATTGCCACCCTAAAAAATACTTCCTTGATTATAAATAGTGGTTTCAGGGGAGCTTTGGGAGATCCTATAGGCCTCTTCCACTTCTGAAGAAAATCACAAGACCTGCGGCAGTCTCTCACCTCACTCTGAATAGCCAATCAATAGCCTTTCATGTGTACTCTTAGTCCCCAAGTGACCCACTAAAGGACAGTTGTGGGCTAACATCATTAACTCATTATGATGCTTAACAGGCACCACCAGTTGTAAGATGCCCCATATTTCCCACAGCAGCTTCTCTGTACAATCTTCCCTCCTCTTCAGAAAAACTTTTCCCTTATTTCCCTAAGTGGGGAACCCCCAGAGCTGATTCCCCTTATGCTTTCTAGGGATGGCTCCAATCTCTGTATTGCTGCAAATTCCTGCCTGTTGTCAACTCTCAAGCTGCCTCATCCAACTCCTCCCTTCTCATCCCTGGAGACATATGGTCTCCCACTGCCAGGACAGGGCTGGAACTGTCTCTTGCCCCCTTTGCCATTTCTCTTTCTTCAAAATTCCTTAATCATAGAATCATAGACTATCAGGGTTGGAAGGGACCTCAGGAGGTCATCTAGTCCAACCCCCTGCTCAAAGCAGGACCAATCCCCAACTAAATCATCCCAGCCAGGGCTTTGTCAAGCCTGACCTTAAAAATCTCTAAGGAAGGAGATTCCACCACCTCCTTAAGTAACCCATTCCAGTGCTTCACCACCCCCCTAGTGATAAAGTTTTTCCTAATATCCAACCTACACCTCCCCCACTGCAACTTGAGACCATTACTCCTTGTTCTGTCATCTGCTACCACTGAGAACAGTCTAGATCCATCCTCTTTGGAACCCCCTTTTAGGTAGTTGAAAGCAGCTATCAAATCCCCCCTCATTCTTCTCTTCTGCAGACTAAACAATCCCAGTTCCGTCAGCCTCTCCTCAGAAGTCATGTGCTCCAGCCCCCTAATCATTTTTGTTGTCCTCCACTGGACTCTTTCCAATTTTTCCACATCCTTCTTGTAGAGTGGGGCCCAAAACTGGACACAGTACTCCAGATGAGGCCTCACCAATGCAGAATAGAGGGGAACGATCATGTTCCTCAATCTGCTGGCAATGCTCCTACTTATACAGCCCAAAATGCCGTTAGTCTTCTTGGCAACAAGCGCACACTGTTGACTCATATCCAGCTTCTCGTCCACTGTAACCCCTAGGTCCTTTTCTGCAGAACTGCTGCCTAGCCATTCGGTCCCTAGTCTATAGCAGTGCATGGGATTCTTCTGTCCTAAGTGCAGGACTCTGCACTTGTCCTTGTTGAACCTCATCAGATTTCTTTTGGCCCAATCCTCTAATTTGTCTAGGTCCCTCTTTATCCTATCTCTACCCTCCAGTGTTTCTACCACTCCTCCCAGTTTAGTGCCATCTACAAACTTGCTGAGGGTGCAGTCCATGCCATCCTCCAGATCATTAATGAAGATATTGAACAAAACCAGCCCGAGGACCGACCCTTGGGGCACTCCACTTGATACCGGCGGCCAACTAGACATGGAGCCATTGATCACTACCCGTTGAGTCCGATGATTTAACCAGCTTTCTATCCACCTTATAGTCCATTCATCCAGCCCATACTTCTTTAACTTGCTGGCAAGAATACTGTGGGAGACCATATCAAAAGCTTTGCTAAAGTCAAGGAATAACACGTCCACTGCTTTCCCCTCATCCACAGAGCCAGTTATCTCTTCATAGAAGGCAATTAGGTTAGTCAGGCATGACTTAAATAAATAAATAGAGATATCCTATCCCCTAGAACTGGAAGGGACCTTGAGAGGTCATTGAGTCCAGCCCCCTACCTTCACTAGCAGGACCAAGTACTGATTTTGCCCCAGATCCCTAAGTGGCCCCCTCAAGGACTGAGCTCACAACCCTGGGTTTAGCAGGCCAATGCTCAAACCACTGACCTATCCCTCCCCACTTGCCCTTGGTGAATCCATGCTGATTGTTCCTGATCACTTTCCTCTCCTCTAAGTATTTCAGAACTGATTCCTTGAGGACCTCCTCCATGATTTTTCCAGGGACTGAGGTGAGGCTGACTGGCCTGTAGTTCCCCAGATCCTCCTTCTTCCCTTTTTAAAAATGGGCACTACATTAACCTTTTTCCAGTCATCCGGGACCTCCCCCGATTGCCATGAGTTTTCAAAGATAATGGCCAATGGCTCTGCAATCACATCCGCCAACTCCATTACCGCCCTCGGATGCAGTGCTCTCCTTTCTTCCTTGTGTCAGGATCCTGAACTCGACCATCTCATGGTCACTGCCTCCCAGGTTCCCACCCATTTTTGCTTCCCCTGCTAATTCTTCCCTGTTTATGAGCAGCAGATCAAGAAGAGCTCTGCCCCTAGTTGGTTCCTCCAGCACTTGCTCCAGAGACTCTTAGGTTTTTCTGCAGTTTCATACTGGAGCTCTGAGCAGTCATACTGCTCTCTTACATACAACGCAACTCCTCCACCTTTTCTGCCCTGCCTGTCTTTCCTGAACAGTTTATATCCATCCATGACAGTACTCCAGTCATGTGAATCCTAGCAAGTCTCTGTTATTCCAATCACATCATAATTCCTTGACTGTGCCAGGACTTCCAGTTCTCCCCACTTGTTTCCCAGGCTTCTTGCATTTGTGTATAGGCACTTAAGATAACTCGCTGATCATCCTGCTTTCTCAATATGAGGCAGGAGTCCTCGCCTCTTGCGCTCTACTGCTCGTGCTTTCTCCCAGGATCCTCCTTCCTAGGATCACACAGCAATATTCCTTTTACTACGGGTTACTATATTAACAGCCTGAGACATAGTTAATACGTCATTACTCATGATCATTTCTCCTGGAACATAATCCAACACACCAACATGCGGCCTTCCCACTCCAAGAGCACTTTAGCCAAAGGCACAGTGATTTTATATTTTCCCAATGCTAGGAGTTCTACATTTCCCCCAGGTAACATGTCAAGTTTTCCCGACCTTGAGAGTTCTGGGTACTAGTGTCCCTTCACCTTGGGTATTCTTTGCCATTCACTTTGGCAACTTTAATAAATTCAGTAGCAACCTCCAGTGGGTCAGTCCTTACAAAATTCATCAGGAGCCCCTCGGGCACCTCTGTTCCTGTGGTTATGACAGCCACATTAAGCTGGCCTGCATGGGGTGTTCGCTTAGATTCCTTTTGATTAGGGAAATTGTCCCTTAGGTGCTTAGTGGAGTTACAGATGAAACACCTTTTGGGACCATAGTCCTGTGAAGAGAGACTGCAAATGTGATTACCAGAAGGGAGTTAGTTCTGGGGAGGTGAGTGTCTAGGCTCCCAACTGCCCTCCCTTTTCTCAGGGGTAAAATGAGTTCCCTTTTTTACATTGGGCTTCTGCCCTTCTCTTTGTGGCTTGCACTCACTAGACACTCTGTTTTATACATAAGAATCAGGCAGATCTGCTGCTTCTTGTACAGAACCCAGGGATTTACCCCAAATGGCTTCTCTGAGCTCCTCAGAGCATACGGGCATGAAATGTTCCTGTGCAAAGAGATCAAATAACTGGTCATAATTCTCAGCTCCTTTCCTCTTTCCCCATTTTCTCATAAAAACACATTTTACATACATAGTCTCTATGACTCATATTATCATTGTTTGAGGTTTCTAAACCTTAGCCCACACTTCAGGTGTGATTTTAAATTCGCCATATATCAAAGCTTGTTCAATTTCCAATTCATTCAATATATTTAATGCTTTACATGAGATCTTTGCAACCAGGGTGGAGTAGGGGACTCCCTGTCTTCTGGGATTTTATGCAGTCACAGACTATTCCAAAAGTAGTAAAATATTCTTCAGTGCAATCCATTTCCTTGTATGCAGGGCATAGCTTAACACAACTGGGTGTCTTTTGGGAAGGAGCAATTACTGCTGGAGGATTTTCTATTTTTAAAGTTCCCATAGCTTGAGTTCAAGGTGGCATTGCTTCTCTTTCTCTTCTTATTATAGTTTGATCTGAAGGGTTTTCAGCTGCTCGCTCTCCAGCTGCATCTATTCTGGGCTCATCTGGAATCAGGAGGTTTGTCTCCTCCTGTCATCGTAGCATCTGGGACCTTATATATACTCTGGGAAGCCAGCTGCACTCCATGGAGCCTGTCATGCTCCATGAGGAGAGTTTTCAACTCGACCATCTTTTTTTCCTGCAAAGAACATGCAGCGCTCTGCGCACAACTCTTCTAACTGCTTTCATGTTTATTTAGCATGTTTCTTTGTTCATCCTACCCTTGCTGCTGTTCTATTTACTTTATGGTTCTTCGGTTCTCTTTCCTTTACCCAAAATAAACAAACAGAAAACAACAAACTGTGACCCTTTCTGACTGTTCCCAGCCTTCTCACTCTGAATCACTTAAAAATCTAGCTTACAGTGCAAACCTCCGTCTGCTAGTCCACTGTGTGTAAATCCTGCCCACTACACCACTGGGACACTCTCCTCAGGGCAGCCCAGAACTAAGAGTGCTTTGCTGGAGATTAGACTGTATGTCAGCTCCCTGCCACACCAGTCTGTCTCCTTCCTGTCTCTAATATCCTGGGACCAACATGGTTACAACACTACATATATGCAATTGTAGGAAGTTGTATTCACTCCTTGCTGATTTTACATTTCATAAGTCTGATTAAGGTCCGGATTTGCATTATTGGTTATCCAAATTGGGAGACCTAACTATAGATGTTCTCTTACTTGATACCATATAATTGATAAACTCATCTTAGAATTTTACTGCTTCTTACATTCAATGATTGTGGAATTTATTCCCTGACAGATTATTCTAATAGACTACACTCATTTTATACCTTTGTGAGGTCATGGGCCATGATCTTGCAAACATTTATACACATGCTCCATGTTAGTACCTTGAGTAATCCTTTTTACATCAATGGGACTACTCAGGGTAGTAAAGCTGAGCATGTGTTAAGTGTTTGCAGGATCAGGGACTTGGTAACTATTGTTTTTGGTTGGGTTAAACCTTATTGTTATGGGTTGAGAATAACTGCTGCCTTTCATTCAGGACAAATGTAAAGTCATTATAACTGGGTGATTGAAACAACAGCATTTGCACCCAAAGCAGAGGCACAATCTACTTGCATGTCTCCCTTACTGTGCTTTTTACAAAGAGTGGTAGCCTTTGCTAGTGGGTATAATACACAACAAAATACTCTTCTTTCGGATCTGACTTGGTGTACTAACACATTTGTGGATGCTCCTGGTCTTAGGATATGTGCAAGCTCTATGAAGGAGAGTTACTGTGTATTCCAAGATAAGAAGGAAAAGCATTGAGGCCTAAGAAATGGTAATACAGTGATTACACACTATTGAAAACCTTCTTCTGCAGGACCATCAATTCCAATATAATCTGTTACTGTAGGTGGTGGACACTGATTTTTACCTCTACATATTACACTGTCCTTAGAGCATCCCTAAAATACCCGGGACCATCTATAGTAGTCAGTCTCTCCCCAGTTTCCATCATTTATTTCAGTCTTTTGCTGGTCTGTTCAGGCTTCTGAGTGTCATGTTGATGGATTTGGCTTCTCTCTATTGTTCTACATGTTTTTCTAGGTTGCCCAGGTGGTGTCCATATTATCACTTGACATAGAAGTTGTGTTGGTGGTATTCTTAAAATATGTCCTAAATGTGTCCATTATTGTCTTCTTATTATGTTTGATGCATTAGGTTGGTTTGCTGTCTTTAGAATTGCTGACGTTGCAAGGAACTCTTTCCAATAAACTTGATGAGCTTTCAGTCTTTTACTTTGGAATGAGTGCATCTTCTTAACAATTTCTGTTGTGGATTTCCATCACTCTGCTCCATGAAAAAGGAGGACAGACATGATGCCAGTGTTAAAAATTCATATTTTTTGTCAGTGCCAATTATGCAGCTTTTCAAAATCTTCATGACTATATAAGTTCCTTGCTGCTTTTAATATTCATTGTTTGCAATATAGCATGGTATCACCATCATTGCCCATCTCACTCCCAAGGAAAGCAAAATGGCTTAATTCTACTAATGCTTCTCCATCTACTCTGTTGGTTGCTTTTGGGACACTGATAGCCATATATTTTGTCTTCCCATTCTTGATGAAAAATCCAACTTGTTTTGCTGAGTCTGCCAAAAGCTGGGTCTTCCATTCGTGTCCCTAGCCTCTGTTTTCCAGAAGCTGGGAATGGGTGACAGGGGATGGATCACTTGATGATTACCTGTTCTGTTCATTCCCTCTGGGGCACCTGGCATGGCCACTGTCGGAAGACAAGATACTGGGCTAGGTGGCCCTTTGGTCTGATCCGGTATGGCCGTTCTTATGTTCTTATATATTAAATGGAGTGTTTAACTAAGCAGGACAGTGTCATCAGCAAAAACATGGTAATCCAATTGTGCTTTATCATTTCTCCATACAATTCCTTTATGTCTACACTGGCAAGTTTCTGCGCAACAAGTTATACAGCTTTTATTAAAGCGCTGGAATTAAACTGCTCTTGTGTGCCCACACTGTGCTCCTTGTGACGGTGGAGTGCATCCACATTAGCAGCTCTTGCAATGGCAAAGAGAGCAGTGCACTGTGGGTAGCTATTCCACTGTGCAACTGGCCCCAGGGTGCTTTGGGAAGGGTTTGCAATGCCTCCTGGGGCAGGTACAGTGTCACATGATGCAGGTTTCCCAATCCCATTGTTCCATGGGCATCATCCTACATGGCCAGCTGCTTTTCAACTGAAGTGGGGAGGCAGAGTGTGTGACAGCGAGCGTGTGTGTTTATAGTCGGGGGGAGAGAGACAGTGTGTTTTGGGGGACAGAGTGTGTCAGCATGCTGTCTTCTAAGTTCAGACAGCGGCAGGAAGCGACCAGTCCTGAGGCAGGGGGAGGGGGAAACCCTGACATCAGCCCCTGCCTCCCTCACCAGCTCTCTGCACAGCAATCTCTCTCTCTCTCTCTCTCTCTCTCTCACACACACACACACCTGCCTCTGTGTTCAACAGCACGAGCATTCCACATTAATGCTTTGCTTTGTGTCCCAGAGCAGATCAGCACAGCATGCAATGGCTGTCAGAAACGGAGCTTTGAAAGGGGTGGGGCGCATGTCTCCAGGATAGCCAAGTTCAAAACAATGAGCAGAGCGGCCACTTGTGGGATTATGGGACACTTCCAGAGGTCAATAGATTGCTTTCTGCGCTGTAATGTGTTTACACTGCCAATACAGCGCTGGACTCTCTGCGCTGAAAGGCTTACGACTCTCATCAAGGTGTTTTTTTGCAATGCTACAGCTGAGGAGTTTCTGCGCACTAGGTGGCTTGGCAGTGTGTACACTTCGGGAGTTACAGCGTAGAAAGCTGCTTTACTGCGCAGTAACTTGCCAGTATAGACAAGGCCTTAGTTACCTTCTATGGTTATTTTCCTCATGACATATTAAATGACCAGTACAAACAATAGTGAGGGCATAATACACCCTTGCCTTACTCCAGTTGTCACTGCAACATTGGCTAATGTTGTCACCATCTCTGATTGCACATTCAGCATTGTTATATAGATCTTCCATGATTCTGATTATTTTTGCTGATGAAGTATGCCATCATTTTCAGAAGACAGCCTTTGTGTACACTATCAAAAGCCTTTTGGAAATTTATAAAATTTATCACAAGAAGTGCTTGCCACTCAACACTTTTGTAGCCTAGTGGGCCAGCTTACCTCTATTATATTCACTGCTTTGCATTATATTCTGCTTTTTATATTCAGCAGTAATGCAAGGAACCTACATGCTTGTATCCTGTAAGACATTGGCTTCAGCAGTTAGTATGAGGCTTGAGGCCTATGAACTTTGGCATAGATAAACTTAGGTAACTCATAAGTTTTGTGGAACTGGAAGTAGAGTGTGGGGAGAGGAGGGGGGGAATTTTGTCCATAATGACATCAGTCAACCACAGAACATGAACTGACACCAGCTTCTGGAAGGTTTTGGATGGAACATCCGA
>NW_020664409.1:67155263-67268463 GCF_002925995.2 Terrapene triunguis | reverse complement strand
CAGAAAAACATATAAATAACCCAAATATCTCCTATATAAAATGAGACCCTGTAGTATAATTAGATCATTAATAGCTGTGCATTGGATATATTTACTGGGAGAAGGAATAACAGGTTTTATCATTTCTCATAAAGTGCCTTAATACAAAGGTACAATGTAATGAGTGGATTTCAGTACAATGAAAGAAATTCACTGACATGCCTGTGAAACTTTTGATATGTCTCTTGTCACTTTGTTTCAAATCTCTTGCAATTGATCATAACCATCAAATGTTTGTTTTACAAGAAAAAAATCAAGGTAGAATTATGTTTCTAATGTTCTCCTATTTCTTAGTATTTTATTTTCTAACTTAACATTATGTATACAGTTCATGGCCTAGGCTGCACAGGGTCAAGACAAGTAAACCTCCCCCTCCAGCCCCCATCCGATACCATCCCTCCTCCCCCCATGCACTGCCTCTCTGGACCTGGGGTCTGACCACGTAGGAGTAAGCAAGCTCCATGCACCCGCTATTCCCTCCCCATCTCCCCTGAGTGGGTGGGTGAGTGGGGTGGAATTTGGGCTCCACTAGTATGGGTGTGGAGGTATGATCTGTTACTACTAGAGGCCAGCAGCACACTACTACTTCTTGGGAGCAAGAAACAGAACCATGAGACAATTCCCTCCCTGCACTGCCCCTGTGGTTAGTTCAGCTAAGCACTGCCCTCTGCACAGGAAAGATTGTAAGTGCCAATGTAGCCTTACAACGTTAAAATATCAAGGAGAAAGGCTATTTCCCTTCAAATACTTTCAAGCATGTGTCTTTTTGTCCTCCTTTGTTTTGTTTTTTTGTTTTTAATAGACATTGGTTCAAGGAAAGCCATTCACTGCAAAATTAATATTTTGTGTCTGCCTTGGTGAGATTTGGATGAGAGATTTGGACTGTCCTAGCACTGAATAGAAAGGCCTATTTCCTCCCATGAGATCTCTGAGGAGGGTTTAAAGCAATAGAAGAGCTGGGGTCTTAGAGCCTGGACCACAGCCAGGGTTAAACATGGTTCCAACAAAACCCTTTATATATGGCACTTTGAATCAACACCAAATGCATAAACCTATTACTAGACAAGGTGCTTGCTAGTTTGTAAAACCCAGGCCTGCCTGGCATGCAGGAGGAGGATCATTGCTTATCTAACCCTATTGGTGTGCAGTGATTTGCTACATGGTGAGATATCTGCACACACATTTCCATGACAGGAGCATATATTGCAAAATATAGTACAGTACAAGCTTCCCAAGATAGTTCCACCACTGCACTTCAGTTCTTACAACCTCTGCTATTCCAACACTTAGCCTCTCTTGGACAGAGGTTGTCAACTGAGCACAACTGAAGGGGTGTGTTTTGCGATAGACAAGATGTTTGGCTGAGGCCAAACCATAGGCACCGTGGGTGCTCTGGGGCTGGAGCTGGATGCTGGACTCCGTGGGTGCTCCGGGGCTGGAGCTGGATGCTGGATTCCGTGGGTGCTCCAGCACCCATGGGGAAAAATTAGTGGGGAAAAAAAGTGTCTGCCAAACAGATTTCACTTTTGAATTGAATATATACCATTAACTAACTCTGACTCCCAAATTAGCCACTTAGTTTCAGTACAATACAAACCACGACCAGCAAAATGGTTAAGCATTATAGCCAATCCACTGCACAACATATCTATCATTCAGAGCAATTTGGAGTTGATGGTCCTCAAGAGAAGATTGTTTGCATAATTTATGGTTAACCTGGCTCAAAGAAAAGTAGATACCATGACCATATAACTCAAAAATGAATAAATTCATATATACTTGAAAGTATGCTATAAATATCTCTTCCAGACAAGAACATGTACCTGCAGAGCCAAGAATTTTAATAAGAAAGTTTCATCCTTTTAAAAATAGTCAAATCCAATCCAGTACTAGCAAGGGGAATTGGATTACTTGAACTTTGATGCTGAGAATCTTCTGAAGGTCAAAACTTATTTCTGTCATAACATCTTTGAAAATTAACTATTTTGTTTAGATAGACTTGTTTCATTTCCCTCCTCTGCACTATGAATTTATTTAAAAACTAATTAGTCATATTATGGAAGAAGTTATTTACTAAGCTGAAGGAATCAGAATGTATTAGACTTTGACATACATTTTATTATGTATTTTATAGTCAGGCATTTACCTTTCCTGTGTGTTCTGTTTGGAGTTTCATGAGCTGCAAGGAATGCAGCATTTTAAAGAAATTGAAAAAGGAAAACAAAACATAAAAAATCCCCAAACCTTTCCCCCCATAACACCTGACACAGAGGACTAGAGTTGCTATTTTAAATTTTTACGTTTCAGATTACAGCTGAGTGAATAATTATTCGGTTTAGGAGCCAAAACAAAAAATCTGGGGGGAAAATTGGTTCAGTTCAAGCCCATGCACTCCCCTTATTCCATGTTTCTTTAATTTAGTTTCATGTTGTTTGGGGGTATTTTTCACCCTTCTGTATTTCTGTAAATATTAAATTTCAAAATAAAGCACCATTTTGAAACAATGCTTTTCAAAAAGGCCAAGACAAAACTGTTTTGACTTGTTCAATTTTTTTCTTCAATTTTTTCTTTTTGGCTGAAATTATTGACTGAATTCAACCTGAACTTGCAAATAGTATCAGTGCCCGCCCAGACTGCATTTTTGACAACTTTATTATTTTCTGAGATTTTTTTCATCCGACTGTATCAGACATTGTTTATAATACATTTGTTACCATAAGTCACTGTGAAACGTTCAGGTACATTTGAATACTTTTTCTCATTTACCTCAAAGCTCCCAAATGTTCACCCTCAAATCCAGAGTTTTGTGGGAACATGGGTGTGGTGACTTCCCAAGACTGAGGCTGGCCAACAATACCAGCCTCAAAAGGCTTGGTGAGACCAGCCTTCCCAGTCACTGAACTGGTTAATTGGATTGGGAAATGGTGATATAGGAAGGGGTGAGGTGACACAGCAGGGGTCAGGTAATGCAAAAACCATGGTGGCTCCTTGAACCTTGGGCTGCATTGACATCAAAGTATGTGGTCTATAACTGATCCAGTTCTGCTCTCTTGCACCGGACTCCCACAGGGACCTAATGCACAGCAGAGACAGCTGAAGAAACTCAGGGTCCACATGGCCTCCGAGCAGAAACTCCAAAGAAAAGAAGAGAAAATTTGCATAAACAGAAGGAGCCAGCCATCTGAGAGAGCTACAGGGACTGTGTGTATAGAAAAAGGAGCAAAAATAATATCATCCACAGAACTAAAATAAGTTCACAAGCAAGTGCGAATAATTGAATAATGAACAAGTTGAAGGAAGTCTGCCCACAGGTATTCTGCAAGCAAAAGAGAAGGCTAAATTCCCTGGATAAATTATTCAATTTGGATTACTCAGCCTTAGCTCATCTACACATTGAACAGGAGTGAGAAGATGGAAACGTGAAGGAATTTGCATGTGGCAGAACTCAGAAAGAATGAGCAATTACCTATCTTAGCTCTTTAGATTCTCTCTGAAAGGCACAACTGGAGATACAGGAAAGCAACCCTAGCTCCCCATGACAGGTCCTACAGATGGATCAATAGCACCTCATGATTAACTATTAAGACTACTCAAATATCTGATTAAATCATTATGGGTAATTGACCACAACCAATCCAACAGACCACTAAAGTGCAATCTCCACACACCTTCACCTGAAGCATCTGGCACTGGTCTATCAAAGACAGGATGCCAAATTAGAGGGACCACTGGTCTGACTTGGTATAGCAATTGCAACTTCCGGACTTCGCTGTGCCACAGATAGGTAAAGGATCACAGGTTCTTATTTTTTTCTGAACAGTTTCATTAATCTCAATTAAGGTAAATCACACTAGTTTTAATAAAGTACTTTGGGAAATCTGTTCTTCAAATTGATTGCATAAGGACAGGGCCTTGGAAAAGTTCACTTCCTTAGATATAAAAACAGAATCAGGCTGTCTTAACATCTGCTTCTTACCATCCAGTAGATTACAGGAGTATTTTAACTTCTTCTAAAGGTTCTCTAAAAACTCAGTAATGGAGACATCTCTCATCCAACGCAGGCATAAATACAGGGTGTGTCAGTTTCCACAATCTCCTAGTTGAAGTTCAATTTTTACAATTGATGCAGGTTGTGGAGGAGTAAGTATACCAAAGGAAAAGGAACCCTGGAGTGTTTGTCTGAATGGGAACTCTAGAGCAAATGGCTTGTGCAGCCATCTTACTGAGAAAGCTCCAAACTTTCTAAATTAACTCTTTACTGAAAGTGCTGAGACAGTCAATTTTGCACCCCAAAAAGCCACAGTTTTTTAGGTTTGTATTTATATGAAAACACTCACCACATAGGCTCTGGAGAACGTATAGTGTTTAAAACAAGCCATAGCCTGTGCTCACGTTAATTGGTGCAGCTCCACTGAAATCTCTGGATTTGTGTCAATCTACACCACCAAAGAATTTGGCTCAGCAAATGTGGAAAATTGATCTGCTTCCCCTTTGAAGACTGGGTCACCATTGGCCTTTATTCCACAGCTACTATCAGCCCCATGAGGCAAAGACCTTATGTTGAACTCTGAAGGTCAACAGTCTAAGGCTGTGGCTACACTACAGAGCTTACAGCAATGCAGCGGAACTGCTGTAGCGCTGCTAGTGCAGATACTCTAAGCTGACGGGACAGAGCTCTCTTGTCAACTTAATTACTCCAGCCCCCATGAGAGGCAGAAGCTATGTTGGTGGGAGCACTTCTCCTGTTGACATAACACTGTTTACACCGCTGCTTAGGTCGTTGAAACTTACGTTCATAGAATCATAGAAGATTAGGGTTGGAAGAGACCTCAGAAGGATATCTATCCAACCCCTGCTCAAAGCAGGACCAAGCCCAACTAAATCATCCCAGCTGGGGCTTTGTCAAGCCGGGTCTTAAAAACCTCTAAGGATGGAGATTCCACCACCTCCCTAGGTAACCCATTCCAGTGCTTCACCACCCTCCTAGTGAAATAGTGTTTCCTAATATCCAACCTAGACCTCCCTCACTGCAACTTGAGACCATTGCTCCTTGTTCTGTCATCTTCTGCCACTGAGAACAGTCTAGATCCATCCGCTTTGGAACCCCCCTTCAGGTAGTTGAAGGCTGCTATCAAGTCCCCTCTCACTCTTCTCTTCTGCAGACTAAATAAGCCCAATTCCCTCAGCCTCTCCTCGTAAGTCATGTGCCCCAGCTTATTCAAACCCCTGAGCAACATAACTTATATCAATGTAAGCTGTAGTGTTAACATAGCCTAAAGCTCTAACAGAATTTAAGAGGAAAAGTTCCAGAGCTGACAGCTCTCCACTGAGAAAGGCTTGCCTCCAATGTATAGATGTTCAAATGCACAGAATGGCAGCAAAACACACACAAGCCAATCTCAGCTGCCATGGCAGCCCACAAGGAGGAAAGAAAAATCCACGCCCCTGATCAGCCTAGTTAAGACAATCTAAATCGCTGTATAGACAGCTCTAGGTCAATTGAAGGATTCTTCTGTCTGCCTAGCTACTGCCTCTCGGGGAGGTGGATTACCTATGCCAGAGGTAAGACAGAACTTCTGTTGGCATAGGCAGTATCTATGCTGAAGCTCCAGCGATGCAGCTTTGCCACTATAGCATTTTAAGTGTAGACAAGCCCTGAGTCTAGAAATCATAAAGGCATAGATATCGGAGGCAAATTCTAGATTTGAGAGAAATTTCCCCTTACCTGGTAAGGTGTCACTAGTAAAGATACATTCAGACATTGATTCCTCCAGAGAATCCAAGAACAACTGGAGATTCAAAAGCACACCTGAGCTCTGAGCTCTTTTTTTGGGGTGGGTGGGGGGAAGGTGCATTAACAAAGCTGTTCCAAGCTGTTGGACAAAAAGTAAAAAAAATAGTGTCTCACTCTAAACCTGAAACTTCTGAGAAAAGGTTCTATTTTAGTAATTTTCCAGTTTTCCACTGTAACCAAACATTTCAGGGTTTGTTTTTTGTTGTTTCCTTCTCTTCCTTTTTGTCATAGAGTGAGTGATATCTTCAGGTTTTTCCTTGCCACTTTTGCCATTTTAAAACTGTAGGGCAGTTGTGACTCTCTCCCTGTCTGTCAGGGAGGGAGACCACGCCCCCTCGCTGCGATGTTCCTAGAGCGACTCCGTTCCGGGGGAATTAGTCAACTGTTAATAGGCCAAAGCCTGCAGGCCAGACCAGGCAGCAATTGGGTCTGTGAGCCCCAGCCCTCAGGGAAGCACACAGTTAATGGTTCTGGCCCACAGTCAGGCAGGACAGCAGTAAGTCTATAGGCCCAGAGCCCTCAATCAGGGCGGGACCATAATCGTTAATGGCTCCATCTTGCAGTCAGGCAGAGCAGTAAGGAGTCTATATGTCTGAGGCTCTCAATCAGGGTGGGGCAGCAGCCAGTTAAGGGCTCTGGCCTGCAGTCAGGCAGAGCAACAAAGCAGTCTAGGGTAATCAGTTCTTTGGCAGAGCAGACAGCAAAACTGCCTGGCATCCTAGCTTGGGCAGGCAACAGACGAATGCAGGCCTCCTGGCCTAAAGGTGGGGAGGCTGCCATCCCCGGGGTGGGGTGGCAGGGGGGTAGGGGATGCAGGCCCACCTGACTCCACTGTGTCCCATCCCAGGGTCCTAACACTGGCGGAGTGGTCCGCCACTGGATCAGCGGGGAAATCTGGCCGCAACACGCTGGCCGGCTTGCAGTCAGTAACACAGCCAAACCCTATTTGGCTTCCCTGGGCTCCTTCCTACACTCCCAGTCAGGGGGTACCTGGGTTCTAGGGTTGTCGTTCGTCTCTCTGGGGTAAACGTCTAGTGGCAGCCCCAACAGCTCCTTGGTGTCCCCACCAAGTGGCAGCTCCAGCAGTCCCTCCAGGTCTCAGGCGCTGTAGCAGCCTCCGTCAGGTCCAGGCTTCAGCAGTGAGGGGATGTCCTGCTCCTCTGGCAGCTCTCTCTCTCTTCAGCAGTGAGGGGGAGATGGAGGGATGGCCCTTTATATTTCTGGTTCCTGTCCCACCTCTCTGCTTCAAGCAGGACGGCCATGGGTGTCCCGGTTATGCCCACCAGGGGGCAGTCATTACTCTCTCCCCATCCATCAGGGTGGGAGACCACATCCACTCACTACAAGAACCTTCAAATTTGTGGAAGCTGAGAAGTTATTGGGTGACAAAAGGAGGGGGAAAAGAGCCAACCAACCCACCAGCCTAACCTGGACATCACTTATTATATGCTGCATTCAGTGGAAAAGAGAAAAAAACAGGCAACACTGGTTACAAAAGTGCCATTGTAAATAAGAAGCAGTCAGCAGTATCTCCTGTAAATGTAAACAAACTTGTTTGTCTTAGCAATTGGTTGAACAAGAAATAGGACTGAGAGGACTTGTAGGCTCTAAAGCTTTGCATTGTTTTTTGAGTGCAGTTATGTAACAAAAAATGTCTACATTTGTAAGTTACACTTTCACGATAAAGAGATTGCACTATAGTACTTATGTGAGGTGAATTGAAAACTACTATTTCTTTTTGTTTATCATTTTTACAGTGCAAATATTTGTAATAAAAATAATAATATTAAGTGAGTGCTGTACACTTTGTATTCTGTGTTGTAACAGAAATCAATATATTTGAAAAAGTAGAAAAACATCCAAAAACATTTAATAAATTTCAGTTGGTATTCTATTGTTTAACAGTGCGATTAATCACGATTAATTTTTTAATCACAGTTAATTTTTTTGAGTTAATCACATGAGTTAACTGCGATTAATCGACAACCCTAATTTTGGCATGAAAGTGACAAAGTTCTCACAAAATATTTTTTCAAAATTATTTCCTTTTTTGACTAGCTCTAATTAATACCTTCAGTAATGGGAGAAGGTACCATACTTGCCATGCTCTCTGAATGCTTTCTCAGCTCTTAAGTGTCAGCACAGTTTCGCCTGGATTCAGCATCACCCAAGCCATAATCTTGACTAGGCACAGGGAAAGCAAAGACAATACCAAGAGAGTTAGATTAAAAGGGAGATGTGTAGAACTGCACATCATCTGTACATGGATAGCAATGCAGCCCAAACTGCCTCACTATCTCCTCCATCACTTTCACATATACATTGAATAGATGCCTGTGGTGAACCTATGACAGAGTAATTCAGGGCATCTGCCACAGAATATAGGTTTGATGTGCTACCTAATAAATAGTGCTATTCAGCCAGTACAATGACCCAGGGAAAAGCAACAATATCTTACAGGTGAAAAAAATTGGAATTTTTCCATGGTAGATGCAAAGGAAGACATCCTGTCTTGTCTGCAGTGGACATGTCCTCAACTGTATCAAAGCTATCAGTGTTGCACTTGAAGGGCAAAAGCAAAATGAACGTGCTGTGGAAGTGAGAGGTTTGCTACCTGAATATATCCAGGACATCTGCAGAGTATGAATGAGCAAGGATCCAACCTTTATAATATTGGCAGAGCCTTGAAGGAACTAGGTTCCACCAAGAGCACAGTGGCCATGAGATGCCCCAAAGAAGAACGCAGTGAAAGACAACTACAGGCCAGTTATGGCAGGCAATACCAGGTGTTACTCTGCCATTGGAGGACTCTGCAGTTTTAAAGTACTGGATTGTGTATTGGGACAGGGAGTATGGTATGTATTAAATATCCAATGGGTCAGCAAACAACCATACAGCAATAATTATGAGAACCCACATGACTGGTGAAATATATGTCTTATGGGATGGATGGGTTCATTATGGTGAGTCAAATGCCTTTTCTTAAACTTCATTGTACATGTGATGATTAGGATGGAACAAAAATTTACAAACCAAATGGAGTAGAGCCACTAGTAAATAAATGATTATCTTTGGCAGATCAGGTGAAGTGGAATCAATAAAATGCAAGGAGGAAAGGACTTCACTTAATGCTTATGAAGTTTTCCAATTATGTTATGGTTACTGAGCAACTGGGAACAATTCACCTTTGTGGTCATGCATTCCCTTTCCTTCAGTGACAGGGTATGCCATGGATAGATGGGAAAAGGTTTCCATAGCAGCCTGTTGTGTGTGGGGCTCTCCTAAATAAAGTTTCTTCCAAGTGTTCACTGAAACATGGAGGGAATTAGACCTCACGATGTAAAGTTGTTTAATAGTTGTACAGAATATACAAGACATGCAGCATTCATTAGAAATGCCAAAAGTGACTTTTTTTGTGGCTTTCACATCCTCTGTACTTTGCCCACTTAGATAGCTGGCTGCCAAATCCAGAAATTGATTGACAAAGCCCCAGCATCCTGTTGATTAGTGTGACAGAATACACCCCTGTATTCACACCCTACACACCATCGTAATAGTCTTTGTACAAAGTATGCCTTGGAAAATATCATTTGAAAACTCATAATTTGCTGGCCAGTATTATCCTGATAAAATGTGCGGCAATGTTGCGGGGCAAGTGTGCCCCGTCCCCTCTTGGGCCTGGGCGGGGTAATTACTTCCCCACGGTTGCGTCCTCATGACTACCCCTTGTCTTGGGGTTGTGTGGACTAACGGTAAAAGTCAATATGGCCGCTCTCTCTCTCAAGGTTGTGTGGCCCAAGGCCAGAGTCAAGGTGACGGCCTCTTCCCACAGGGCTGTGGGACCCAATGGTAAGTGCGCCCCGTCACAGGCAACAAGTTATAAGATTTCCCTGTATGGTGTTATTAACACAAATGCCAAATCCCACAGCCTTGCCCAAACATAAGTGGACAAACAAGTCTGTCTTAAAGAAAGGAATGTGTGCTCTACTTAATTTCTATTTAAGCAGTAAACAGAGTCATCATGCAGGGAGGGAAACAAAGAAAGCCCAAACAGGTGAGAAAAAAAACAGCAGGGAACATCTTTCCACATAGACTCTTTCGCCTAGTGCCCAGCTCCAGGAACCCATCTCTCCCCTGCTGCCCATCCCATTCACTGCATCTACAGAGACAAAGGAAGTATTTGTTGGACTCTGGGGGAGGGGCCCTGACCTGAGAGTTTGGGTAGTAGTCTGCTGGAGCAAGTGATGAGAAGCTTTGCTTGAGTCTAATATAGTTTGTTAAGTTAGGCATTAATAATTGTCTTACCTTTATTTGTAACTATTTCTGACTTTCATGCCTCGTTATATCTACTCACTTAAAATCTCTCATTTAGCTAATAAACTTGTTTACTGCATTAGCTAATCCAGTGTGTTTAAATTATATTTGAGATTATAGACTGGCCTATTATTCCCTTAAAGGGATAACAGACAAAATATTTCTACTGTCTAGAGAGGGCATACATTTCTGGGGGAAAACTGGGACCAGAGGTATGTTGAAGTCATCCATATAACCAAGGCTGAAGAGAGCCAGCGAGTATGACCCAAGTGGGGCTGGGAGGCTTCAGTTACACACAGACACTCAGGATGGAAAGCTGTTTGTGAGCAGTCTAGGTAGGAGCTACTTCAACATGGCATTATAAGGCACCCAAGGTTGCAGGAAAGGGGTGACACAGCCCATCACTGGGCTGGACTGTATCCTGGTATGTCACAGTTAGTTATTGCTTCTGCTCTGATGTGAGGATACAGCATCAGTGCCTATAATACATGTTCAGGCCCCCCGGGCAAGTCTGAACTAATTGGAATCAATAGATCCATTACGTGGTGACTGGCTGAAATGCATATTTCTGTTGCCTGCACTACATGGAGAATTTATTTCAGGAAAATTAATTAGACACACACCCACTTCTCACAGGTCAGGCATAATATTTTGAAACCAGGCCTGTATATGGTGGTTGGGAGGCATGGTCTAGTTATATTACTAAAAACAATGTTAAGAACCATTAGTTTAAGGGGGGAAAAGCCCACTTTGCCAAGTATAGCAGCCAGAAAAAAGGGGTGAGCTTGGTTCATTACTTCATAATAGCCACTGTGATGATTTGGTGTGTGTGGGGGGGAGGAGGGGGAGGGGAGAGGGGTGGGTTGTCTGTACCACTTCTGAATTGTGGATGATTTTATAAAATTGCATATAAACTTACTGTGTCATGGGAAGCCTCTATGTATGTGGGTCCACCATGAGTTAGCAGCATTGTAGAGCGAGGTGGGTGAGGTAATATCTTTTATTGGACCAAATTCTGTTGGTGAGAGACACAAGGTTTCCAGCTTACACAGAGCTCGTCTTCAGGTTCTGGGAAACATACTCAGAGGGTCACAGCCAAATACAAGGTTGATCAGCTTGTATAGCATAAGGAGTTAACACATATTTCAAAGGACCATTCAAAGTGAAGGGTTGTGTCATGTCTCTGCCAGGCCACAGACAATAGTGAGTGATCAGCACTATTCAAAGTAAAACACCTTGGGACAATGAATTTGTTCTAGTTGGGGGAAGGCACTTTCTCCTCTTGCCTGAAGGGAGGCGGATTTGGAGCAGTGGTTTCCCCAGGAATTGAAATGGGGGGGGGTTGTATGATTTACGGGGGGGGGTGTCAGGGCTGATGAGATATATAAAAGAGATATGAATAAAGTAAATGTTTTGTTAGGATAATGCAAATTTAACATAAGGATAATGCAAGTTACACCAAAACACATAACAGGTCTAGATTTCTAAAAAATATATAATTTTTTTTTTAATGTATTTAATTTAAATTGACTTTTGAAAAGTAAGCCATCATGGGATAAGAGGGAAGTCCTCTCATGGATCTGTAACTGGTTAAAAGATGGGAAACAAAGAGTAGGAATAAATTATCAGTTTTCAGAATGGAGAGAGAGAAATAGTGGTATCCCTGAGGGGACGACTCGGACCATTACTGTTCAACATATTCATAAATGATCTGGAAAAATGGGTAAACAGTGAGGTGGCAAAATTTGCAGATAGAACTGTTTCATAGAATATCAGAGTTGGAAGGGCCCTCAGGAGGTCATCTAGCCCAACCCCTAGACCAATCCCCAACTAAATCCCCAAATGGCCCCTTCAAGGATTGAACTCATAACCATGGGTTTAGGAGGCCAAAGCTCAAACCATTATTCAAGATAGTTAAGTGCCAGGCAGATTGTGAAGAGTTACAAAGGGATCTCACAAAACTGGGTGACTGGGCAACAAAATGGCAGATGAAATTCAATGTTGATAAATGCAAAGTAATGCACATTGGAAAACAATCTCAACTATACATACAAAATGAAAGAGTCTGAATTAGCTGTTAACACTCAAGAAAGAGATCTTGGAGTCATTGTGGATAGTTCTCTGAAAACATCCACTCAATGTGCAGCGGCAGTCAAAAAAGCGAACAGAATGTTGGGAATCATTAAGAAAGGGATAGATAATAAGACAGAAAATATCATATTGTCTCTATATAAATCCATGGTACGTGCACACCTTGAATATTGTGTGCAGATCTGGTCACCCCATCCCAAAAAAGATATGTTGGAATTGGAAAAGGTACAGAGATGGGCAACTAAAATGATTAGGGGTATGAAACAGGAGGAGAAATTAAAATGACTGGGAATTTTCAGCTTAAAAAAGGGACGACTAAGGGGGGATATGACAGAGGTCTATGAAATCTTGACTGGTGTGAAGAAAGTGAATAAGGAAATGTTATTTAATCCTTCACATAACACAAGAACTAGCAGTCACCCAATGAAATTAATAGGCAGCAGATTTTAAAAAAACAAAAGGAAGTACTTCTTCACACAACATAAAGTCAACCTGTGGAACTCTTTGCCAGGGGATGCTGTGAAGACCAAAACTATAACAGGATTAAAAAAGAACTAGATACATTCCTGAAGAATAGGTCCATCAGTGGCTATTAGCCAGGATGGGGAGGGATGCAACACCATGCTCTTAGTGTCCCTAGCCTGTTTGCCAGAAGAATCATAGAATAGAATCATAGAATATCAGGGTTGGAAGGGACCTCAGGAGGTATCTAGTCCAACCCCCTGCTCAAAGCAGGGCCAATTCCCAACTAAATCATCCCAGCCAGGGCTTTGTCAAGCCAGGCCTTAAAAACCTCTAAGGAAGGAGATTCCACCACCTCCCTAGGTAACCCATTCCAGTGCTTCACCACCCTCCTAGTGAAAAAGTTTTTCCTAATATCCAACCTAAACCTCCCCCACTGAAAACTTGAGACCATTACTCCTTGTTCTGTCATCTGTTACCACTGAGAACAGTCTAAATCCATCCTCTTTGGAACCCCCTTTCAGGTAGTTGAAAGCAGCTATCAAATCCCCCCTCATTCTTCTCTTCTGCAGACTAAACAATCCCAGTTCCCTCAGCCTCTCCTCATAAGTTATGTGCCCCAGCCCCCTAATCATTTTTGTTGCCCTCCGCTGGACTCTTTCCAATTTTTCCACATCCTTCTTGTAGTGTGGGGCCCAAAACTGGACACAGTACTTCAGGTGAGGCCTCACCAATGTCGAATAGAGGGGACATGGAGCCATTGATCACTACCCGTTGAGCCCGATGATCTAGCCAGCTTTCTAGCCACCTTATAGTCCATTCATCCAGCCCATACTTCTTTAACTTGCTGGCAAGAATACTGTGGGAGACTATATGAAAAGCTTTGCTAAAGTCAAGGAATAACACATCCACTGCTTTCACCTCATCCACAGACCCAGTTATCTCATCATAGAAGGCAATTAGGTTAGTCAGGCATGACTTGCTCTTGGTGAATCCATGCTGACTGTTCCTGATCACTTTCCTCTCCTCTGAGTGCTTCAGAATTGATTCCTTGAGGACCTGCTCCATGATTTTTCCAGGGACTGAGGTGAGGCTGACTGGCCTGTAGTTCCCCGGATCCTCCTTCTTCCCTTTTTTAAAGATGGGCACTACATTAGCCTTTTTCTAGTCATCCGGGACCTCCCCCAATCGCCATGAGTTTTCAAAGATAATGGCCAATGGCTCTGCAATCACATCCGCCAACTCCTTTAGCACCCTCGGATGCAGCGCATCTGGCCCCATGGGCTTGTGCTTGTCCAGTTTTTCTAAATAGTCCCGAACCATTTCTTTCTCCACAGAGGGCTGGTCACCTCCTCCCCATGCTGTGCTGCCCAGTGCAGTAGTCTGGGAGCTGACCTTGTTCGTGAAGATAGAGGCAAAAAAATCATTGAGTACATTAGCTTTTTCCACATCCTCTGTCACTAGGTTGCCTCCTTCATTAAGTAAGGGGCCCAAACTTTCCTTGACTTTCTTCTTGTTGCTAACATCTCTGAAGAAACCCTTCTTGTTACTCTTAACATCTCTTGCTAGCTGCAACTCCAAGTGTGATTTGGCCTTCCTGATTTCACTCCTGCATGCCTGAGCAATATTTTTATACTCCTCCCTGGTCATTTGTCCAATCTTCCACTTCTCGTAAGCTTCTTTTTTGTGTTTAAGATCAGCAAGGCTTTCACTGTTAAGCCAAGCTGGTAGCCTGCCATATTTACTGTTCTTTCTACACATTGGGATGGTTTTTTCCTGCAACCTCAATAAGAATTCTTTAAAATACAGCCAGCTCTCCTGGACTCCTTTCCCCCTCATGTTATTCTCCCAGGGGATCCTGCCCATCAGTTCCCTGAGAGAGTCAAAGTCTGCTTTTCTGAAGTCCAGGGTCCGTATTCTGCTGCTCTCCTTTCTTCCTTGTGTCAGGATCCTGAACTCGACCATCTCATGGTCACTGCCTCCCAGGTTCCCATCCACTTTTGCTTCCCCTACTAATTCTTCCCGGTTTGTGAGCAGCAGGTCTAGAAGAGCTCTGCCCCTAGTTGGTTCCTCCAGCACTTGCACAGGAAATTGTCCCCTACACTTTCCAAAAACTTCCTGGATTGTCTGTGCATTGCTGTATTGCTCTCCCAGCAGATATCAGGGTGATTGATGTCTCCCATGAGAACCAGGGCCTGCGATCTAGTAACTTGTGCTAGTTGCCGGAAGAAAGCTTCGTCCACCTCATCCCCCTGGTCTGGTGGTTTATAGCAGACTCCCTCCACAACATCACCCTTGTTGCTCACACTTCTAAACTTAATCCAGAGACTCTCAGGTTTTTCTGCAGTTTCATACCGGAGCTTTGAGCAGTCATACTCCTCTCTTACATACAATGCAACTCCCCCACCTTTTCTGCCCTGCCTGTCTTTCCTGAACAGTTTATATCCATCCATGACAGTACTCCAGTCATGTGAGTTATCCCACCAAGTCTCTGTTATTCCAATCACATTATAGTTCCTTGTCTGTGCCAGGACTTCCAGTTCTCCCTACTTGTTTCCCAGGCTTCTTGCATTTGTGTATAGGCACTTAAGATAACTCACTGATTGTCCCGCTTTCTCAGTTTGAGACAGGAGTCCTCCCCTCTTGCACTCTCCAGCTCGTGATTCCTCCGGGTATCCCATTTCCCCACTTACCTTAGAGCTTTGGTCTCCTTCCCCCGGTGAACCTAGTTTAAAGCCCTCCTCACTAGGTTAGCCAGCTTGCTTACCTGGCTGGGAATGGGCAACAGGGGATGGATCACTTGATGATTACCTGTTCCGTTCATTCCCTCTGAAGCACCCGGCCTTGACCATTGTCGGAAGACAGGATACTGGGCTATATGGACCATTGGTCTGACCCAGTATGACCATTCTTATGTAAAAATTAATTATAATAATAAAAACGTTTAGTACAGAAACTCCACAACATAATGACCTCTCAAGATAGCAACGATGTGAGATAATAACCTTGGCAAATAATGCATTTTAAAAATCTTGGCCTACTAGGAAACATATTTATATAAGTTTCCATTTCCAGTCACAAATCTAGTATCCTGGAGCAAAGTCACTAAAATATAGTCCAACAAACAAATGTTTATTTAACGTGCCCCTCACTTTTCCCTCCACCGCACCCCACTCACCGGTGTTGTCCTTGGTTAGTGGAGACTCAGAGTTCAGAGGTGCTTTCACGTGAGTACACCTCCCAGGTCGGGGGCAAGAAGGCACCTTGCTTGTTCCTCCAGCTGCTCACTGTTCGCTCTGGCCACGGCTGTTTGTTGTGCCACCGTTCACTCCATTGCTCTGTTGCCAATGGCCCTGCGCTGTCACCTTCTGCTGCCACCTGCCACTGTGACCTCTGCGAGTTGGTCTCTTGAGGTTCTACCAGCTCTCAGTGATTTCAGCTGAGCTCTCAGGGGGGGAACCTTGCTGCTAGTGAGGTCTGGGCTGTCTCTTCCACAGAAACACTGTCCCCACAGCACGACTAAGCACTTAGACCTGATTATCAGTGATTTCAGCTGCAGTGGTCACTTGACAGAACAAAAGACTATCTATGGAGCCTAATCAGCTCTGTCTTTAACCAGTGGAAAGGGACAGGTCCCCACCCTCTCTCTTGATGCCCTCAATCAGCACAGGCTAAGTACAGGTCTACTGCCCTTTACTCATACAATAAGAACAACAACATTTCATTCCCGCCCCCGCACTCAAGTGATTTGTAACCCAACCCCAACCAAAATCTATCACTTGGGCAACACAGCTCTGTTTGCTGGATACCTAGGTAGATTAGGTATGACTGTAAATACAGTCTGGTTCTGAAGCCTTTCCCCCCAGCCCCAGCTCATCACTAGCTGTCAGGGAGAGCTCATTTAGACTTTGCTTACAAATCATCATTTGAAATTACACCTCTATGCCGATATAACGCTGTCCTCGGGAGCCAAAAAATCTTACTGCGTTATAGGTGAAACCGCGTTATATTGAAATTGCTTTGATTCGCCAGAGTGCGCAGTCCCCCCTCCACCCCTCCGGAGCTCTGCTTTACCGCGTTATATCCGAATTCATGTTATATCGGGTCGCGTTATATCGGGGTAGAGGTGTATTAGGTTGGCCAACATCACCAAAATGAATGCACTGACATTGTCATAAAAAACAACAGCTGTATAAGGAAGCTAGTCTATGTTCATACTTTTCAAATCTATTATAATTTCTCAGATACATGTATTTTATCATACACTGTATATGCTTTTAAAGTGTTTATTAATGTTTCAATTTCAATTCACATTTCCAAACAGTCACTAAATTGGCATGTAACTAGTTCTCAAAACTGGGGAGGGTGTTGGGGAAATTCAGGGGGGGTGTAGGGAAATCACTGATTTGGAGGTAATGGAGAACAGAAGAAGTAGGTGACCTGAGCAGGCATGTATAAAGGGACTGGGGATGGAGGGGGAAACTGGGGAGAGAGACTATTAGGCTGAGAAAATGGGTATTAGTAATTTTCTTTTAATTGGGAGTCCTACAGTGCAAAGATAGGAGACCCTGGGATGTATTTTGAAATAGCCTGCTGCAGATATCACTGTTGCAATTATTGAGTCTAGGTGTGACTAAAGAATAGGCATCTAATGGCAATAATAGGTGCCAAAGTCTGATTCTTTTCTTAGGCAATAAAAGAATAATTTAGCACATGCTATATGTATTTTTTATATCAGTAGGTAACATTAGATCAGGTCTTCAAAAGTTCTATTAACAAGTTCCCATTTTTGTTCCCTGTTAGAGGACTCTCAGAGCTTAGATTCCTGTTGTTGCTAACTTGTTTTCACACCTGCTTTGTCTCAATCTGCTTTTTCCAGTTTGCTATGAATTTCTTTAGGAAAGTGCTCAGTTACTGAGTCAGACTGTAGGAGTCACATAGCTAAAGCCTCAAGCTACATTTTGAAAATTTATGCCCTGGAATAAGGGTTTGGCCTTGTGCATTCCTACCCTGTCGTGTGGTCAATTATTATGGTTGCCATGCCAAAAGGGTTAAAGCCAAAACTTTCACAAGTCTCCACTAATTTTATTATCTCCCTTTTTAATGAGTAGCTTGAGACACCTACAATCTGATGTTCAGAGGTGTTAAGCACCCTCAGCTTCCTTTGATTTCAGCTGGATTTGTGGGTGCTTAGCACTTCTGCAAACCAGGCCCTGAATGTCTATATAGAACATCAGACTGAAACACTGCAAGGTAGTGGACACTTGATAATTTGTGACTAATTGTGTAGCTAAAATTACCACAGATTTTATGCATCAAAGCTAACATGTTTATGTGTAAATTATGCTTCTAAGGGCTTATTCCGTAAGGAACAAGGAAGGTGCACTTGTGCCAAGAGGCATTTTACACCCAGCATTAGGACCGATATCAATGTCAACATGCATTTCTCCTAGAGCACCATCCTGAACCCATTGACTTCAGTGGGGCCAAGATTTGGTTCTTACAGAAAACTTTAACACTTTCATTATTAATGATTATGGATACTTATGGATAATTAATTATTATAGATATGGATTACGGTAAAATTAAGCAAAATTCACAGTCATGGTAAATAGTACAAAATCAGGATATGGTCATGGTGGGGATGAAGCCAAAATCCAAGCCCCACTGCCTTAGGCTGAAACCTGAGCCCCGCCACTTGGGACCAAAGCCCGAGCCAAAGAAATTGCAGACATCTGTTAAAGCAGTGTTGGGCAACCTGCAGCCCATGGGACACATGCAGCTCATCAGGGTAATCTGATTGTGGGCCAGGAGACATTTTGCTGACGTTGACCATCCGCAGGCACGGCCCCCCGCAGCTCCCAGTGGCTGCAGTTCACCGCTCCCAGCCAATAGGAGCTGCAGGAAGCAGCGGCCAGCATTTCCCTGTGGCCTGCCACTTTCCGCAGCTCCCATTGGCCGGGAATGGTGAACCACAGCCACTGGGAGCTGCGGGGGGCCATGCCTGCGGATGGTCAACGTCAGCAAAATGTCTCGTGTCCTGCATAACCTTCATGACCAAGAAATCATATACTTATTAATGATATCTTCTTACTTCAAACAAATGCACTAAGTTTCTGATATACCCTACACCTGTATGTATGAATATATGCACTCATATATTCAACCATGGCTTACTTCCTTCTGTGTACATCCTATAGTATTTATTAGTCCTCTGGCTCTGCTTTCTGTACCATTCATTCCCTCAAAGGGGATATGCTGCAAGGATGGATATAATTGTATACCCTACATTGTTGTCATAAACTTATTCTCACATAGTGTTAAAATGTTGTGATGGCATGAGCTATACTTGGATACTTCCCTAGCTTAGAGGGGTATTGTAAAGATATATTTTTTAATGTTTATGAGAAGGTCAGAAATTAGAGGCATGTTCTGAATGAGGTAGGGATCCTGTGATTATGTAATTGAAGACAAATCAAGGTTGTACAAGTAACCTTAATTCTGGCATTTCCTAACTTTTGAGGGTTTGTGAGATAGAGTGCATTCACTTCTTATGAGCACCTCCTGTTGGCTGGGTGTGGTGATGCAATTTTCTCTTCCACCTGGTGCCTCCTGTAGGCTGTTGACCTCATCTGGCGGGTCTTCAATAGCTCAGTCCCCAGCTAAGAAACACAGCCAACAATGGATGAACCCCTTCCAGGGTAACAAAGGTCCAACGGGGCCTATCATTGTGCCCTTGTTAGTGTCTTTAGCCCTGTCTCTGGGCTCAGTTCCCAGCCCCTTCTGTGCTAGCTTTAAGTCCATCCCTGCCTTGTTATAGAGCAGTGCCCCCAGGGCTTTCTCGCTTGAGACTTTGTCTTCACCTGTTCTCACTGCCCCAGCTCTCTAGCCAGGTCACCCCTTAAGTTCAGTCCCTTTCCAGAGTAGCATAGTTCAACAAATGGTTGGCCCTCTCCAGGGTCTTCAGCCCCATCTCTGGGACTGTTTAAACTCCAGCCCCTTTCTCAGGCTTTTATAAAGAGTCTTATCTTCTTGTTGGAGCTTAGGCCACTTCCCCAGTGGCCAGTGTGGGGATCGAGGCCCACCCATTACTTCGGGTCCCAACCCGACTCTGTAAACAGCTGCCACGTACTGCTTCTCTTAATAGTTGCTGCTGTTATTCCCTGGGCTGCTTCCTACGTAGTCCCATCTCCCTCACCTTTTACCTTTTACCAGTCCTTGGGTTCTCTCCATCTGCTCCTAAGCCTCCTGACCTGGAGAGTTTCTCTGCCCTATCCCTGTTTTAGCAGGATCTCTCCCAGACCTCCTTGCCCAGAGAGTTTCCCAATATTCCAGCCTTTCTGCACCCTTCTGGGTCCCAGCCAGAAACTGACCTGCTCAGGGTTGCCCAGGGTTTTCAGAACCCACAGCAGTGGTAACTTAAAAATTTCACTCCAGGTGGTCTCAGGAATAAATCAATGGGAACACAGCAATTTCCATATGATAAAAGATTAATGCAAGTAAGCATGCTCTATCTAAAACTACAGTTTATTAGATTTAAGCACAGACAGACATAAGCAATAGGGTTAGAACACCCCACATATTTACCTAAAATCTGGAACGGTATTGAGTAATTAACAGTGGGTACGCAGTGGCCAGTTGCTCACCCTCTGGGGAGAACAGGTGTCAGAAAAACATCCCTCAAGATGGCTTCAGAGGACTGCTCCAAAATAGACTGTATTAGCTAGTCTTTTATAACTAACTTCTATAAAACACATAGGTCATAATGACCCTACTAAATCATCACTTTTCCTAACTTTCAATTAACTACTTATCAACAAACATTCTTAACAATCTTAATTATGATACTTCTATGTCCAAAGTGCCCAAATTCAAGTTTCTTGTCCACCAAGGTTTTCAGTCTCAGTTGTTGACGTTTCTTTCCCCTCCTCCCATTCTGATTAGCAGAAACTACCAGCTAGTTTTGACTTTGCCTCTAAAATCCTGCTTTCATATTAACCCTGTACTATGCAGTATTCTATTTTATTAATTCATGGTGGCTGAATGCACACAATATGGTTACAATTAGTTTGATCATGTTTTGGTGTACACACTCCTCAAATCCAGGGCAACACCTGCAGTTCCTTTTAATTGAGCCTACTCCAGCAGCTCTGATTGCCTCCCTGAAGCTTTTCTAGGCAGATCTGGAGGAGCCACCCTCACTGCTCCTTTTCTGGGGCAGGTGTGGTAGACCGCAAAGCCTCCAGCATGGAGCCTCAGAGGTCCTGGTATGCTTGTCACAATTTGACTTTGAAACATTAACATTTTTGGATGTAGGTGCACTGTTATACTGCACAACACTTAGGGTCGTATCCCGTAGCCCTTACTCACACAAGAAGCCATACTGGAGCCAATGCAACTGCTCCATTTAGTAAGAGCAGCGGGATCAGACTTAAAGTAAGTATTTCTCAAACCTAAATAATTTTGAAACACCCATATTGCTTAGTTCACACTAAAGACATTCTCCAAGAATTCATTAAAAAACAAAATCAAGTCTGTTGCGGTTACAGCTTAGCAATATAGTATCTAAAAGATATATTATAAAAATAATCTTAACATTCTATAACAAGAGGGTACAATAATTCCCTCCATTACAGGAATTAGTACATGAAATTCTATGTCCTCTGTTATGCAGAAGGTCAGATTAAATTATCATAGTATGATCGTCTGGCCTTAGACTCTCTGAATCTGTAAATTGTTGTATTTTTTAAAATATAAAATAAAACAATTTCATCTGGGCTCCAGGATAACAACTTGTTTTCCAAGTTTTGCCCCCATATGAGTTGGCTTATATATATATATATACACACCAGTGGTGACTAGAATAGTGAATATAATAGTGAAATATTTTTTAATATTGATAGAGTGGTGGTTGTATTTTTTGTATGCATCATGTTGCAAAAAACAAAAATGACATTGGTATTTCTTCACTGAGGCTACCTGCAATATACTAGTTGATTCTTATTAAATTATAGCTATATGATTTACAAGCACTATGTCTTATTCTTTTCAGTACTAAACAAATATTTACTTTACTGGTCTTAGCTTTCCTGAAAAATCAAGCCTCAGTGGATTACATTTATAAATAATATATGTTATATGTTTGCTCTTGGATGCCTTTGTGACTTTTTAAAATTTTATCTGCCTCTCTGCAGAGATCATTAAAATTTGATTTTGGTTGGCAAGGTTGCTATTGTATATTATCACTCTCAGTTTGGGGGATTAAATTATTTTGCTATTGTAAACCACATTTGGTCAAAACCTGGAAACAATTTATCAGCCTGAAACCCAGATGAAACTGTTTTATTCCAATGAGAAGTTTTGCTTTAAAAAAAATATCAGTGGCGCAAAAAGGAGACTACCTGTGCATGTGTGTGTGTGTGGGGGGGAATTTATACCCAACAAAATGGCAGAATATGTGATGTGGACATATGTCCATTAGAGAGTAACTCTTTCCTGGTCTAAATCACTAGCCTTACATCAGCTGAAGTCAAATGGGAGTTTTACTCAGTACCAACTGACAGTTACTTTGCCTCTATGTGCCTCAGGTTCTCCATCTATAAACAAAGGATAATGATATTTTCCTTTCTAAAGTGCTTTGAGATCTACAGATGAAAGCACTATATAAAAGCTAAGTATTCATTATTTTTATTATTCAGAAGAAGCTAGTATTAACCCAAATTCAGCTCTGGTGCAACCCAACTGAAATCAATGAAGGTTCACCCTCAAGATCTGAATTTGGCCCTGGTAAAAAGAGGTGAAAGGCTCTATACCCTGGTACCAGCAGTTTGAGAAATACATTTTCTTAGGCCTGGTCTACACTAGGCTTTTATGTCGAATTTAGCGCCGTTATATCGAATTAACCCTGCACCCGTCCACACCAGGAAGCCATTTAGTTCGACATAGAGCTCTCTTTAAATCGATTTCTGTAATCCTCCCCAACGAGAGGAGTAGCGCTAAATTCGAAATGGCCATATCGAATTAGGCTAGGTGTGGATGGAAATCGACGCTAATAGCTCCGGGAGCTATCCCACAGTGCACCACTCTGTTGACGCTCTGGACAGCAGTCCGAGCTCGGATGCTCTGACCAGCCACACCCCCGGGAAAATTTGAATTCATTTTCATTTTCCTGTCTGGGCAGTTTGAAGCGCAGTTTCTGTTTGGACACCGTGGCGAGCTCAGCAGCAGTGGCAACGATGCAGAGCTCTCCAGCAGAGATGGCCGTGCAATCCAATAGAAAGAGGGCCCCAGCATGGACGGATCGGGAAGTCTTGGATCTCATCGCTGTGTGGGGAGATGAGTCCGTGCTTTCCGAGCTGCGCTCCAAAAGACGGAATGCAAAGACCTATGAGAAGATCTCGAAAGCCATGGCAGAGAGAGGCTACAGCCGGGATGCAACGCAGTGCCGCGTGAAAATCAAGGAGCTGAGACAAGGCTACCAGAAGACCAAAGAGGCAAACGGACGCTCTGGATCCCAGCCCCACACATCCCATTTCTACGAGGCACTGCATTCCATCCTGGGTGCGGCCGCCACCACTACCCCACCCCTGACCGTGGACTCTGAGGATGGGATATTGTCCGCGGCCGGTTCCTCCGACATGTTAGCGGACGGGGAAGATGAAGAAGGAGATGAGGAGGACGAGGCAGTCGACAGCGCTGGCACCGCTGATTTCCCCGACAGCCAGGAGCTCTTCATCACCCTGACAGAGATCCCCTACCAACCGTCCCCCGCCGTTACCCCAGACACAGATTCAGGGGAAGGATCAAGCAGTAAGTGTTTTAAATATCTAAACATTTATTTACAACATAACTGGCATATTTAAAATAGTAACAGTAGCTAAAGTGCTTTAAAACATGTAAACATTTATTTGCAACAAAACAGGAAGACTGAAAATATTAACAGTGGGTAAAGTGCTTCAAAACATGTAAACAGGAAAGTCAAACAAAAGGGGAATCAGTGCAAAGTGTGTCATGATTAGTCTGTCTTTGGGCGCCTCAATATATAGTCCGAACCATTTTCAAAAAATTGCACAATGTCCGCTTCATGATTATAGTGCCCAAAACCCTGCAGTCATTTCTCCCTCCAAGGGCACCTAAGCCAAGAACTGGTCAATGTAACCGGGGATAGAGGCGACATCCTCCGGGGAGAACTCCTCATACACCTCCTGCAGGTGTTTTTCCAGCCTCATCAGCAGGTTCCTGGGCAGGGAGAGCTTATTAGGCCCCCTTGGTAGGACACGTTTCCCTGCCACAACGCCAGCAGGTACTCCGGGATCATGGCCTTGCAGAGCAGCGCAGCAAATGGCCCCGGTTTCTGCAGGCTGTCCCGGAGCAACTTCTCCTTCTGGCTCTCCGAGACCTTCAGGAGGGTGATGTCTGGCATGACTCCCTGCTGTGAATTAGGTAGGGGAAAGTTAGTATTGGGACTGCTTGCCCGTCCCTTTACAGAACTGCAACCGCCGGTTTACAGCCACGCGGTTTACAGCCGCGAGGGGGTGGGACAGGGCCAGAGTTCATGCTTGCAGGATTGCTGCCAGCAGAGACTCGCATTGCTTTCTATGTGAAAGGAGGCCAGTGCCACTCTTAAAGTTTTAAGCGGCCACAAGTCTACGGCTTACCATGTTTGCCAGCTAGACAAAGTCCGGTGTCCAGCCCTGCTCCTCAGCTCGCCACAGCAAGACCGCAGGCACGGTAGGCGAGGGCCGAAAATTCGACCTTGTCCTCAGTGCGCGTGTGATAGGTGCTCTGCATGGTCTTGTTCACAGAGAAAGACTATGTTCTCTGTTCACAGATACATTGCTCTGTCTCAGGAATTCACTCCCTTTTTCCAATTCCCACAGCCACATCTGCCCAGAGGCTAGCGCACATTAGGAGGAGGAAGAAGAGGACACGGGAAGACATGTTTGCTGAACTAATGGCATGCTCCCGAGCACAGGCAGCCCAGCAGACACAGTGGAGGGAGAACTTGTCCCAAATGCACCGGGCAAACATTGAACGGGAGGAGAGGTGGCGACAGGAGGACAGGCAGGCTACTCAAACGCTGCTTGGACTAATGAGGGAGCAAACGGACATGCTCCGCCGCCTTGTGGATGTTCTGCAGGACCGGAGGCAGGAGGAGAGAGCCCCGCTGCAGTCTCTCTGTAACTGCCCTGCCCCGCCACCAAGTCCCATACCCCCCTCACCCAAAGTCCAAACACGGAGGGGTGGAAGGGGCCGTGAAAAATTTCACTCCACCCCTGCGGACTGCTCTACCACTAGAAGGCTCTCATTCCCCAAAATTTGAAAAGTCCTTTCCTACCCGCCTCACACAAGACCCCGTCCAAGTTTCACCCCCCCGTTCCATGTGCGGTTGTTAATAAAGAATACGTTTCTGTTCATTTCTGTTTCCATCCTCTTCTTTTGGAGGGGAGTCTGTCTGAAGGGGGGGAAGGGGCTTGGTCATTGGACAGGACAGTCACCTTTAGCAGGGGGCAGGTGCAGCAGCAGGGCACATATACAGTGCAGTGACTAGTTATCCTGGTCAGTCTGGGAGGTGGTTTTCATGTTCTGTGTGGTGGGGGGGGGGTGGTGTTGCTCTGTGACTTGGTGGCGGGGGAGGGCAGTTACAGATCTTATGCAGCGGTCCTTACCCTGCATCACAGAGCCGCGCAGCAGGGGATCTGTAACCCTCCTCCCCCTGCAAGACAGTCACATAGCCGACACATACACGCAGTCCCGGCCAGGAGGGCTGGCAGGCTCCGTTGAAACAACCAGTCCACCACCGCGGAGCCTGTCATTCCTGGAGTTTAGAAGCATCATTTGCATCACAACACTAAACCCGCCCCCCGCCACAGTCTGCGTCCCAGGTTTAAAACATTCCCGCGAAAACAGTAATAAAGACAACGGTGTCCATTAACAAAACAGAACAGATTTTATTTTTTGGGAAGGGGGTGAAGGGGGTATGTGATTGGAGAGGATAGTCGACGGCAACTGGGTAAAGAAACGGGGGCAAGTTCTGCTTCTGTGTCCACAAACTTAAAAGTCACTAGGTACCCTGCTCAGCCTTGAAACTGGCTTTCAAAGCCTCCCGGATGCACAGCGCGTCCCGCTGGGCTCTTCTAATCACCCGGCTGTCTGGCTGGGCGTAATCAGCAGCCAGGCTATTTGCCTCAACCTCCCACCCCGCCATAAAGGTCTCCCCCTTGCTCTCACACAGATTGTGGAGCACACAGCAAGCTGCAATAACGATGGGGATATTGGTTTCGCTGAGATCACAGCGAGTCAGTAAGCTTCTCCATCTCCCCTTGAGACGGCCAAAAGCACACTCCACCACCATTCTGCACTTGCTCAGCCGGTAGTTGAAGAGTTCTTTTTCAGTGTCCAGGGCGCCAGTATAGGGCTTCATGAGCCAGGGCATTAGCGGGTAGGCTGGGTCCCCGAGGATCACTGTAGGCATCTCCACATCCCCAACAGTTATCTTGTGGTCCGGGAAGTAAATACCTTCCTGCAGCCGTCTAAACAGACCAGAGTTCCTGAACACGCGAGCGTCATGAACCTTGCCTGGCCATCCGACGTAGATGTTTGTAAACCGTCCCCGATGGTCCACCAGTGCTTGCAGCACCATTGAAAAGTAGCCCTTTCGGTTGATGTACTGGCTGGCCTGGTGGCCCGGTCCCAGGATAGGGATGTGAGTCCCATCTATAGCCCCACCGCAGTTTGGGAATCCCATCGCGGCGAAGCCATCTATGATGGCCTGCGCGTTTCCCAGGGTCACTACCTTTGACAGCAGTACCTTGACGATTGCCTTGGCTACTTGCAGGACAACAACCCCCACGGTAGATTTGCCCACGCCAAAGTGGTTCGCGACTGACCGGTAGCTGTCCGGCGTTGCAAGCTTCCAGAGGGCTATGGCCACTCGCTTCTGGACAGTCAGGGCTGCTCGCATGCGGGTGTCCTTGCGCTTCAGGGCAGGGGACAGCAAGTCACAAAGTTCCAGGAAAGTCCCCTTCCGCATGCGAAAGTTTCGCAGCCACTGGGATTCATCCCAGACCTGAAGCACTATGCGGTCCCACCAGTCCGTGCTTGTTTCCCGGGCCCAGAATCGCCGTTCAACAAAATCCACATGCCCCATTGCCACCGTGATGTCCTGGGCGCTGGGGCTCGTGGTTTCTGACAGCTCTGTGCTACTCTCCGACTTCAGGCCCTCACGGCGGTGCCGTAGCCTCCTCGTCTGATTTCTCTGCATCTGCCTCAGGGAAAGGTGTATGATAAGCTGCGAGGCGTTGAGAACGGCCACAACTGCAGCGATGGTCGCGGTAGGATCCATGATCGCAGTGCTGTGGCGTCCGCGCTGTCACTGATCTAAAAGTGCGCGAACTGATTTCCCGCCGGCGCTTTCAGGGAGGGAGGGAGGGCGGTAGTGACTGACGGATGACGACAGTTACCCAAAAGCACCCTCGCCACATTTTTTTACCCAGAAGGCATTGGGGGCTCGACCCAGAATTCCAATGGGCAGCGGGGACTGCGGGAACTGTGGGATAGCTGCCCACAGTGCACTGCTTCCAATGTCGACGCCTTCCCTGGTAGTGTGGACTGACAAAGTCGAATTACTGTCCTTAGTGTGGACACACACGTTCGACTTTCTAATATCGATTGCACATATTCGATTTAACTAAAATCGAACTACTCTCGTAGTGTAGACATACCCTTAATAGGAAATTTTACTGTATTTCTGTGCTCTGAAAAAGCTCATACTTAACAGATGAGACAAACCACCAACCAAATGGGGATGAAGATGAAAAAAGAAATGGTTTAGTTTGTCCCCTTTGAACAAAACATCTTTGAAAAGTACTTTCTGAGAAAGCAGCTGGAAATCTTACATCTTTTCAAGCTCCTTGTTCCACTTAGAAGCCAGGAGAAGTATTCTCCTTTGGTTCATATACTGTGTTTTTTCACAGCAGTGCTGCACTTAAATTCTATATTTTCTAGAGCAGTCAGCATTGTGATTTGCCTACATGGCTGCCCACGTATAATTACATGGATAGTGATTTTAACATTTCTTCTTGCTATTATTGATTGTCCTTCTCATCATGTTACATTGTGACATCTCCGAAACCAACTTTGAGCAAATTGTTCAGAATGAGCATCATTTTAACTGGTAGCAATGCTGCATTATTGTTTTTCCACCTTGTCAGTCTAGCACAAAAAAGCCCTGAGAATGCACAATTCACTTACAAATGATCTTCAAGTAAATGGAGAGGTATCCAAATCTAAAAGCCCAGTCAACCTTGAAATTGCCACAATTGATTTTATGTAGCTTTCTGTCAAAAACTGCTTTTGTGTTCCCAAGACATGATCTGATACAGTTGCTCTCTGAAGCCTTGTCTTTTAAATAACAGTGCTTGATTAAATAGATATGTAAAAAAGCATTGCATAAAATGATTGATATTACAATACTTAAAATCAATGTAATCTGGCATTAGAAGTGAACCAAAGAACAGAGACTTCAATGATGATTTCCTACAAATGCAACTGATGCGCCATACACAGGACCAAGAAGACAGTAGTGTTTGGGTATACATTTGTCTTGTTTGTCTGATATCCCAGGCTATAGGATTTTAATCTCTTGTATGTTAAGAGAATACTGATGAAGAACAGAATGGAAGATCTTATTGTAACATGTCATACTGTCACATATGCATATTATAACTGTTGGTGAAAAAAATTCCACACTTCCTTTCAGACACATACTGTTATCTATGTTTTATATAGTCATGTTAGTCTAACTATTACAGAAATCAGAGTTTTTACTGATTGAATCCATCCCTTGAATGGGGAGAGCATAACTCTTAGAATTTGGTTTTCAAGTGAATATCTGTCTTCATGAGTTAAAAATTCTCTTTCTGTAAATACTCCCCAAATATTTATCTGCTTCAAACTCACTCTTTTAGTGCCAGTTTAACCCATTTGTGAGAGGAAAAGTGGACACAGATGAGGTGCAAGCACAATCAGTTTGTTTTCAAGTCAAAAGTATGTTTACAGAGAAATGTTTATAGTATTCCCCCCAGCTCTCCCAATCAACGACAGAGAACACATTAGGCCTTTAGAGGAAAGAGTACAATAATTCATGCTTCTAAATAACAATGGAGCACCTTCTTTGCTGATCTAAATAGATACCACTCCATTGACTTCAATGGAGTTTCATTCATTTACACAACCAGAAATTTTGGCCCTGGAATTTTAACCAGTAAGTGACTTTAACTGAGATATATAGGCTTGGCAGAATTTGATATTTAAAAAAATATATATTTTGATGTATAATATCAGTGTTTATTTTTAAACATTTTTTCATTTTCATTGATTTAAATGTTCACAGCTGTGCAAAATTATGGGTTATAATCATTATTTCATTTTTTATCAATTTAAATGTTCACAGTTGTGGGAAATTATGGGGGATGGGTGAGACGATAATTATTTAATGGCAGGCAGTGAGATTCAAAAAATTAAAGCTTTATAACCATTAAAACGTATCACAGGTTAAAATATACAAAATAAATCTCCTCAAATCAAACACTAATAGGTTCTCAGGCATCATTGTTCATTCTTTGACCATCTGTACATTTAGATTATTATTGATGGAAATAATTTCTCATCGGTTTGTGTGTGTGTACAGTGAAAACAACATTTGCTGATATTTACTGATAAAAATCAAATCTTTCCAAGTTTAGATATATATTTTGCTCATTGTGCTTCTTTTACCTAATAATAATTTTAAAAACTCTCTAGGAAAAATAAAATAAACTAAGGAAGTTAGGCAATACCTACCTAGTGAGGGCCCACTGGTTAGGAGCCTAGGCGCCTAGGACTTAGAAGACCCAGAGTCAGTTCCCTAGTCTGTCACAGACTTCTTGTGTGGCCTTGAGCAAGTCACTTAAGGTACCTTTATACTGCACTCTCCCTATGGGTATAAGACAGCAGTGTAGACAGTGAGGCACTACTTAGGCGATTAACGACATGCCTGAACCTTTAGGGTATATATCCTACACATTTCTCTACATGCCCAAACAGTACTACACTGCTATTTTTAGTGTACTGCGGTGTCCCGCTGCCTCCTGCTGCTGAAGTCTTTCCCTGCTGCAGGGGTGTTGTGAGTAGGGTGACTAGATTGAAAGTGTGAAAAATTGGGATGGGGGGTGAGGGGTAATAGGCACCTATATAAGAAAAAGCCCTGAATAACGGCACTGTCCCTATAAAATCGGGACATCTGGTCACCCTGGTTGTGAGGATAAATATGTTAAAGATTGTGAGGAGATTAGACACTATGGCATTGGGGGCCATAACAGTTACTTAAGGTAGAGACCAAAGTAATAAAAAAATAAACATGAAGGTGAACATCCCACCAAGGTCTGGTCATGGAGGTGACACTTATGTGCTGATGAAGGGGCATCAACTATCTTTCTTTTCTCAGGACCCCAAAGAGAACCACTCTGCAGAGCTGGAGATTGTACATGGGAAGGGGATTGGGAGGGATGTGAGTAGCCTCATATTGAGTGGAGAGAACGTACATCACTGGCCTCATGAACTTTGTGAGGCAGAGAGAATACATCATCAGCCATTTTCTATGGCTTGTTTCTGCAATAGAGATTCCCCTGTAAGGCAGTCTGAGAAGGGAAGGTAGTCACAGCCAGTAGATCCTTGCCAGCATAGGTCCACATCATTGGGAAAGAGTGCCAGGGGTCTGGCATATCCCAGCTAATCCACTGGTTTTCTGAATTGTCCTGGCAGCCTATTCACAGAGGAACGTACCTCACCCCTGTATGGAATAACTAGGGAAGAACTCACTCTTTTGGGGATCACTATGGAGCTTTCCTTCTTGTGGGTTTCTCAGATGTTTGTGTACAAGGACATGACCTAGAAAAAAGAAGCATAATAAACTGATGTGCACATATCTTAGCTTCACATACAGTAGTTGTAATTGTTGACTAATACAGAAAACATTTGGAATTAAATATTAAGGCCAAAATTTTCAAGGGTCCACTCATTTGGAGAGCTGAACTTGTGATGCTTAGGGCCTGATTTTCAGAGCTGTTGCGTACTCAACAAGTGTAGTGAAAGTGAGTTGGAGCTGTGGATGCTCAGCACCTCTGAAAATCAGGCTCTAGATTTCACAAACTAAGCATCTAAAATGGAGACATCAACGTTAATGGACGCTTTTCAAAATGTGGATCAAACTGCTTAGAGGAGCTTCAAAAGTACTGGATGTGAAAGGAGTATAGCTATTGCACATCCCATTAAGTGTGGGCTCTTCTTGTTTCTCAGGTTAATGCAAGTTCAGCTACTTGCTCTGGGTCACTCAGTCACAAGCATGATCACAAGACATAATGGGTTGTTTCTTCACCTACACTCCTTAATCTGATGCTTCTGGTGAGTTCCTCTTCACCTGATATTCTCTGATCCTAGTGGAAATACAATTAAAAGTGATGTCTGGGCATATAGCTGAACACCACTCCATAACAACGTAGCACTGTGGCAACAAGAGGAATAGCAACAACAATTTCATAATACTAATACTTTTCACTTGGCATGGTGTCTGCTGCTGGATCTCACAAATAGGGTTAGCAAAGACTCCAGTTTGTGCTAAAAATGCTGTTAGTGTAGATATAGAAGTCACTTCATCTCTGTATTGACATCAGTGGAGTTATCCCAGGGAAGAGTTTTGTTAATTGTTTCTGCAACATTAATTGCTTCTTACTGAGGAGAAAAAGTCCATAACCATCCAATCTATAAAGGCTATGGAGGAATAATCATGTGGTTATAAATACACACAGAACATACATATATACTCATGCGCAATCATACATACATAGTGTATTTATCTTAGACGATGCTTAAGTAATACTATTCAAGAAAATATTGGAATGTTTTTAATGTCATCACTGTAAGCCAGATGTTTTTGGTGGGTAATTCTGTTGCTCATTGTGGCAGGCTTACCACCCTGCTCTTAGCCAAATTTCTCTGGTCCAGGTCCACCAGGGTTGATCACAGTCAAAAATCCACAAATGTTTATTTTCTGATGCTCTGGGTGATTTTTTGAGCATTTTCTCAAGGGGTTTGCATAACAATTTCCCAGAACTGCTCAGTATGAACACAAGAATCAGCAGCTTTAAGTGTATTGCTGCAGGCATTCTGCATTTTTCAGTTTCCCTCCTGTCCCTGGAAGTCATATACTCCTGGAGAAGAAATGCTCAGAATTGCACTATTTTGTACAGCGCTCAGAAATAGTCAAAAGGGGCCAGTTTTACTTTGTGTGTGAAACCTTTTCTCACAGCAACTAATGATATCCTTGACCATCGGGCGGACTGGCTGAGATGTAGACCAGATGCTGTGCTGTAAATGCAGGGCAAAGCAGACATACATCCCCGAAGCTGAAGGCAGCCAACTTTCTCTTATCTAACCCATAGGCAGCAAGACAGTCACCCTCCTCCCCAATGCTGGAAGACAACCACATCAAGTGATGTTTATGGTGCATAGAGCTGGTAGTTATGGCTGCTGTGTGTATGCGGGGAACATTGCTGGGTCTCTCCTATGGACAAGTCCCATAGAATTCAGCAGGGATGAAAACAATAAGGTTCAATCTATAGAAACGTAATCATATCAGAAATGACTTTAAACCACCATAGAATTTAAGAGAGATTGAAATCCTTTCAATATTTTTTTTGGGGCAACTTCATAGAATTCTACAGCCAGGTTTAATGCTTCTATGACATTCTGTAGGAGAGCTCAGAAAGATTATCATTTTCTATCAACTGCTATAGGACATTTCCACAAAGACCAGGGATCCAAAATGTTTTTTTCCATTGAAATCAAAGGGTATTTGCTCAGGCCCAAAATGTTTCTTTTCCCAAGCACATGACAAAAGATTGGACTTTAAAGCCTGGTCTTCATTTTTTAAATATTGTCTTCAATATTTTTGTTATTAAATGTTCCTTATATAAAAATTCAATCATTTCACACATCTTAAAATTAATATTGAGTTGCAATGGTCCATTGATACCTTGCTTTCAGTGGGAGTATACACACAGTGTCAGTCAGTATTTGATATAGTGTACAATGATATCACAGTATGCTCCTTGGTCATACATGCAGTATTAGAACATGATAGACAGAGAAACTTTATGACTTTATTATCCTGTCCCTCCTTCCCCCCGCAGTCTATTTTCTCTGTTTAAATTCAGTAGACCATTGTAGGTTCTCTTGAACAGGGAAACAGGAAATTTTTGTGGGGTGAAATTCTGACCTCACTGAAGTCAAAAGTTAAATTTAAGGGCTATTATTTAACCTATGTTATTTGTAGGAGAATAGGACTCACAGAGCCTTTCTGACTTTGGTGGGCGGGGGGAATGAAAGTGTAGATACAAATATTAACATTTTTGTACATTTTGTGAAACTACTGGGAAATTTTACATGGTTATAAGAACGACAATTTTGAAAATAATAGTAAATTGGATGTCATAAACAAACAACATCATTCTGATTACAGTCTTGCTTCCTATCTTGTCCTCCCTATCTCTTTCCCCTAAATTCCAGTATAATTTTAACAATATTCTCACAGACTCCTGGCACCAAATTTTCATCTTGCCCTCATGGAAATATCCTAAGAATAGAATAAGGCCCTATGAATAGAAAAATGTCTGTGAATATTGAATAGAAAAAAATAACTTTTCTTATCAGTATTTTTTGACCATCATTCTATAGAATTTAAAGTAAACTATATCCTTGCTATTATAATAAATATTATTAATAATATGTAGTTCTTATACAGCGCTTAAAAATCTGTAACATAATCAAAAATTTGAAAGGTTACTATTTCCTATTGAAGTTGTTAGATTTTTTCAGCAATTTCTGTCAAAACTCATTGCTTTCATCCCTATAAATTCGGTGGGACTTTTCATAATCAGGCTTCTCATTTTTGCTGATGCAAATAATGGCAGGTAGGACTATTAAGGCTATGTCTACACATATTTGGTGAATAATGTTGCTGGAGTTGATGTAGCTTAGGTCTACATCAATCACTGGCGTGTTGATCTGACAGTAGTGTAGACATAGCCCAAGACACAGAGGGATCAGATGGCTTGAATAAGATAGTGACTTTTTTCACAGTCACTTTTCAGCATAGAACTGCACTTTAAACTACTGAAGCAGATATGTGATGTAAAGGAATTGGGTGTGGTTAGCACTAGTCTTCTGCCTCCAGTTTATCTATAACTATAATCCTTCTTACTGTTGATGTTTGTTCCTGTTTTTAGCAAATTGAAAAACATAGCACTATTTCACAAAATTATATGGTGTTTCCCTTTAAGAAATAAAATATATTAGTGTCTATAAATGTTTTTTTCTAGACCTACAATTTAGCAGCAGAAATTACAAAACTGAATTAGTGCATAAATCAAAGAAAATATTTATTTACAGACATGTAGAAATATGTGACAGCATTTTAAAGAAAACTGTCATGAACCATTACACAGGTGTAAATGGGCAAAATGTTGAAAACTTTTAACTTTAGTTATCTTAATACTGTCTATTAAAAATACTACTGCTTACAAGGTTGGCACTATCTACATAGTTTTAATATGATTATTTTTTCAGAATTAAGTAATATACTATGATTCTACACAAAACCCCCCAGCAATGGTACTTAAGACAAGAATTTACAAAAGTTAAAATCTTTTCCTCAGGATCAAGCTGTAAAATTAACATTCAGCAAATCTTTTCCATTCATGCCAACTGCACAGGTTGAAATAGCAATCTTAAGAGACAAATTGAGGGTGGAAGCCTATGTAGAAAATGATTTTAATATCCTAATCCAGGATGGTATATAAATAAGTTGAGAATGCTGAATATTCTCTAACCAAATTGATTTTGACTCACAGCGTTATACAACAGAAGTAGGTACTGCAACTTCACTCACCCCCAGTTACCATAAATGATCACTGGATGTTACGGTAGCTCTAGAGAACTACAGCTACAAATGTCTCTTTTTATGGCTATAATATAATTTTAAATGTTTAAAAAGGATGGTTTCTGGTACTCAGTTCATTCCTAGGGTAAAGTGATGCTTAGGCTGAATATTATAGCTCTGATTCTAATTTACACTGAGGTCCCTGGGCAGCTGACAGTGTAAAGGTTCCATAAAATGTTTGTAAATTACATTTACACTGCCAGAATGGTATAAAGGGGCATTAGTGTAAATGGAAATTAGGACCTAAACACTTACTGGTTCCTCTGTGCTGCAAAGAATACGGAACACAAAAAAGTTAGTAAACCAAGTATATGTGACAATGGCAAGCAATTGTATACGGTACGTGTGACAGGCAATAAAGCATCAAGTCCTATTTAAAATACCAGCATCTCTTCAATTATTTGAATCTAATGTGTCATTAAGAAAGTTAGGAGAATATATTATACAGCACAGCAAGCCCATAGCTTTCAAATGTAATAGTATCAACAGACCCCATCTTAGATGTTTTTGTGCCAGAAAAAAATACTTTCAGGAATAACATCACTGTATGGAACAGTGTTGACTGTTGAGACTGTGAAATCATTCCTGTAAACACCAAATGCAGATGATGGCACCTTAAGGAATAATGTAAAAACCTGCTGTGGTACTTTACAGTTCATAGTACCCACTTAATCATGGCTTATGGTGCTAAGCTGGTTCAGGGATTGCTCATTCAAACCATCTGTAATACAGAATTATGAAATTATTTTAACTACTAGCACAGTTCCCATAATTGATCTACTAAGAGGACATTCTCCATGATTTCAAAAAGTCATCAGCTCAAATCTTTTAAGCCCTTATTCACTCCTTACTGAGGCAAAACTCCCACTGAAGAGAGAGAATTTGGATTTATTATTTATTTTTACTGTAAATCAAATAAGAACCATGGGCATGGTGAGCATTGTTATTAATTTTTGCAGCTATAAAATGGGCATATGATGGAATATTTCTCTCCAGTTTTTAGTAAGTTTAGAGAAAAACAACAAAAAGGACAATTATATCTTTAAAATACTTCCCTGAGGTATTTCAGTGATTACCAGACTATTGGTATTATTTGAGTTAATATTACTTATTGTAACATTTTGTTTGGGTTTGCTGTGATTGGGGCCCAGTCTGCATCCCTTATGTTGAGCAATAGTGACTCATAGTATTGTTCTCATTAAAGTAAATAGGCAAAACTCTGCTTTCAGTTAAACTAGTATAACTCCACTGATTTCAGTGGAATTATCCTTAATTTACACCAGTGTAACTGAGAGCCAAAATGTCATTTTCTCTATTCTCCTATTGACTTAGTTCCCACACAGACAAGCGGAACCTGGTGCACACTCTCCCTCACATATATTTATAGGGTATCTCTCTCTTTTTATAACTGACCCTTACCTGAAGCCAGTCTGGATACAGTCTTTGGGTCTTCTCCCATTTTCTTCATTGTGAGGTCTCCATCAATTACTCTCCACCCCTCCATCACATGCAGCCAGTATCATCAGGTCTAGTCCAAAGCTCATTGAACTATAATGGAAGTCTTTCCATTTACTTCAGTATGCTTTGGATCAGGTCCCATGGACAATGGTTGAAAGGACAGGACATAAAGTCATCGTTAGAAATGCTGTCAGTTTTGTTCAATGAAACATCCAGTACTGTAGGACAAGCATGGTAGTGCAAGTCACATCTCTGTAGTTCAGTATTTTGAAACATACTGCGTCAGAGCTCCACTTACTTGGATGAGATCTTTCTCCTGGCAACATGTTCTAAATGTGGCTACTTCTAAGCAATCCAGCCAGTAAGACTTTCCTTTTTAACTCTAGATGTGCCTTATGACTTAGCTACAAGACATGTCTCTCTTGCATAAAATGTTTTCTGAGTATATCTCATATAAAGATGTGGATACCTCTTCCCTGTTATGAGTGTCATCTGAACTGGTTCTCTGGAACTGTGAACAGTCCTATCATGAGAACTGAGAACAAGTTGGCACTTCCTTTCGAGAAGCAGCAGTCACACCAGTGGCTAATATAGGTTAAGTGTATTAAAACACATTTGAGTATCACATAAGAGAAATAATGAATCCAATTTGTTTGAAAAGAAACATGATTTATTAAGAAATTATATACTGAATTCCCCTACAGCCTCTGTGAGAATGGATTATTCCAACTTCAAGCATGTGGAGAATGCTTGAGAGATTGAGGAATGGAACGATCCTATTGACTGAAAGTGAAACAAAACAATTGATAATCTAATGTAAGGTTTCAAATATTGGCAATATATAAAACATTCACCTGTCTGGAATACAGTTTGGATAGGACATTCACTGGCATGTAAACTTTTCCATAAGGTAACAACAAACTGCTTTGAGATAGTAACAGATACAGATGAAATAACTGTGCTAATTTATGGCATCACAGAGAGTGCTTGTTTGAAAAAAGGGATTAACAAGTGGGTCTAATTTACAGTTTATCAATTGATCTGATATTTGACATATTTGCACTTTTTAGCAATTACGGTGAAATAGTGCATGAACAGAACAGAACTATTACTTTGCCTTTCAATATTATCCCTACTAGTAAACATAATTATCTTAAACTATGAATATAATGAAAAGTAATGAAAAATACCATACAACATGATTGATAATAAGTCTTTGATCATAACATGACTGTGTCTGAGTTAAGCTATAAACATAGAAATGCAATATCAATTGACTTTAAATATGATAAACAGTAAAACATGCTAATCATAAAAATAGCTTTTACAAATATACATTTGTATACAGTGTCTCTCACGCCTGCTAAATATGTCCTTCATATTATTATCATACAGTACCTTGGCCTTTAAGACATCAAAATTAAAAACAAATAATACCAATAATTAGCCAGAGAAAAACACATTTACAATCTAAACCATAAAAATCTGACAGTTGTACAGCTTAGAACATATAAGAAATGAAATTTCTAAGGTTTGAACAATAATGTCCATTTTAATAAGTAAAGTGAGTTTTCATACAAATTGAATCAAAGGTGTTGCTAGCCAGTAAGAAACCGCAGTTCACATTTCTGTGGGGGAGTGGAAAGGGGAAGTCACAGTTTCTCTTCTCAGCCTCCAAGGGGCTCACACATGACACCTCATCACTTGATCTGTAGAAACTGAAAAATGAAACGTTTGTTTAATATGAAAACATGGGCTTTGTTTCAGCAGCACATGGAAAAGGCGTCAGGATAAACTGTAGGGGAAAGGGACCAGGACAGCGTTATTTGCATTTCATGGTCAAATCAACCATCTGACGTTGACACTTAATTGATTAAGTTTTTAGGCTAAAAGGAATGTCATGTAACTGCTACAATGGAAAGCCTGTACCATAAATACCCCTAAATTAGAATGCACTACCCAGAATTAACTACAGTTACTACACTGATTCAAGTCACAACCCAACTCCTTGGTGAAGTATACCTCTCATCAGGACTTTATATTTGTAATAACAGGTAAAGGAAGAATGTATCCCAGCTACTTCATGAGATAATGTAGAATGCATTGACCTGCATACTTACATTTATTCTAAATACACTGCATATGGCTCTCTATGTTTTGGGTTTCATTCTCCAACTTTTTCCCATGCCATTTATGTTGATCATATGCTTTAACAGGGGGGGGGGAAGGGAGGGAGGGGAGGGGAGGGAGTTCTTATTATCTAGTTCATGAGTCTTTTCCCAGTTGCTTTCTAATAGTTTTAATATTATTATTGTGTGCATGCATTAGGCCTGTCCTCTTTATTAAGGATTAGAACTTATTTGTTTTAATTAAATACCATCACATTTGGCTTCTATTGTGGCTTTTTCAGCATCACTGTTTTAGAGTGGGAATGTAGTGGAACTTTCTAAGGACATTATGCCTGCCTCTGCAGACACTAGGGTCCTGGTATAAATACCCACTGAATGTCATGGGAAGCTTTTCATTGACTTCAAATGGTCATTGGATCAGGCCCTATGGGAGCAATGAGCCATTAAACAGTTGCAACACCCATTAAAAGAGCACAGCAAGCGCTCCAATCTACAAGGGTTGGACGATAGAAGTCCCCTCAACTGTGCAGAAAATTTTGATAAAAACCAAGAATTTTTCATTTTTATTGAAATTTTCAGCAGAAATTTTTGAATATTCATTGAAAAACCAAAAATCTGAAAACCATTTTTTAAAGTTTTTGTCAAATAAAACTGAAACATTTTGACCAAAACCTGAAAAATTTCAGACAAAAACTGAATATTTTTCAGCCAACTCAGGTTTACAGCAGAAAAGTTTCAGGGTTTTGGGTTTTCTATTGAAAAATCAAAAATTTTAAAGAAAAGAAGGTGCTTCCTGCAAACATTTTATGTTGTATTGAAAAAACACAATTTTCTGTTGAAAAGATCAGATGGAATTTTTTTGACCAGTCCCACTCCCAACAGCACTGGCCCAAGTCTTCTTAGAGCTGTGGAGCACTCCGGAAACATTATACATTTTCACTCCCCCCATACTCTCAGGGAGCACCAGCATTCTGGCTGTACCCAGCACAGGTAGACAGGGCTACGGTGGAGGGTCCCCATGCCCTCCCATCCTTGTACAAGAGCACCTACCATCTGCTGCTCCGTTTTAGGTTAAAATGATATTTAAAAATATTATTCTAGACACGCATAGAGAAGTTTTTCATATCTCCCTATTTTTAGCACTGTATCCCCGGACAGACTTAACTACATGAAAAGGATTTTCAATCCTCCCCTTAAGTCAGAGAGAGGCCTAATGGTTGTTAAGTAGGTATTCATCTTGTGAGAGGAAAAAAGCCTGCGGTTCCACTGTGCACCCCATTAGCTCCAGAGACAGTTCTCTTTTTCTAGCCTTTTCTTCACCTTTGCGTCGCTGCTACATTGTATATGCAAAAGACAATAATTATCCAAGGAAGAAGAGAGACAGATTTTCAAATTATTTATTGAAGCTTTTTCCTTGCCATAAACCTTCCAGGCATTTACCTGTTGCTAGTAATAAAAAGCTTCATTAGGTTACTATTATGAAACAGTGCTGCTAACCATCTGGATCCAAATTGTGAATGTTGCTTTGCTGTCAGTTAGAAACAATGGTAAAAATTCACCAGTCCCACAAGCAAAAAATCTTGTGTTTTCTTTCAGTACATGGACTTGTTATTTGTCTCTTGTTTTAAAAGGCTGGGAAGAAAGGTTAAAATGTTAGATATTCAAGCTTCTATTTTCTCCAGAATGACAGTCACCCAGGGCTATGATTAATCTAGTGTAATATAATACTAATTTTATTCTACTTCTTTCTGCTGAATAGTGTGTAATTTATCTACTGGCTTTATGGTAGCTCTGATGATATTAAAAACACTCATGATGATTAATGTTTTTTTTAAATCTTTTCATTTCCTTCCAGTTATGTATAAAAAAACCACCCTGACACAATAGAGAGGAAAATGAATTACATTCAAGCAAGCAATATGGCTTTCATTTGGTGTGGTTATAAGGGAACATATCAACCCAAAAAGCAAGGTTCAAACATATTGCGTTAAAAATTGGATAACCCAACTGAACATATAGCAGCTGCAGTCATAAATAATATCAGACAAACAGTAAATACTGTCCTAGTTGTGATAACATCCCTTGGGAAAATGAAAAGTTGTTATGGACTATTTATTCATTCATTTTCCACCTGAAATAATTTGCTATTCTTTTTCTATATTGTTGACTTTTTGAGCATTGGATACTGGAGGGAGTATTGGATACAGTCATGTACTGTATCTTAGTTTTCCAGAACTATTGTTGCTCCTACAGTTCCAATATGAGCCCTCTGGCTTTTGTACATGACCTATCCCAAACCATATCCAATTAATTTAAACTTTACATTGCTATAATATCATGTACAGATTTGCAAGACCTAAATTAAATGTTAAAGCAAAAAGGCATGTCAGAGCTGATTTGCATGGCAGGATATACTGGCTCCAAAGTTTCCCAAACTATACTCAGCTAAAAACTATGGAATCAATCATAGGGAGTTGAGACTCCACGAGCTTCACTCTGATTCTTCCGGGGATAGCATTTAGTGAGTTAGCCCCTGACCTTCCAGAAAAGATACAGATTCCACTCCCTAAATCCATGGATCTCTGGCTAGGTCTACACTACAGCGGGGTTCCGACCTAAGATACGCAACTTCAGCTACGTGAATACCGTAGCTGAAGTTGCGTATTTTAGGTCGGCTTACCTGGTGGTGAGGACGGGGGAAAGCCGACCGCTGCCGTGCTGCCGCCGACTCCGCTGCCGCCTCTTGTCGAGGTGGATTTCCGGAGTCGACGGCAGAGCGATCAGGGATCGATTTTACCGTGTCCTCACGAGACGCGGTAAGTCGATCCCCGATAAACCGATTGCTACCCGCCGGATCGGCGGGTAGTGAAGACGTAGCCTCTGTGAATTTGTCAGAAGCTAGACACATTTGTGTGGAACTTTACCTTCACACTGTCACTTGTCCTCCTTCTGCTCCTGGTTCTCTGCTACCCTTGAACATTAAGAGCTATGCTGCAAAACTGTCTTCCAAGGGGCTTTTTTGGAAGCAGGCAGCATTAAAATATGATTTATAGCAGCATTGATTGCAGAGCCTGTCTAAGAGCTGCACTGAATCAGTGAATCTGTTGGGTGTAATGGCCACCCCCCATCCCCAGCACCGTTTGGGGCTGTACTGGTCATCTCTTTGTTTCTGTAGCAGAGCAGGTATTTGCGGTCATTTTGCACTGCTTTATCTCCTGCTCCCTCAGCTCCTTTTTGGTTTGACTTTCTGCTGATGGAGGTCTGGAGTCTTGGTTTCTACTGGCAGAACTGTGAACAAATCCTGCACTCTTTCTGCACTAACTTACTGTGTTGTATCCCACAGGCTTAGGGGGTGGGAGAATACAGTGGGGGGAGACTAGTCAGCACGACCTCCCCAGTTCCCTCCAAAAGTGTGGAGTTCCTCTCTGGTGCGGGTCCCACAGGCCCGAGGGAAAGGCATGGTGCAGAAGCTGCACTCCCTCTTCTGTGCCCATCCTTCAAGCCTCGACCTGTAAGTGCAAGCTTTTCTGTGAATTCATAATCGCTGAGCATATGACTTTCTTTAGAGAGTGTTAAAAGTGTGACATGAGAAAAAGACTGCAAAGATGTTCACAATTAAGCTAATATGGGACATGTCTTCCACCATCTAGTCAGGCACAATGGGCGCATTCAGAAAGTGAATAGAGGGTAGGGTTGCCAGGTGTCCAGTTTCCAGTCGAAAAGGGCACCTGACAGTGTCGGGTCAGAAACACTGACCGGATGCCCAAAGTCTGGTTACCACCTGTAGGGGTGCTGGAACAGTGGGGGCCAAGCAGGTGTCGCCCACCGCAGTGCAGCACTTGGCTGCTGAGGGAGCCAGGGGGCAGAGTGCTGTGATCATCTCCCAGCCTGGTTTTGCAGGCAGCAGGTGAGTCATGGGGGACAGGAGGGGAGCAGAAGGGGCAGGCCAGCTCAGTTCAGCTCCCTGCCTCTCTCTCACGTTCCCGGACCCCCTCTCTCCAGCCCACAGATCCACCTGCCCAATCCCTGGGTCTTCCCAGCAGCAGGTCCCAGGGTGTGAAGCCACCGTCCTCGCTGAGCAGCTGTGATTCGCCTGGTTGCTGCGGGGAATGTGGGGAGTCTCTGGGAGCCCTGCGGGGCTGCAGGGCTCTGGACAGCTCAGGAAGGCAGCTAAGACCTGGTGGAGTGGTGGACAGTGCTGCTCATGTTGTGGGGCAGGCATGCAATAGAACAAACATCTCAAACATATCTCATTCTAGTAATAATCTTCAGTCTATAATTTTCTTCAAAGTTAAAGTGATGTGAAATTAGGCAAAACACATTTGGGCATTACTAATTATCATTGTTTATGATTAAGGCTACTTTTTAGTCATAGGTATTTTTAGTAAAAGTCATGGACGGGTCACTGGCAGTAAACAAAAATTCACGGCCCGTGACCTGTTCATAACTTTTACTATATACTCCTGACTAAAACTTGGGGGGAGAGGGGCACGCAGATGCTGGGGGTGTGTCCGTCCCGGGTGTTAGGAAGGAGAGGCGGGCGGCAGTGCATGGTCTGGGACCCCCACTGGTGCTGGGGGTGGGGGACTGGCAAGACCGGCACGCTCCCTACCTGGCTCTGTGCCTCCCCCCTCCAAAGCAGCAGCAGAGTTTGGGTGTGGGAGGGAGCAGGGGCACAGGAGGGGGTGAGGCAGGTTCTGGATGGCACTTACCTGGGAACCGCGGCCAATGGGAGCTGTGGGGGCAGTGCCTACAGGCACACCGGCTGCTGCAGAAGTCACGGAGGTCACGGAAATTCACAGCATCCATGACTTCCGTAACCTTTGAGACAAACTCGCAGCCTTATGATTTATATAGAGTCACAGAATCTTGCTTTGCCGGATGCATCAAAAGGCACCTCATGATTATAATGATTACCAACGGGCTAAACAGCATCTTGCCCAGGTATTTAAAAAATACAAAGTCACAAATGAAGTTACCAAGTTTTATTGGTGATTTAATGGGGGTTTTCTATGGATATCATGAACTTCAAAAGCCCAGCTCAGTTGCTGTGAGTAAGAGAATGTGAAAAGACTCAATTACAGGCTCAGTATTGTCATATGTAACACAGTATGCAGAAAGTGACAAATTGATGGAAGTTTCTAACGTAATATCTTTTATAGCAAGGTTGTGAGAGAATATTGACTGCATATACTGAATAGGAAGGATTATGCAGTTTGTTAAATATTGATAAAGGAAATTTAAATGAAGAATATGTATTTTCTTTACATTTACCCTCATATGATGAAACCCAATGAACACAGTGTACACTCTGTCAATCATACAGTAAGTAGTGCTGAAAACACCCCTTTATCTGTTCAGTGAACACAAGCATCATTGCTGCTAAGTGTCAGTACACACAAAATGGGTGTTTTACTCCCTGAGGAAAGCAAATATTTGTCTTTTCAAATCTACTTTTTATATTGAAATGTTGTGTTCATTTTACTTGCACGTGGTTGTTCTATCACCATTCATGAGTAAAAATGAGATAGTGTGAGACCCATCACCATCTTTATCATGAGAATGGCAATACTGGGTCAGACCAATGGTCCATCTATCCCAGTATCCTGTCTGCTGACTGTGACCAGTGCCAGATGCTTCAGAGGGTATGAACAGAACAGGGCCATTATCAAGTGATCCATCACCTTTCATCCAGTCCCAGCATCTGGCAGTCAGAGGCTTAGAGACACTCAGAGCATGGGGTTGCATCCTTGAACATCTTGGATAATAGCCAGTGATGGACTGGTCCTCCATGAACTTATGTCATTCTTGTTTGAAACCTGTTATTCTTTTGGCCTTCACAACATTCCCTGGCAATGAGTTCCAAAGGTTGACTGTGCATTGGGTGAAGTAGTAGTACTTCCTTTTGTTTGTTTTAAACCTGCTATTAATTTCATCAGGTGACCCCTGGGTCCTGTGTTATTTGAAGGGGTAAATAACACTTCCTAATTCACTTTCACTACACCATTCATGATTTTATACTCCTCTATCTTATTACCTCTTAGTCATCTCTTTTCCAAGCTGAACAGTCCCAGTCTTTTTAATCTCTCCTCATATGGAAGCTGTTCCATACCCCTAATCATTTTGGTTGCCCTTCTCTGTACTTTTTCCAATCTATCTTTTTTGAGATGGGGGCAACCAGAACTGCATGCAGTATTCAAGGTGTGGGCATACCCTGGATTTATATAGTAGCATTATGATATTTACTGTCTTCTTATCTAGCTTTTTTGACTGCCGCTGCACATTGAGCATATGTTTTCAGACAACTATCCACAATGACTCCAAGATCTCTTTCTTGTGTGGTAACAGCAAATTTAGACCCCCTAATTTTGTATGTATAGTTGGGATTATGTTTTCCAATGTGCATTGCTTTGCATTTATCAACACTGAATTTCATCTGCCATTTTGTTGCCCAGTCACCCAGTTTTGTGAGATTCCTTTGTAACTCTTCGCAGTCTGCTTTGGACTTAACTATCTTGAGTAATTTTTGTATCATCTGAAAACTTGGCCACTGTTTACCCCTTTTTCCAGATCCCTTATGAATATGTTGAATAGCACTGGTCCCAGTTCTGATCCTTTGGGGACACTGCTATTTACCACTCTCCATTCTAAAAAGCTGACCATTTATTCCTGCCATTTGTTTCCTGATTTTTAAGTAGTTACTGATCCATGAGAGAACCTTCCCTTTTATCTCATGGTAGCTTACTTTGCTTAAGAGCCTTTGGTGAGGAACCTTGTCAAAGACTTTCTGAAAGTCCAAGTACACTATATCCACTGGATCACCCTTGCCCATGTTTGTTGATCCCCTCAGAGAATTCTAATAGATTGGTGAGGCATCATTTCCCTTCACAAAAGCCGTGTTGACTCTTCCCCACCAAATCATGTTCATCTATGTGTCTGATAATTCTGTTCTTTACTATATTTTCACCCAATTTGCTTGGAACTGAAGTTAGGCTTACTGACCTGGAATTGTCAGGATAGTTCCTGGGGCCTTTTTAAAAAAATGGCATTTTTTTAGCTATCCTCTTGGCATCTGGTTTAGCAATAGGGACATTATTTTCCATCCATTTGCACACAGAAATATTTTAGCAAATGGTACCTTAACATCTTTGCTGAAAAGAGTCCTATGAAAACTTCCACACTTATAAAACCCTAAGCAGTAGCTTGGTGATCTAAACCTCAGGTTCGAAATAGCGTATCCAGTTCCCTGGGAAAACAGATTCATGGTCAGCTCAGTCCTTCATCTTTCCCAGCTATCTACCATGCAATTTGCTGCCTGTGGCTCTTTTGCATAACACCTTAATAACTGAGGCTTGGTCTGTTTTGTACAGATCCTGTGGTTCTTTATATCGATATAGGGGTTTACCCCATTGTCTTTGGCCAATTTTTCTGGTATCTAGTAAATATCTTTGGCAATACACATGAGATTTAGGCCTGCATTTCATTTAGTTACGATGTCTAAATAGTTTCTATAGTTATTTTTGAGTCACCTCTTTCTTTATGTCTGAATGCACTAATTATGGGCCAGATCCTTGGCTAGTATAAATTGACATATCTCTATTGACTTCAGAGCAGCTACACTAGCTGAGGATCTGGCCCACAATCTAGAAAACATGGGTTTGTGTTTTACTACTTGTGATATATCAATATAATGTACATAAATTACTACATTTTTCTATTTATTTTTTTTTAATTCAGAGGTTTTTTTTCCCTTGAGAAGAGTGAAGTCAAGAAGCAGGAGACATAAGAGTTCATCTGGCACAGACCAAAATCAGTGCAGTATGGGCTCAATTCTGCAATGTGCTAACTAAGTGCCCTCAACTCCCTCTGAAACAAGTTGAAGTGAAGAATGCTCTGCACATGCCAGGATCCAGCTCTATGGAGCAGTAACTGTGCAGATGCCCCTGTGTTTCTTGAACCCCAAACATGAGCAAATATCATGCCAAATGCTGAGAGGTGCTGCGACTTGCGCTGAAGGCAATGGTAATCCCATTTCAGCACCTCTCAGGATCTGGCCCAACCAGCTCACTTTTAAGCATGAGCCCTGATAATGCTAATGGTGCAGATGAGATGTTTTGGGGATTCAGAGTGCTGTCAAAAAGTTATAAAAGAAAATTTTAGCTGCTATAACCTCTGCTTGATATGTGGAGTGAGGATTTCCCAGTGTGAACCGGTAATCCAATTAGCATTAATGCTAAAGGCAAGAATTCCTGCCCTACCAGTGCCAAGGGAGCAGGACTGAATGGAGGGTTTAAACTTTAAAGAATTGCTGAAAATCCTACTCTAAGGCCACTCAACATGACTAAACTTTTAATTTTATTTTTTAATGTTTGACTAATGTATGGTTTTAGGAAAGTGAAAGACTGAGAGAACTCATTTTAATTAAGGAAACATCTGTTAAACTTGCCTAGTTTTGTTGCCAAAATCGAGGAAGAAAAGGAAATGTAGCAAATAGTAGACATTGTAAGTAATGTAAAGAGCAAGGCAAAACCAAATGGTAGGAGAAGAAAAGGGGTGTTAATGGGAACAAGTAGTTGAAAGAGTCTGGAATGATGTTTCAGAGTCCATGATCGGCCCAGGGGAAAGGAGAAGGAATGAACGGGGAGGAAGAGGGATGGGACAGTAACAGTAATGAGTAATAGGAAGGTATTGCAAGTGGTAGTGATATGGTCCTGAATGAGGGCAATGAAAAAAAAAAAAGAGAGGGAAGTAGATTGTTTTGACACTTGCCTTGGAAAAGGGTGGGTTTGAGAGTGTGATCCTGGTGGACAGAGAAGAGAATTAATGGCACGAAAGAGCAATCAAGGCTTACCAGAACATTTGGAAATGAGAATAGAAGCAGGACATAATTGTAATAGTACGTTTTAAATAGCTTCTCTTAGGCTCTTTCCCCATTAATATTTATTTTACCTGTACATGACAGTGCATAATAGCATCTATCAATTTTATTCTATGAGATTTTCAAGAGATTTTTCTTTTAAAAATAAATGACAAAATCTGAAATGCTGGATTAAGGATTTATTGTGCTATGTAAATGTAGAATCACTGGGTGCACTCACTTAACTCTCTGTTCTCACCTTCTTCAGCTCCCCCCTTCACAGTGTGTGTGCCTCCATTCCTCTCTCCTTATTACAAATGCAGCCTTCTTCCTCTTCTACTCAGTTTTCAGCTCTTGTATCTTATTAATGATAATTTGATTAGCTCTGGCAATGTGCTAGATATTTTTCAGAATTTAGAATAAAACTTGATCTTTGTAACAGTAGCTACTGGAGTCAGGGTATCCTGACCTTTGTCATGTGACATGGGAGTTGACTTTATTATCCTGAACCAGATCTTTACCCACCCAAACATACTTATACTCTAAGAACCCAAACTTGCTCTCATTGAAGTTAATGGTAAAAAAATCCCATTGAATTCAGTGGGAGCAGGGTTGGGTTCTAAGATAAATTTATACTGCCTTCAGTACTTGGAATAGTCTTCCATTTATTGCCTGGCAATACCTCTCTCCTTCAAACACACGTCTTTCAGGAACTGACCCATCTTTCCCTCATAACTAATAATTTCTATAGAGAACTTTACTGGCCAGAACAAGGTTACTTGGTTTGTATTTAAAGGAATTAGATTGCTACCATTTTAATAATTATTATTTCCCTTTTCTGAGGTCCATAAGTGGCTGCACACTGATGCATTCAATCTGACTTTCACATTATGGTGTTAGCCAGTCATAAAAACATTTAAACAACATTTATATTTTCTCAGAAAATAAGACCTTTTGGTAAAAATGGGTCAGTAACTGCAGTGTCTTTGGGACGGCTATAGAAAGGAATAAAATAACATTTATATTTTTTGTCAATTTATACAGAAAAAAGAACAGCTACCTTTTGACTTTTCAGCATTTGCCCCACTTTACTTCCACAAAGATGCTCTTTGACTTACAGACATGGTTTGAAGGAAAATGTTCCCTCTGATGGTTTTATTATTTACCATTCTTGACTCTGAAGCATTCTGATAAAGACTGTGAAATAAACGTTTTCCAAGGGAACTGAAGCTATTTACTTTCAAAGTCTGGCACACCAGGAAAAATGTATGCTATATGGTGGCTGCTCAGCTGCAGTTAAATCAAAGAATTGCAGGATTGGGTTGATAGGTTTAATCCTTAGTTCAATGCACAGCCCAAGTGGCATGGCTGTGTCCTTAGGAACTTCTCAGTGTTAGGCAGAAACTTCTACTGAGACTGCAGAGCAATTGCATGGTCCCCTGACACTGCTTCTCCATGTCAGGGCTGGAGATACTTTTGTTATACCAATCCCCCTCTACATGAGGGTGGGGAAGAACGTCCACAGATAGGCAGCGGAAAAATTCAAAAACATCTTTGGGTCTGATCCAATGCCTAATGAAGTCAACTGAAATACTTACAATGCTGTAAATCAAGAATAACTCCACTGAAATCAAAGAAGTTATACCAGTGTGAACATAGTGAGTACAGAATTGGGTCTATTTAAAATAATTTTTTCCTAATATTAGCAAATTATTTAAAGTTTCTGTAATCTTCCTGATTTAAAGTTACAAACTCAGAACCTATTTTTCATGAGCACACAAAAATCTAGTTTGGAATTTATGTTGGATTTTTGCAGTTAAAAAGTGTTAACTGCCCAGTTCTGTACAACACTTTGATTCTGCTCTCGTTAGTTGCACACCGGTGTATTTCCACTGACTCCTATGAAGTTACTCCTGATTTATATCAGGAGAAGAATCAGCAAAATCAGGCCAGTAGTATCAGACATTAAAGTAAAGTTACATCAGAAATGTATTTTGCCTATTCAGTGTAGTATTTTGAGTGTGTGCATCCAAGAAAAATATTTGACCTGACCTGACAGTTGGTCTATGCTATGAAAGAGACAAGGTGGGTGAGGTAATATCTTTTATTGGACCAACTTCTGTTGGTGAGAGAGTCAAGCTTTTAAGAAGTTGGTCCAATAAAAGATATTACCTCACCCACCTTGTCTCTCATATCCTGGGACCAACATGGCTACAACTATACTGCGTGCAATAGTTGGCCTATGTCATGAGACTATTATGTGTCTGAATCAATCTGCCACAGTAACAATTGTGGGTGTAATAGTAAGAGATGATCTTTTTTAAAATCATGTTTTTGGTAGTTTTAAAAATGGGCAATTAAAAATAAATATTTTCATCTCTTAAAATACTGAATACCATGAAGGTTAGAAACCATTTGTTATTTTTTAAAAAACTTAAGGTAAAAATAGAGACCCGTCAAAAAGCCAAAACAAAGTGTCTGAAGAAACTTACTCGGCAATGATGAATCTGCTGGTGACTACCTGGCAAGCTAACAAACAGCATAAGAAGATAACTGAGCTATCCTTCTCAATCACAATCCACTGAAGAGCCAAAAAAGAGCTAGGCACAAGCTATTTAGACAACTCAGCACAGCACAGCAGTCGTCAGAAATGGTTTTACTTATCAAATATATTGTCAAACTATCATCCATGCTAATATTTCAAAAAAGGCTCATAGCTAAAACACTGTCAGGCTACAGTTCCTGTTAACATTTGGTATACAAGAGTTTTCCCCAAAGCAGGCTTTATTTATTGACAGTGTATCTAGTAATTAAGAGTATTTTTACTTTGGATTGCCATAGCATGGTGTTGGGTTTTAACAGTTTATTCATACTTTTCAGAAATGGTCTAAATACTAGTAGGTTGTGCCAAGTTCTTTTATTACTCTTCTCTGGAAAAACTCTAATTCAACCTTAACTGTAAATGTCTTTTCTCAGAAATGGTGTGTCCGATTTAACCACCGCAGAACACACATGACTTGTGACTTCAATGGGACTCGTATCCTGCAGTGGGAGAATAAGGCCCAGTATATCTCCTGATTCTGTTACACATGGGTGGGCTCTTCACTGGAAGCCACTAGTGACAATTTCATTTCAGAGGAACATACTTCAAAAAGAGATTAGATGCTAAAGGGTCTGATTTTTTCCCCTCATTGAATTTCTGGCATTAATTTTATAAACTCAGGGCCTGATGCCGCACTGGTGTAAATCAGCATAGCTTCAATGACTTCAACAGATTACACCGCTTGACTGCTGAGAATCTGGCCCACACAGATTTAAAACAGGAGTAACTTTAGTGTTGTCAAGAGAAGTATAAGTGAGTGGAGAATCAGGTTCTGAGAACTCAGACTAGCTCATACCTAATTATCTCTTTGCAGACCATGCTATAATGTAAATGATCGTTGAAAATTCAGGAGGGCCAGGATTGTTGGTATAGTATTTCTGAGAAAAGAAATTAAAAGGCAAGGACAATTTTTTCTGTCTTCTTGAAGGGTATACCTGTTAGTTCCACTGGTAAAGACTTCTTAACATTTTTTCCTCCAATCCAGAAAAATTTAGTTTTATGACATCTTGGGGGTTCCTCCTGACAAAGTTTGTAATTTTCCAGCATACACTACTTGGTAAAGGTGTGTTTTTCATATGTGCATGCTGGAAGCAAGTATACACATGTGCAGTTTTGCATGTTGTGGCAAAGTTCCTCCTCTACCTTGGTGGGTCCTGCGCTTATTGACCGATTTGCTAACCTCAGTGATCTTCCCCTCTGGTGAAACCCACAGTCTGGGTCAACTCCTCCTGTGTCTGATCAGAAGTTGGGAGGTTTGGGGGGGAACCCAGGCCCACCCTCTACTCCGGGTTCCAGCCCAGGGCCCTGTGGATTGCAGCTGTCTATAGTGCCTCCTGTAACAGCTGCATGACAGCTACAACTCCCTGGGCTACTTCCCCATGGCCTCCTCCAAACACCTTCTTTATCCTCACCACAGGACCTTCCTCCTGGTGTCTAATAATGCTTGTACTCCTCAGTCCTCCAGCAGCACACCCACTCCCTCTCAGCTCCTTGTACCTCTTGCTCCCAGCTCCTCACACTGGGAGGCTTTTAACTAGGTCCAGCCAGCCCTTGATTGGCTTCAGGTGTCCCAATCAATGTAGCTATCTCCACTGCCTTCTAGAAGGATCTTAATTGGCCCCAGGTGTCTTGATTAACCTGGAGCAACTGCCATTTGGTTACCATGGTACCAGGGATTTGTTTAGCCTGGGGCTAACATACCTGTTCGTCACTACTTTACTGTAGCCATCTGGCCTTGCCCCATCACAATGTGCACCAGTGAAGACTATGAACTGAAAATAATATGCATACACATTGAATCAGCAGCACAGTTGGGAATAGAATCAAACAGAACCCTGACTAGAACTGAGTGAATAATTGATTTATGTTTGGTGGCTCAACATAAAAATCCCCAGAAATTTGTTTCAGGCTGATCCAAAATAGAATTCTCTAGTTTTTCTCACTGAAAGGAAAACAAAAACAAAACAACAACTCCAAATTGGTCTGGGTCAAACTAAATGCATCATTCACCCAGGAATTATTTTTTTTTGGTTTTGCTTCATTTTTGTGTTTACCAGTAAAACAATAAATCTAGCTAAATTTCTAAATAAATCCTTGTTTTGAAATGAGAAGTTGAACAGTTTTGTTTAGAAAATTTTGAAACACAATATTTTGACCTTTCAAAATAATTTTTAATTTTTTTTTCTTGGCCAAAACTATTTGCTGAGTTTGACCCAAATTTGTGGATAATTTTGGTCAACCCAAAATCACTTTTCAGCTAATATATTATTCATCTGAAAAGTTTTGCCCACTTCTATTCCTGACTCCCAGCTCCCCGCTTGAATCACTAGATCTGAACAATAGAATAGCCCACACTCATATACTCAACCTTTTAAGTCTCTAGAAGCATGTAGTTTAGCCATATAAGTTATGCATATTGTTTTAAAAATTGATGTTGGGAACAGGGCCGGCTCTGGCTTTTTTGCCGCCCCAGGGGGGGGGAGGGCGGCCGGAGCCCCGGGGGGAGGGCAGCGAGCCCCGGTGGGGGCTCCGCTCTCCCCTCAGCGGCCGGGGGGAGGGCGCCGGGGGGGAGGGCGGCCGGAGCCCTGGGAGGAGGGCGGCGAGCCCCGGCGGGGGCTCCGCTCTCCCCCCAGCGGCCAGAGCGCCGGGGGCAGGGTGGCAAGCCCCAGCCGGGGCTCCGCTCTCCCCCTGGCGGCCAGAGTGCAGGGGGCAGGGCGGTGAGAGGGGGAGGGCGGCCAGAGCGCCGGGGGGAGGGCGGCGAGCCCGGCCGTGGCCCCGCTCTCCCCGGCGGCCGGAGCACCGCGCCGCCCCCCTCCAGGTGCCGCCCCAAGCACAAGCTTGGTGGGCTGGTGCCTGGAGCCGGCCCTGGTTGGGAAAGAGTTTTGTTGTTGAATACTAAATAGCAGAGCAGGTAAAGAGCGGTAAATATGTGAAAGATGATGGGCAAGTTCTTCTGCCTGTTTAGTATTTTTTCAAATGTGCAATTTTAGGTATCCAGAAAAATAACTGAATTGATAAAGGGTTTAATAGACATGAAGTAAGTGATGGAAATCTTGTTGTACAAATTCCTAAAGCTATAGTGGATTTAGGTGTTAAAAAAAAAATCATGTTACAATCAGTGAGAGTAACATGCTTAAAACCCTGCACTATGCTTAGGAAGTCTACCTCTGAGTAACTGCCAGAGAAATATGGGATGGCAAGGCCTTTCCAATGACTCATTTATACAACAATGTGAACAATAAACAAGTCTACTGTGATACTGCATATATTAAATATAAAAAAGGGCATGTCAGAAAGTTTCTTGCAATTTCTGATTTCATGACATTCTTTTATTACTTTTTCCATTTCTTCAGTCACAGGTTATTAGATTCACTGCAGCTTTAGAAGGTACAACACATTAGTATCTGTCAGGTATGCTTCTGCTAATGACTTTTTTAGCTTGCTCAAATATAAGTGTCGTGCACTGATATTCATCAAGTGAATGCAACCTTTTACCTATTCATTTGTCTTAGGAATGAAGAACTCCATGTTTTCACTGCTATTGAGAAAAAGCTCACTGAAATCCAAAGTGTTCAGTACACCAGGGAAATTGTCCAACTGTGTTTCTGTTGATATTAAAACATTCAGACTCATCAAAACAAGATTTTGGCCCAGCATCACTTCAGCAGATACAATAGTTGAACCTTCGACTTGATGGTATAGTTTCTTCTGTGGAAACTAGTACAATGGGAAAATGTGCAATGTACAAAACATATTGCAAGCTACTAATCTTGGAGAGCCAAATCCAGTTAACTCTGTTGATTAGAGTGGAATTACTCTGACTTATTTTGATGCAACTCAGAGCAGAATTTGGCTCATAATCTTTAAAGCAAATCTGGTATTAGAAATCCAACTTAGATGACTGAAATGTGAAATACATTAGATAACATTCATCATGCTTTGCTTGAGATATGTAAATACAGGACTTACTACAGCAATACTTGCTTGTGTAAGATGTGTTTGGTTCAGTAGAATGATCCTTTTATTTCTTTTCAGTACAGTTTATTTTACTACCTAAACATAAGAACATAAGAACGGCCATACTGGGTCAGACCAAAGGTCCATCTAGCCCCGTATCTTGTCTTCTGACAGTGGCCAATGCCAGGTGCCCCAGAGGGAATGAACAGAACAGGTAATCATCAAGTGATCCATGCCCTGTTGCCCATCCCAGCTGATCCATCAGCTGATCCAGCCCAGCTTCTGGCAAACAGAGGCTAGTGACACCATCTCTGCCCATCCTGGCTAATAGCCATTGATGGGCCTATCCTCCATGTTTTTTGAACCCTGTTAAAGTCATGGCCTTCACAGCATCCTCTGGCAAGGAGTTCCACAAGTTGACTGTGTGTTGTGTGAAAAAATATTTCCTTTTGTTTGCTGCCTATTAATTTCATTTGGTGACCCCCAGTTCTTGTGTTATGAGAAGGAGTAAATAACACTTCCTTATTTACTTTCTCCACACCAGTCATGATTTTATAGACCTCTATCATATCCCCCCTTAGTCGTCTCTTTTCCAAGCTGAAAAGTCCCAGTCTTATTAATCTCTCCTCATACGGCAGCCATTCCATTTCCCTAATCATGTGTGTTGCCCTTTTCTGAACCTTTTCCAATTCCAATATATCTTTTTTGAGATGAGGCAACCACATCTTCATGCAGTATTCAAGATGTGGGCGTACCAGGGATTTATATAGAGGCAATATGATATTTCTGTCTCATTAATGATCTGGAGGATGGCGTGGACTGCACTCTCAGCAAGTTTGCAGATGACACTAAACTGGGAGGAGTGGTAGATACACTGGAGGGTAGGGATAGGATACAGAGGGACCTAGACAAATTATAGGATTGGGCCAAAATAAACCTGATGAGGTTCAACAAGGACAAGTGCAGAGTCCTGCACTTAGGATGGAAGAATCCCATGCACTGCTACAGACTAGGGACCGAATGGCTAGGCAGCAGTTCTGCAGAAAAGGACCTAGGGGTTACAGTGGATGAGAAGCTGGATATGAGTCAACAGTGTGCCCTTGTTGCCAAGAAGACTAACGGCATTTTGTGCTGTATAAGTAGGGGCATTGCCAGCAGATCGAGGGATGTGATCATTCCCCTTTATTTGACATTGGTGAGGCCTCATCTGGAGTACTGTGTCCAGTTTTGGACCCCACACTACAAGAAGGATGTGGAAAAATTGGAAAGAGTCCAGCGGAGGGCAACAAAAATGATTAGGGAGCTGGAGCACATGACTTATGAGGAGAGGCTGAGGGAACTGGGATTGTTTAGTCTGCATGAGGGGGGATTTGATAGCTGCTTTCAACTACCTGAAAGGGGATTCCAAAGAGGATGGATTTAGACTGTTCTCAGTGGTAACAGATGACAGAACAAGGAGTAATGGTCTCAAGTTTTCAGTGGGGGAGGTTTAGGTTGGATATTAGGAAAAACTTTTTCATTAGGAGGGTGGTGAAGCACTGGAATGGGTTACCTAGGGAGGTGGTGGAATCTCCTTCCTTAGAGGTTTTTAAGTTCAGGCTTGACAAAGCCCTGGCTGGGATGATTTAGTTGGGAATTGGTCCTGCTTTGAGCAGGAGGTTGGACTGGATGACCTCCTGAGGTCCCTTCCAACCCTGATATTCTATGATTCTATGATTATCTATCCCTTTCTTAATGGTTCCCAACATTCTGTTCTCTGTTTTGTGTCTCTGCACATTGAGTAGATGTTTTCAGAGAACTATCCACAATGACTCCAAGATCTCTTTTGTGAGTGCTAACAGTTAATTTAGACATTTTATATGTATAGTTGGGATTATGTATTTCAATGTGAATTACTTTGCATTTGTTGAATATTGGCATTCTTGTAAAAAATGCAAGTAAATTTAAATCTTCTTGTTTCATGCAGATTTGCTATTTTACCGAAAGTAATTCCTTGTTACTTACTAGTAGGGACAAAAATTATCACAATGGGCCTGATCCAAAGTTAACTGCAGGCCTTCTATACGCTTTGGATTAGGCTCTGTAGTGCTAGGAAATGTTTGGAATATGTACTTTTTGAAAGGGAATTTGTATTTGTAGATACTAATTTGTCAGAAAGTTGAAATTCAATGGTCGAAATGTGGTCTTGTCTGTATCGTCCAAGATATGTGGTGTGTTCTAGTGTTCTGTGATGAAGGTAGAGAAGATACGTTGATATTATCAAATCATATGATAATGATTTAATTTTTGCATGACAAAACTGAATGCAGCAAGAAAACTAACCCTGAGCTCTGTATGTTTCAGTTACTGGTGTCCTTTATATCTGACACATGATTCTCCATCTAAAGACAGTAAAAGCATGAAAAATGACAAGAAAATAGACTAGGCTGGATACATACAATACAGAGGGCTATAAAATGGACAATATAGAGAAATGAAATATTTCTGTGAGGCAAATGTAACAGAAATGTAGTTAATAGATAGGGAATAAATTCTGATCTCGGCTGCACCAGTGTACATGGGGAATAACGGCATTGAATCTATGCCGGGGTTGGCAACCTTCGGCATGCAGCCCATGAGGGTAATCTGATTGCGGACCATGAGACATTTTGCTGACATTGACTGCCCGCTGGCTCGGCCCCACGCAGCTCCCTGTGGCCGCAGTTTGCCATTCCCGGCGGCCCAGTTCGCCGTTCACAGCCAATGGGAGCTGTGGGAAGCAGCGCGGGCTGCAGACATGTGCTGGCTGCTGCTTCCTGCAGCTCCCTTGGGCTGGGAATGGCGAATCGCGGCCATAGGGAGCTGTGGGGGGCCATGCCTGTGGATGGTCAACGTAAAGAAAATGTCTCATGGCCCGCTAGCGGAATACCCTGATGGGCCACATGCTGAAGGTTTCCGACCCTTGATCTATGCAGTTACGTAGTGTAAAATCTGTGTGAGATCAGAATCAGGCCCAAAACATTTTCTCTATTTCTTATAGTTCTATAGTTCAATAAAAATACATCTCAAAGACATCACACTAAAGGTCTGACTCACAACTGCATTACTCACATCTTATGCCAATATAACTCCACTTATGTCCATGGATTCATACCAGCATGAAGCAATGGTTAGACCATTCCGGAAATTCTGAGGAGATACTAGACTAGATACAGATCTCAGTTATACCAATGTAAATCTGTAGTACTTTAAGTCAGTGGAGTTACTGTAGATCTACAGTAGTATAATTGAGATAAAAATCTGGTCTAGTGACTGCATAACTACTGAACCATCATTGTATTATTAGTAAGTACTGTTAGTTTGTTATGATTATTTATTATTAATGGCATCCAACTTGATGGACGCTATTCTCCTCGGACAATGTAATATAGATGGGTTTAAATGCTTTGCTGATTTGGGGCCTAAATCTGTAAATCTGTAAAAAATGCACTGTCCTATGCAAAATTAAGATGCCTCACCCCATTTTAGCTGGGAGGGTGTTTGGTCAGATCTGCAGGGCTAAGTCCTGGCAGGGAGAGAGAAGCTCTCATGCCCAGACATGCTGGAGCCAAGTTCCTCCTTGTGCCTCCAAGTGCATGTGCGAGTGTTCTGGGGAAAGGGCTTCTCTGCCTTCCATTGGCCAGCCAGGGAAAGAATGGGGGGCTGATTGGCTCTCCTGGGCCCTCCTCAATCAAAAACCTCACAGGCAGCCAGGGGCCATCTTGTCACCATTGCTGCCCTGCTCTCCATCCCTATAGTTGAGACATAATAAACTGTGTTTCCATAATGCTGTGGGTCTGATTGATTGCCTGTTTTGGGGATCAGGAAGGAATTTTCACTTATTGGGCCAAATTGCAGAGGTCCAGAGAGGTGGGAGCTCTGTAATCCTGCACTGGACCCAGTTGGTATGTGTCTGGTATCTGAGAGAAGTGGGCAGATAGTGTCCCTCCTTATGTTCAGTTAATAAAGTTGTAGCATGCTGGTTAAATCCATGCCCATGTCTGTCTTTCTTTCACCTACTTGTCCCGATCAAGCTCCCTGTTACTGGAATAATCATTTAAAGAAATTTCCAATATGCCAAAGGCAAGTGCTCAGTGCTTCTGAAAATTAAGCCCCTTTAAGGCTCCTGAAACTGGGCACCCAAAAGTCGGGACAACCAAAAGTTGACACTGAAGGTAGGACAAGAAGTAATGGGTTTAAGGTTCAGCAAGGGAGATTTAGGTTATATATTAGGCAAAAGTTTCTAACTATAAGGGTAGTTCAGCTCTGGAATAGACTTCCAAGGGAGATTGTGGAATCCTCATCATTGGAGGTTTTTAAGACTAGGTTGGACAAACACCTGTCAAGGTTGGTCTAGGTATACTTTGTTCTGCCTCAGCATGGGGAGATGGACTTGCAGATCACATGAAGTCCCTTCCAGCCTTACGTTTCTGTGATTCTATAATCTAAACTTAATCTGCATTGATTTTGCTCGCTAACATTTCTTTTCAAAATGTGTGTATTGTAAATAAATTAGACTAGGATAAATCATCAATTATTTGATTCTTCTTATTCTCTCTCCACAAGGAAATAACCTAATCCCTGAATTCAAATCTTCTTGATTGCTTGCAAGTCATAACATTAACACTGCACCTTTACAAATATTTTTGTATATGCTCTCAGTCATTCTGATATATGTGTAGCAGTAGAAAAGACACTTTCCCCAACTTGATTCTAAATCCCTATTTTTAGGAGATTATAAATTTCAGAAAATTTGCCCTATACACTGACATTTTTCATGCTTGTTTCTAGCCTCAGGATACATTTTTGTGTGTGGAAAGTTTGATGAAATTGTGTTTGTGTGAAATTTCTTTTATTATATTAAAAACTGGCTAGATGGGTATTTTTGCTTGACTATCCCACAAACAGCTTCATTTTAAAATTATAAATTTGCTGTGCAAATAGTGTTCTTTGAGTTCTAATGCCTTCAACAAGGTCTAAGAAACTTGGATAACAAATAACAATGGTTAAGTTTTCTTGCTTTGTAATAAGCTTATCTGTCTTGTTTTCACAAAGTAGAACCTGTGTGTCAAGAAGTAGGTTCTTCTACTTCAGAAAAAATAGTTTATCTTGCTGAGGAATAGAACAGATCTTACTAAAAAGCAGTTTATTCAGTCACCCTGCTCTTAAGGGGAACAATCACCGTCTTTCACTTGAGCAGCAATCAACTGATATGTGAGTCAATTTGAGTCTGAGAGCTAGAGTCCAAGACATTTGAGTGTGCAAATGAACAAGAAGGAACTTGAATTAGCAAGCCCCACAAAGCTAAGTTATACCAGGAAAAAAAAAAGGATAAGGAACAAATACATAGACAAACACACTGAAGACCCACATTTGCAAGATGCAAATTGACTTTTCAGTCATTGAAGTATCATTGACTTAAGTGGGAGTTGAGAGGATGCACAAGACTTGATAAGACTTGACCATAATATTTATATATCTCATCTTCCATTTAATTTTATGTCAATTTCTGAAGGCATCTTAACATAATTAAATATATATTAGAATAGGTGAAATTCACAACATACGGTACATAATGAACTGCCCATAGCATATCATAATAACTCTTGCCCAAGGAGCTGAGTATCTGAATGAGAACTGCTGAAGAAAGACACATAGGTCAATTAAACCAAAAAAGCCAACCTAAGAGAACTACCCATTGCTTAGGTATTCTCTCCAGCAATCTTTCATAGCAATTCCTTCTCCCTCGCTTCTTTCTAATTGCATGGCTCTTTCACTTCCTCACATAGCTAAAGTCAGTAATGCTTTAAGTTACCACTGGACAGGAACTAATGAAGAAGAAAAACAACATGCTGCCAATAGGAAGGCAAAGAGCACCAGTAGAGGAATCTACTCTATCAACCCCCTGAATCCTCAGATCTAATAGTGAATTTAAGGGCACTCATTTATCATTGGTGGAGAAGCAATAAATAAAGAAAACTAATAGCTTTCATAACTTGAAGTTGCACTGTTCTTGCAAACAAAGTGGTCTCACTGACTGCAACACAGTCATCAGTTTCCCAGCAAGCTCTAAAATTACTTCTAAATACGTAAAATGAACACAGTTGTGCACTGTTTATACAGTATGAATAGGAGATGAACTAAATCATGGAAGTAATGTCTTTAGTGGGCTTTTCATGGTCTCTCTGCCTCACAACCTAAACTACACTATACTAAGCAATCTGCTTGCCTTGTGGAACCGGCTGAATTGCTTTATATTTGTATATCACATATTGTATAGGGGAAATAAAGAGAGAGAGGTAAAGTCACCAAATGCAAAGGTATCCAAAGAGAATTACAGTGTATCCAGTAGGTAAAATATATACTACTACTACTTAGAACTTGCATAGCAGCTTTACATCCATTGATCTCACAACATGTCATAAAAGAGAACAAGTATCATTATTCCCATATAACAGATGGGAAAACAGAGGCTCAGAGAGGGGAAGAGTCTTGCTTCAAATAATGATGTAATTAACAAGCAGGCATGAAAATACAAGGATTTCATAACCACAGCAAATATTGGGTCTGGTTTCCAAGATGTACAACACTCAGCTATTCAGGACATGTCTACATTAGGGAATCTGAAACCTGGTTTAATCAATACAGTGGTAAAAACACCAGAAACCACCACTCTTGTCTATACAATGGCTCCCACTGGTATTAAAACCAATTCCCTTGAACAAGTATTAGCACTAGAGCTGGTCAGCAATTTTCCAATGAAACAGGTTTTCATCAGAAAATTCAGTTTAGTCAAAACCAAAATGTTTTGCAGAAATGTTTTGGTTTTGATGAACTTTCACCAAGCTTGCTTGGTGGGCTGCAGGGGAGCCTGGGTTTCCCAGGTCTGCAGCTCTGGTGCAGCCCTGCCATGCAGAGCTGGGAGCCTGGAGAGACATGGCTGGAAACAGGGCTCTCAGGGCTTCTAGGTTCCTCACTCTTCAGTGAGGGTCTTCCCAGGCTCCCGGGGATTCAGGGGAAGCCTGGGGAGTCCCTTGGAGGTGGAGGCAGCATCAAAGTGTCGTTATTAACATTTTTGTTAATCCTGATCCTAAAAAATTATGATTGGACTTCCATGGTTATTCATAATAACTGTATACATAGCCATGGCATGTTAATTTCTTACCAGCTCATTGCTGCAATCCTCATCAAAATCCTCCTCTATTCCATCAGTCATCTCTTCTCCATCCCCATCTGCATCTGGCCCTACTTCAATAGGCTCTTCTGTAGAGTTATCTGCATTCTCTGATATGCATTCCTCTTGGATCAAATCAGCATTATCTTCCATTTGCTTCTTTTGAGCTTCTGTAAGGAAAGCATACCCTGTAGAGATTCAGTAACCTTTTCTGTTGCTCGGAATGAACAATGCTCTCAGGCAGACTTCATGCCTCCATTCTCCAGATGGAGCTAGGTTTATGAAATATAGTATGTTAATATCCATCAGGTAAATATTATCAAATTCCCTGACTCCTAAAGTTACTGAATAAATAATCTGCAACACCGGTGCACTCAGCCAATCAAAGTGAAGGAACCGAATACAGTTACTGGTGCAAAAATACACAGTTTTGCCCCAGTCATGCAATTCTCTGGACTCTGCTATGTTGTGGGAACCCAGTTTGCATAATCATTGTGCAGTAATGTATCAATGTAAATCCTTGTGCTCTCACTGGATGACAGACGATAATGGCCAATAAGTGTGCAGGGATTTGCATAATCATGGTGTGATTATTTCTCAATAAGTATACAGTTAATAAATCCTACTAGTCAAACTGGTCCCATTACTAAGGGCTGGAGTAGCAGTTGCAGCACCTCCTCAGTCTCTCTGTTTGCACCGTGTGCTGGGACAACTGGATCCATTTATGGCCTACTTTTGCTCATTGCTGCTTTCCATTCCTGCCAAAGTGGGGTCAACATAAAGAAAGTTTTCAAGGGACTCAGAGCTCATGGAAGCTCCCCTGCCTGGTCCACCCTGCTCAGCTCTAGTGTGGGACTTAAGTGATGCAGATGGCCTTGCAATTTGTCCTCCATACCTTGAAGAATTTCACCCAGGCAGCAGAAGTCCACAGTAGGGATGGGAGACGACTAACAGACTGACTTATAGAGTAGTTGGAGGAGCAGCAGAGCAGGGGGCTTGGAGGGACCACAGACTCACTCCTATTCACTTTAGAGTGGTAGCTGTGTTAGTCTGTATCAGCAAAAAGAATGAGGAGTACTTGTGGCACCTTAGAGACTAACAAATTTATTTGGGCATAAGCTTTCATGGGCTAAAACCCACTTCATTGGATGCATGCAGTGGAAAATACAGTAGGAATATATATATACACAGAGAACATGAAAAAATGGGTGTTGCCATACCTACTCTAACAAGACTAATCAATTAAGGTGCGCTATTATCAGCAGGAGAGAAAAAAACTTTTGTAGTGATAATCAGGATGGCCCATTTCAGACAGTTGACAAGAAGGTGTGAGTAACAGTAGGGGGGAAAAAGCATGGGGAAATAGTTTTTACTTTGTGTACTTTTTGCCCCCCAACCTGAAGCAAATACTCATCAGAACCACACACCATACAACAAAAACACTAACCCAGGAACCTATCCTTGCAACAAAGCCCATTGCCAACTCTGTCCACATATCTATTCAGGGACACCATTATAGGACCTAATCACATCAGCCATACCATCAGAGGCTCGTTCACCTGCACATCTACCAATGTGATATATGCCATCACGTGCCAGCAATGTCCCTCTCCCATGTACATTGGCCAAACCGGACAGTCTCTATGCAAAAGAATTAATGGACACAAATCAGACATCAAGAATTATAACATTCAAAAACCAGTTGGAGAACACTTCAACCTCCCTGGAAACTCAATTACAGACCTAAAAGTCACAATTCTTCAACAAAAAAACTTCAAAAACAGACTCCAAAGAGAAACTGCAGAACTAGAATTAATTTGCAAACTGGACACCATTAAATTAGGCTTGAATAAAGACTGGGAGTGGATGGGTCATTACACAAAGTAAAAACTATTTCCCCATGCTAATTTCCCCCCCTACTGTTACTCACACCTTCTTGTCAACTGATTGAAATGGGTCATCCTGATTATCACTACAAAAGTTTTTTTCTCTCCTGCTGATAATAGCCCACCTTAATTGATTAGTCTCATTAGAGTTGGTATGGCAACACCATTTTTTCATGTTCTCTGTGTATATATATATTCCTACTGTATTTTCCACTGCATGCTTCTGATGAAGTGGGTTTTAGTCCATGAAAGCTTATGCCCAAATAAATTAGTTAGTCTCTAAGGTGCCACAAGTACTCCTCGTTCTTTTTGCTATTCACTTTAGCTCATGATGGAAACCTTTATGCACCCAAAATGACAGCAGGTTAGGGGACTATTTGCCTGTAGCTGGGATAGCAATGTCATTTCAGTCTGAAAGTGACAATACCTACCAGGGATGTAACTTACAAAACAAAAGAAACACTTCTTTCTTTTCTAAACTGACTGTTTTATATTACCAGCAAGCTCATCTCATATCTTGTTACACAGTGAATGAATCTGAAATTGGCTGTGAAGTTATATATCTTTCAGCTTTATGAATACATTATGGTTTCTACTTTAAATTATTACATGCCATAGCTAGTACTCAAAACTCGTGACACTGTTATGTATCTCATAATCTTAAGCAAAGACAGCACTAGTTTCTCCCTCTGAAAACATTTGTTTTCATCTCTTCAGTCTTGTTAGCCTTTGACCCGTCTCCCTCTCAAATTGTGCTTGCTAAAGCTTCAGAATAAATAAGGCTTTGTTTCCTTAGACCTAACATCTTTACAGAAAGAATCTTGGACTCAAAGAATTAAGGACCATCATAGGCATCCCTCTTTGAAATCAATGTGGTTGTACAGATTGCTAGTGCAAAATTCAGCCCATGGAGCCTTATAAAATATTTAACATTTATCAGTATAACAGCTTCATAGTTATAACCAGTGATGTTAGCATAAATTATAGTATCAACCCAATTTCTGCTATGGCATTTGATTCAACAGTCTTTTGGTACACACTTGTTAGTGCTACCAACAAATGGTAACCACCTAAACCCTTTTTCATTTGCTTAAGCATTGCTTCTGCTCTTCCTCATTTCAAGATCTGCGCTAAGGAGGAGAATGACTTGAAAGGCTGGAAATTTCAGAAGACAAACTTTTTGCATAAAATATTAAATAGCATGAACAGGCAACATGAGCTCCTGCTCAGAATGAACAATGGGAATCGTAAAGACAAACAGCAGATAAGAAGCAGTGGACATTTTAATCCTTTTTATATGCAGCACTGCATTTTGTCTCATTGCCTTTATGAAAGTCATATCGAACTTTTCCCCTGCTTACTTAATTTAGTGTCTTAAAATTATAAACAGCAAATATAATATAAAGGAAATAGGATAAAAGTATTCTTAAGTCTAACAAAATCTATTGGATATGTATGTAAAAGAAGGACAGGACATTATAAAATAAGGAGTTGAACTACAGTATATACGTAACAAAAGAGACAGGAAAACCACACATTGGTCAAGACTTTCAAAAATGGGTGCTAAAGTTATGTTCCTGATATATCTTGATGAGAGTTGTTGGGGGCTTAGCACTTCTGAAAATCAGGCCACTTTTTAAAGTGTCTAAGTAAGAACTTAGGGATAGGATTTTCAAAGATGCCTAAGGATTTAAGTGTCCAACTCCCGTTATATTGGATACCCAAAACTTTTAGGATCTTTTGAAAATCCACACCTCAGAACCTAACTTTAGGCACTCATTGTTGAAAATCTTGGTCTTTGTATATACAGAAAAAAATACTCTACTGCTGCCATCTTACTGAATCAGAGCAGCCAGCTACTGCTCTGTTGTGGCTTCCTGCTCCAAATTTCCACCAACAAATTAGACACACAAAACATCCTAAAAATCCAGTTTTCCTCTCTATAAACTCTAGCTATTGAGCTTGAGGAGTTATTTGCTCTACCAAATAGATCCAGCTTTATAAAAACTTCCAAATAAGTATTAGTTATTAGGGACACAATTTGCAGTTATCCACAATATTAAAACACAACATTTATCACTTGTAGAGTTTGAGTTTCCAACCTGAGCCCATAACTGAGATTGATAAGCGTGACATCGATTCTTGGTCGAAAGACTAATGTAAAAATACCTCCCTTCTCTCTTATACTATTTGTATTTAAAGTGAATCTAAAGAACTTAGGCAAAAGGGAACGTAAACTGTGCCCAACCATTAGATATATAAAACCACAAGGCAATCTTTTACCCTCAATTTATCTTTTCTGTTTTCATCCTACTAAAAATTTCAGGGTATTGGTAGCACTAAGAAAAGAACACTAGCGAAATTTGCAAGCTGAGTTTATCCCCTGAGCTTTTACTGGTTAGTCAGTGAATAAGTTCAGTAAAAACACTGAGTTCAGATTCTAACATGTATCATTCCCCTAAAGGAATAACTCCGAGTCCTTAGAATATCCTTCTGAATGGCAATATAAGGTCATGAAAAAAATTAAAATTAAAAAATTGCAACCAAATGTACATGCTCTCCCTCTCTCCCCTTTCTTTTCTTAATAACAAAGTTATGCCCTAATCCTCATTCCAGCACGCAGCCAGGAGACACCATCTTTGTATTGGACAGTTCTGCAGGGGACAAGCACTTTTTGAAGTGCTTGGAGGAGAGGAAGGTAATCAGGAACAGTCAACATGGATTCACCAAGGGCAAGTGAGCCCTGATCAACCTGATTGCCTTCTATGATGAGATAACTGGCCCTGTGGATATGGGGAAAGCAGTGGACATGATATATCTGGACATTAGCAAAGCTTTTGATACGGTCTCCCACAGCATTCTTGCCAGCAAGTTAAAAAAGTATGGAGTGGATGAATGGACTATAAGGTGGATAGAAAGCTGGCTCAACGGGTAGTGATCAACAGTGCGATGTCTAGTTGGCAGCCGGTATCAAGTGGAGTACCCCAGGGATCGGTCGTGGGGCTGGTTTTATTCAACATCTTTATTAATGATCTGAATGACAGGATGGATTGCTGTCAACCACCCTCAGCAAGTTCGTGGATGACACTAAGCTGGGGGAACAGGCAGATACACTGGAGGATAGGGATAGGGTTCAGAGTGACCTAGACAAATTGGAGGATTGGGCCAAAAGAAATCTGATGAGGTTCAACAAGGACAAGTGCAGAGTCCTACACTTAGGACGGAAGAATCCCATGCACCGCTACAGGCTGGGGCCCGACTGGCTACGCAGCAGTTCTGAGGAAAAGGACCTGGCGATTACAGTGGATGAGAAGCTGGATATGAGTAAGCAATGTGCCCTTGCTGCCAAGAAAGCTAGTGGCATATTGGGCTGCAATAGTAGGAATATTGCCAGCAGGTTGAGGGAAGTGATTATTTCCCTCTATTTGGCACTTGTGAGGCCACATCTGGAGTATTGCATCCAGTTTTGGGCCCCCCACTACAGAAAGGATGTGGACAAAGAGTCCAGCGGAGGGTAACAAAAATGATCGGGGGCTGGGGCACATGACTTACGAGGAGAGGCCGAGGGAACTGGGATTGTTTAGTCCGCAGAAGAGAAGAGTGAGAGGGGAATTTGATATCAGCCTTCAACTATCTGAAGGGAGATTCCAAAGAGGATGGAGCTCGGCTGTTCTCAGTGGTGGCAGATGACAGAACAAGGAGCAATGGTCTCAAGTTGCAGTGGAGGAGATCTAGGTTGGATATTAGGCAACACGATTTCACTAGGAGGGTGGTGAAGCACTGGAATGGGTTACCTAGGGAGGTGGTGGAATCTCCATCCTTAGAGGTTTTTAAGGCCTGGCTTGACAAAGCCCTGGCTGGGGTGATTTAGATGGTGTTGGTCCTGCTTTGAGTAGGGGGTTGGACTAGATGACCTTCTGAGGTCTCTTCCAATCCTAATCTTCTATGATTCTATGAAGGGAAGGAATTCTCACATCAGACCATAGAACAGCAATGGAACCATTCTGCAGATCCTTTGTGTAGGCTCCAAGAATCTTTCTCCCCTCCCACCTTCCTGGTGGAAGTAATGGAGAGCAAGGGGACAGGATCTGCATCTCAGTGTTTTAAAACATTTAAAAATGATTGGGCCAGATTGTGATATTAGTTATATCCATGTGAATCCAGAATAATTCCACTGAATTTAATGGAAAATCTGGACCGCTGTATCCATTTCCTACCCTCTTATCAAGAGAACTCTGTGAAGGGTATTCATTGCAGTACTTTGGGAGATATAATAGTATGATTCAATATGAATCAACATTTTCTCTTTGAGCTGATTTATATTTAAATGAGTACATTACAATCCTTTTAGCAAAAGTGCAAATTGGTTCTCAAAGTCCAATGACATGTGGCTTGTTTTGCATAGTAATGGGTTTTATATAAAAGCTCCCTGAAGTGGAGATATGCCATCTCAACTCATTTCCGTAGGCCAGTGATTCATTTGGGTGCTGTACAATTACATATTCTCTGAATATATCACCAACTTTTATCTAATTTGCTTAAAATTTTAATGAGACAAGGTGGGTGAGTTAATATCTTTTATTGGATCAATTTCTGTTGGTGAGAGAGACAAGCTTGTGAACTTACACAGAGCTCTTTATCGGGTCTGGGAAATGAACTCAGAATGTCACAGCTAAATACAGGGTGGAACAGATTGTTTAGCGTAAGTAGTTAACACATATTTCAAGGGACCATTCCAGGTGAAGTCATATGTTAACACCTCTCTAGTCACGGAGTGTGGGATGGGGATGGGGAATGTTCTAGAGAGAGTTTCATGGATGTATGGTGGTTGTTGATTCCATGCATAGTATCATCCAACAATTACAGTCCATACTAGATGGAGACCACATCCTGAAAGAAATCTTTCCTGAACCCCCTCTTCTGGCCTTCAACTAACCCCCCAACCTTGCCAAGCTCATCATCAGAAGCAAGCTCCCCACAAACCAGGACACACCAACTCAAAGCGGCGCCAGACACTGCCAGAACAACAGATGCAAGATCTGTAGACATATCTCCACTGTTACAATGATCATCCCCATGACACATCTTTCAAGATCCATGAGTCCTACACATGTCTATCACAACATGTGAGGTACCTCATCCAGAACATTAAATGCCCCAATTATAAGTATGTAGGTGAAATGAGACAATCACTATGCTCTTGAATGAACTCACACAGAACAATGATAAAAGACAAAAACCATATCACCTTTGGGTGAACACTTTTGACAAAATGATGACTCTATATCTGACCTCTCAGTCCTCATTCTCAAAGGAAACCTGTGAAACACCTTCAAAAGACGACCCTGGGAGCATAAATTCATAACTTTGCGAGATACTAAAAATCATGGACTGAATAGAGACACTGGATTTATGGCTTATTACAACAATCTATAACCCACTTAATACCCCTCTCTCCAAATGTCCTCCCCTCCCCTTATTCCTCTATGACTGTAGAGGTGTTAACCGGCCATTTCACCTTGAATTTTTCCTGTAAATATGTGTTATATACTTATGCTAAACAATCTGTTCTACTTTATATTTAACACCATGACACTTTGAATACATTCCCAGACCTGAAGGAGAGCTTTGAAAGCTTGTGTCTTTCACCCAAAGAAGTAGGTTCAATAAAAGATATTACCTCACTCACCTTGACTCTCTACTATCCTGGAACCAACATGGCTACAGCACCACTGCATACTTTAAATTTTAATGTAAAACATAATGAATGCATGTTTGCACACTTCTCCTATAAAGATATATCAAGCTCTATATTTACTATCTGTCACAGATTTGAAAAATAACCTTATTTTTATGGGCCAAATTATGGATCTACACCAGCTAAGGAACTAACCCTATATGTAGGGTTGTTTGTGACTGATTATAACTAGCTTCTAAGTAACAAAGCCTGTGATGTACACACAATATACAGCTGGTTGGTGTGATGTGTAAGGAATTAGCTAAGAAAGTACCATTGGCGTTGATAGGAATTATGTGGCTAATTTTCAGTGCAGCATAGGGTGACCAGATAGCAAGTATGAAAAATTGGGACAGGGGGTGAGGAGTCACAGGAGCCCATATAAAAAAAGGTCCAAATATCAGGACTGTCCCTATAAAATCGGGACATCTGGTCACCCTAATGCAGCATCATGAAAATATGACTAACTTTCTTATGACATTTCATTACTGCACTAACAGGGTAATACATAGATCATTAAACTGCAAGCTTGACCATTGAAATTATATGAATGAGCATTTTGGTTATATTGATAATGGAACAGAATGAGCTTTTGTAAATCTAAAAGCTTGTCTCAAACTGGGGGTAAGCTGATTCAGAACTAGAACATTCCCTGCTTTATACTGGTGCAGCAGGTCTATGTTGAGGATTAGCATGGCCTAACTACCTCAGCATAGCTATACTGAGGCAATATTTTCTAACATAGACAATAGGTAAATTACTTTTGTATGTTCAAGAATGTATTTGTCACTCTAAAAATTCTTTTCTATAATGCATTTTTGGTTCCTGAAGAGCTAGTTGGAAAATCTTTTTTTTTTTTTTTTTTTTTTTGCTACTATACTATAGAACACATATTCTTGAAATTATTTTGTTGTAAGGACCGTGAAAGATATTAAAATCTTATTCCATCAGTCCAAATTGTGGTTTCATTTACCTTCATTCTGACCCTACATTATGTAGCAAAATGTCTGTAAAGCTTTTATTTTCTCTGTTTTGTCAGTTTGAGTGATAACTATGCCCTGGTTTAATTAATCTCTTAATGAGCTGTCTGTGGCTAAAAATCATTTTCACCTACCTGCTTCAGCCTTCTGCTGTTTTTCAATCTTCTCCAGTCTCCCTAGCAAGGAGTCAATTTTTGTTTTGATTTGGGTTAATTCCTTCTTGATTGTTTGCAACTCATCTGATTTCACTGAGGAAGGAGAACAATAAAGGCAGAAAACATGAAAGAAACAACAATTTCACCCCAAAGACACATCTGAATATATTCTGTCCCTTTCCCTGGTAAATATAGCTCAAAGTACACTTCTTAATATCACTACACTCTGATTTTTTTCAGTTCTTTTGGTGAATGAGCATTTAAAACCAATTTTGTCGGTTACAAATGAGGAATCCCAGTAGAATGCATGGTACTAAATCTTGAGTGACAGCAGGTCATGTGGGGTGTGTAGCTCAGTAATAAATGTTTGCGACAAAACAGTTAAGGCTATATCAGATTCAATCTTGGCAAATGCAAGTAATGTTCAGTGACAATAAACCTATGATGTGACGTAGATTCAAATGCAGGGAATGATTCAAACATGACAGGCAATTTGCAGTTTAATAATGGTATTTTGCAGTGCAATTTTCTAATATTATAAAATAATAATAATTATTATAAAGAGTCCCTCCACAGCAGTAGGTATTTTTCAACAAGACTAAATAGTAACAAACGCTGGAACAGCCATGAACATAATGTTTTGTCTCAGTCAACAACTTTATCGCAAAAGAAGGTGTTGAGTATTATTGCTTGTTAAACCTTTCAATTCATAGTAACGTCTTGTACTTTTCCCAGCTGCAGATAAAATACAAAAATACTATTTTGATCATCATGTATAGGGACTGGCAAGCCAATTTCAATAAATTAAGATCTCAAGTGAAATTCCAAAGTGTTTGCTGTACTTTATTTTTCATTTATGTGCACCCTTGCACTCTCTTCTTCCAGCTGGGCTTGTAAGAAGAAGTACTGATCTAACAGGAAGGACTGTTCATGGAGGTATTCTGGATTGATCAGAAACAGAAAGTATTGGAGACCTCATAAACAAGTCTATTCCCATGGAATTTCCAGCCCAGTTTTGTAGACTGAGGACAAACTATGGGTTCAGTTGTCCCCGTCCTGTAGGAAGAAATTATATGGGATCTCTACAAAGGTCTCATTCTTCCATGCCAGCACTGGATCTCGGGTGACCTCTCCCCACCTTTGCCACATACTCCAAAGGAGTCACATTGTTAAGGCTTCTGAAGGCAAAAAGGCATCCTTATCCCAAAGAGTGAGGGGATGGTAGTGCAGAGCAGTTATAGTCGAAATATCGTTATAATTGGGCTGTGTTACCCTTCCATCCTTAGCTCCATGGGACTGGAGGGAATATGATATGAATCTGCCTGACTCTGCCCCTTCTCCACACATAGATTCTGGACCACTGGAGAGCTTGTTGTGGGTCTGGAGAAGGGGGGAATACTGTCATGGAAGAGGAGGTCTCTCTTCTGTTCAAACCCTTACCTCTTGGGAGAACAATCAAGCCATATTACTATTGGGTACTTATCTGATCTAAACCTCTGAGCCTTCTGAGCTTTGTTCATCAATCAATTAAATCCCGATAACAAGGATAGAATATAGCATATTACTATTATGATAGAGGCTTCAGCAGCCTCTGTGACCTTGTTTTAATCTAGCAGTTTTCAGGCCATGCTATTCAGCCACCTGAAAATGCAGCAGTTACCCCAAGAGTGGTCCTTCCCATTACTCTGCAGCATTTTTCACAGGGCTTAAAACATTCTCAAAGAAAAATGGGTCTTGGGTTTGTCATTGCCCAATACCCAAATGTTGTAACAAAACGTTAAGGTTCTGACAACTTGTATAAGCAAATGCTATTGCTTCCCTTGAGGGAGAAGGGGCATGTTTCTATTAATAGTGGACTGAAGAAGCAGCGTATATTCCAAGGTGATATGATGTGAATTTTCCCAACAGGGAATGCTGTGTATCTGCTGCAGCCTGCTTAGAAGCCTGCTGGGGATGCACCTAACATGGCCAAGCAGCAGTTTTGAGGTGTTCCCTCATTGGGAAGTGGCAGACTTGACAAACCTAAGAATGAAAAAGTCAGAATAGACATCACAAGAAACCCATGATATTTAGTTTCAACCTAAAAGACGCACAGAATCCATCCCCATTGTGCAGGGGAGAGGTTGGTGCAGGATGAAAGGGCATGCACATGGGGCCACCACTCAACCCATGCCACAAAACTCAGCTCCACAGGGGCTCCCTGTGTACTACCATAGGGGCCAAGGTTTGGGAGAAAGAATGCGGTGGGAGGCAGGTCCGGATAACTCTGTGAATCTAGCAGTAAAACTCTGAAGTTGCAATAGCAGCCATGGATTAGCCCTACTGCTACTTGTTGCCTGCAGTGGGAGAACTCCTTCCCCTCAGCCTTACAGGACTCCCTAGTTCCAAACCCATTTTCTCAAACTTTGCCTGAGGCAATGGGGCTGAATCTAAATGTTCCATTACAACAGCACATTTCAGGTCAATACTGAACAAAAAAGGGTAAGATAATAGAAAAAGACAAAGGCCGCATTTTTCAAACACACAACAAAAGGAACATTTGCTATACAACCACTCATGGGTGTGTGGGTAGGGGAAAAGGGAGACAGGTATTTGATTTGCATGACTTCTGATTTGCAGGGATTTGTGTAGGCCTTTGATTGTCTGACCCTCATGATCAAATTCTGCTTTCAGTTACATTTCACTAGTGTCTACCTGTAATAATTCCCTAGAACTGATGGAATTACAGTGTTATAAAAACTAGTGTGAGAGAAGAACAGGCCAAGTGTTCATATATAGAAGAAAATGTAATGCATTAAAGCACTACAATTAAGATTTGTGTGTTACAGCTGTCATAGACGGCTAGCCCCTACTTTTTTTAAACTCTCCAATAAAACGTCCCGTCTTTCTGATTTTTTTCTAATAAGATCTTATCCAAGCAACAAAGTTTTTTACAAACATAAGAGACTGTGGTTACGATTACATATTTTCAAACATATTTATCTGCTTTCAAATACTAGGATAAAAATAATGGAATAGATTACTTGGTTTTTATATTAGTTTGTGCTTGTGCAAAACACTATTAAAACAGTTCCTTTCCTCTGCAATGAGGAAAAGTGTCTTCTGGTATTTATTTTTCCTTATAAAAATTTGGAGGTATAATGACAGCCTGCACTCTGCTCAAAACAGAGAATTAAGGTGGATGTCAATTACATATTTGAAATGGAAGTGCTATTGTTGAATTGCCCAATATTTGGAAAACATTATCTACCATAACTACAAATTGATTCACCTGCAAAATATGATTCAGATTTCTTTGTATAGAAATATGTCATATATTTTTATATAACCCCCTCCAGGTTAGTATAAAACATTTTATCTTATTACAGTACTTTAGACTTCAGTGCAAAAATGGGTTAGCTGATGAAGCCAAACATAAACTATATAGTCCAAATGAATTCATCCATTTAAAGGTACAGCTTGATATATGAGGTCTCTTCTTAAATACCTGCTATCCATTCATAAACACAGTAGAGAGAAATCTGTTTAGTATTTTCTTCCTGTTTGGAATTTTAGAAAAAAGAAATACTATACTTGATGCTTCTGCATCTATTTTTCCATCAGAAAAAAAAGTTTGACATTTAGCATCAATAGAACAATTTCCATCTGCTCCTTCATACTGTTAACATACATGCAACACTACCAGTTATGTGGTCCATTTTATGAGCACCTTCTTGCTAACATAGAACAATTTTAAATCAAAAGGCTAGAAAAAGAAAAGAGAAAAATATGGTCAACTAAATTTAGGTCAAATATATTCAGAAAAGGATGCAAATTCACCCAGCTTATTTTATGTTAGAAGAGCAATCTGGGAGCTCAGACTTCTAATACTTCCTAGAGAAGAATTCACTGCAGTTACAATGGCTGTTTCCATTATTTTTGCACATACCATGACTAATGGGCAAGACAGCCCCTTGTGGTGAGTATAGGAATTTGTGTTTATGACTAATACATCATTTATTTATAATGTTACTACTGCATTTCATGAGTCCACAATAAGTTTCTCTATAGGGTTCACTGTATTCAGAAACAGCCCTAAACCAGACCTAATCCAAACCTCTCTAAATTCCAGAGAGGGGTCCTTTGAAGCCTTAATGTAAACCCACCCCTACAGTTATTGGTATGGACCTGTGTGATGGGGCATATAAACCACGCATTGGAACTGAAAGGGTTAAGGAGCAGTTCTGGGTGCAGGTGACTCTGCTTTAGCTGGAGGAGGAGCTTCAAAGGGAGCCAGACAGCTCAGAAGGGAACAGGCAGGGAAGGAGGACAGACCTATCCTGACAGCATCTGAACAGGCGTACTGCAGAAGCCTTCGCTGTCAGGAAGAGGATATCTTTTGCTTTCTTATGTTGGCCTTTGAGACTTTGTTGGGAGGGAAACGGTAGGAATTGTCCCAGGGAAGCAGCCTTGAGACACTCCAGGGTGCTTGATACTGTTGCCTCTCATAGGGCCTTGATTGGGAGCCTGGTGGAGCGGGAGGGCCTAGGCTGCCCTACCACCCACTGAGGGTACATAAACCACCCTTCCACAATCTCCCCTCATGAGTAAGGAGATGGTAGAGACCCTGAAAGCCCTGAGGTGAGGACAAGCTACATAAAGGGGTCAGGAGATGAACTTAAGACTCTCCTTGTTGGGAGGATGTGGGACTCTATGTTTTTTTGCCCTCTGTTACCCCGGAAGAGGGCATTCTGAATTGGTGACCTGGCTGGAAGGCTGAGTCACCGCCTACCAAGATGCAGGCCATCACAGTGATGGAGTGGTTGCTGGCAAGAGGCACTGGAGTCAGGGAAAAGTAGAAGCCCAGCGACCTAACCGCTAGATTATACTACCAGTAAGTCCAGCCCCTGAAAGAACCTAATTTTTGGTTCCAGTTCTAGTATGGGTGAAATCTTGCAGAAACTGTTTTTCCTGTGAGATTTCTGCCCAAGATGGTAAAAGTCTACTAGAGCAGCTGATTTCATGAGATTTCTGACATTATGTGATGAATCCTCGCAAAAACAGCCAATATGATTTTGACATAATTGATTCTGCACCTTAGCCCTGACTTGACTTTGAATTAAAAAAAATCAAGCAAAAAAAATGATGTTGCTCACTAGTAGAGAGATTTGCCACTTAAATAATAATATTTATTATTTCTAATTGTAATATATATTTATAATTAATTCAAAAAGTGTGAATTAAATGACAATGAATTGCTTTATCCTACATGTCAATCTAACAAAATTTTTCTGTACTGTGAAAAGAAGCAACAGAACAAACACATTCTCTGCTTTCAAACTTGCAGACCCTGAGGAAACTGCCAGGATATTTTCCTGATAAACACCTTACAATAAGCTGATTACATTCCTGTCCAAGTCAACAAAATCATGTCTCCACCTTTATGATGTATTGGTTGGACCTGAAAAAAAGGGAAGTAATTCTAAGGAGAAATCAAGCGTGAAAGTCTATATACTGTACGCCTGTCTCCTTTTAAAAAACTTTTGATTTCCCCTGTTTATTTTAACGTGTGCTGCATGCAAAAAGAATATTTTCCTGTAATTTATTCAAGCATCTGAAAGGGATTTTACAACTTTAACTCATATGCAACTGTGAGAGAGTTTGAAAATCTAATTCAGGGGTTGCAAAAATGTGGCCTTAGTACTTTTAATAAGGCAGCCTACTGGTCTCTTCAATTTTAAGGGTCCAATCCAAAGCTCATTAAAATCACTAGGAGCCCTTTCATTGACCTTTGTGGGATTTGGATCATGCCCTAATACACAAGTGTAGGCTTCTGAAGGCCACTTGAATCAAAATGGAGCACTGCATATTGGGATCTAGAGTCCTTGAGCTGCGCTCCGTATTAAAAATATAGGGGTGCTGCAGTTTGCTCCATTTTATACACATGTGGCATGGCCCTCGGGGCTCATAGCAAGTTGCCAATGTGGCCCATAATTGGACAAAGTTTAGGTGCCCTGATATATATTGGGAGCTATTAAAATCTTGATTTTTGCAACAATGCACTATTTCCTGGAACAGAATTTCTTGGAATGGGTAATATGGCAATGTTGTGGTGTAGAAAAAAAACCTCAACTAAAATAATTTATCCTCCTGAGGCAAAGCAAACCCAAGAAGCCAATTCATATTAGACGATCAATGCAGACAAGTAAGGAATTTCATGCTCCTATACTTACTTCTCATAATGTACACTACAGCAATGAAAAATGAGGGCAACACTAGAGGAGATCTGCTCTATCTGCACTTTGATTCCTTACAGAATATCCTTATAGATTCAAGGGCTGGAAAAGAGACTACAAAACAAACAAACAAAACCCAATCACACTTAATTGGGAGCTTCCCTCCTCTGCTAAATCTTAATAAATACATAGATTCTAAACAATGCTAAGTGAAAAAGAAAATCGTGAGGCATATGCTGTTTTTCAAAAATGATACTAGGAGTCTTGGTATATTATTGAGAGGACTGAGCAAATAAAAATAGAACGGTCAGGGAGCGGGGGAATATTTAAAGGAGGATATACAAGTGAACAAGATGTGCAGTCCTGTTTGTGTCCATCTTCAGGGGAACCCAGAGACAAAGCGGGACACCTCCAGAGATACACTCAGAAAACACTTATTTTCTCAAGATTAAACATTCCCAGTTTTTTTACTTTCCTCATAGATCAGGTTTTCTAAACCTTTTTTTATTTTTGTTGCTCTCCTCACGACTCACTCCAGTTTGTCTACATCTTTTTCTCCCGTTTTCACTCAGCACTAAACCCAGTAAACCAGCAGAGGCCTCACCAGTGCCAAGTAGAGCAGGACAATTTCCTCCCATGTCTTACATACAACACTCCTGTTAATATACCCCAGAATGATATTAGGTTTTTTTGCAGCTACATCACCTGTTGACTCAAATTCAATTTGTGATCCATGATAACTTCCAGACTCTTTCTAGCAGTACTATCACCTAGCCATTTATTCCCTATTTTCTAGTTGTGCATGTGATTTTTTCCTTCCTAAGTGAAATACTTTGCATTTTTTGTTATTGAATTTCATTGAAGTCAGATCAATTCTCCAATTTGTCAAGGTTTTTTTGAATTCTTATCTTGTTTTCTAAAGTGCTTGCAACTCCTCCCAGTTTAGTGTCATCTGGAAATTTTATAAGCATCCTCTCCACTCCATTATCCAAGTCATTAATGAAAATATTGAATAGTACCACACCCAGAACTGTCCTCTGTGGGACCCCACTAGATATACTCTCCCAGTTTGACAGCGAACCATTGATAACTACTTTTTCAATATGATCTTTCAACCAGCTGATCACCTACCTTATAGTAATTTCATAACAGACCACATTTCCACAGTTTGCTTATGAGAGTGTCATATGGGACTGTGTCAAAAGCCTTGCTAAAATCAAGATATATCACATTCACTGCTTCCCCCCATCCTCTAGGCCAGTAACCCTGTCAAAGAAGGAAATTAGTTTGGTTTGGCATGATTTGTTCTTCACAAATCCATGTTGGCTGTTCTTTATAACCCTATTATCCTTCAGGTGCTTATAAACTGATTGTTTAATAATTTGTTCCAGTATCTTTCAAGGTATTGAAGTTAGGCTGACTGGTCTATAATTCCCCTTGTCTTCTATGTTCCCCTTTTAAAAATATCGATACTGTCTTTGTCCTTCTGCATTCTTCTGGGACCTCACCTGACCTCCATGAGTTGTTAAAGATAATTGTTAATGGTTCCAAGATTGCTTCAGCTTCTTCCTTAAGTACCCTGGCATGAATTTCATCAGGCTTTGCCAACTTGAATACATCTAATTTATCTAAATGTTCTTTAACCTGTTCTTTCCCTACTTTGGCTTGCATTCCTTCCCCCTTGTTGTTAATATTAATTAGGTTGAGTATCTGGTCACCATGAAACTTTTAAGTGAAGACTGAAACAAAATAGGCATCAAACACCTCAGCTTTCTTGGTGTCATTAGTTATTAGCTATCCTTCCCCACTAAGTGGAGGACCTACACGTTCCTTCATCTTTCTCTTGCTTCTGATGTATTTAAAGAATCTCTCCTTATTGCCTTTTATGTCCCTTGCTAGGTGTACCTCATTTTGTGCCTCAGCCTCTCTGGTTTTGTCCCTACATGAAGCTAGAAGCTATTCTTTTATACTCCTCCTTAGCCATTTGTCCATGTTTCCACTTTTTGTAGGATTCCTTTTTGATTTTCAGGTCATTAAAGAACTCCTGATGGAGCCATATTGGTGTCTTACTGTTCTTCCTATCTTTCCTTCACATCGGGATACTTTCAGTTGTGCCTTTAATATTGTCCTTAAGAAACTGCTAACACTCCTGAACTCCTTTTCCCCCTTAGATTTTCTTTTATGGGACCTTACTTACCAGTTCTCTAAATTTGTGAAAGTCTGTTTTTTTGAAGTTCATTGTGATTATTCTGCTCACTCCTTTTCTTTAGAATAATGAAATCATCATTTCATGATCACTTTAACCGAAATTGCCATCTTCAGATTCAGTACCAATTCCTCCCTGTTGGTCAGAATCAAATCTAAAATGGCTGTCCATTTGGTGACTTCTTCAAGTTTCTGGAACAAACTGATGTCCCCAATACATTCCAAGAACTTACTGGAAATTTTGTGTTTTGCCATATTACTTTTCTGACAGATGTCTGGATAGTTAAAGTCCCCCATTAGAATCAGATCTTGTGTTTTGGATATTTCTTTTATTTGTTCTAGAAATGCCTCATCTATAGCCTCTTCCTGATTTGGTGATTTATAGTAGACCCGTATTATGATATCATGCCTATTTTTTACCCTTTTCACCTCCCACCTCCTTCTGGATCTCAGTGGGGGAAAGTGGACTTAACAACTAGGAGATGCCCCTAGCCTGACCCTCCTCACAATGGTGGATACACGAGGTGCTGGTTGCATACAGGAATTGTTCTGGACACTGTAGTGGTAGTGGGGAGTAGAACCCCAGGAAGGAGCAGAAGAAGGAGGGCAGTCTCACAGTGGTTGACATGGATGGGTCATGGTATTTGAGCAATCAAGGATGAACAGTTTGGAGACAGAAATTGAGAAGTTCTGCTCTTCCTATCCACCACCTCATGCTGTCCTTGCACAATCACTCCAATTACTCTGCACACCTATCTCAGGCTGGGGCAATGCCTGTGGCTTGTTGCTGTACCCCGTCGTTGCCCAGCACTTCTCTCTGGTTTTATTACAGAAGGCCCAGAATCTGTAGAACATACATTTTCCTGTTAACATGACTGGTTTCTACCATTACCTGTCTCCAGTGGTTCTGTCCTGTACAAGGAACTACACCTGTTCTGTGAGAGACAGTGAGTGTGCCCTGCCCTGTCCTGTTTATGCTTTTACACACAAGGACACCATAGTGGCAAAACGGGTATTTCTTTGTAAGCCTCTGTGTCTAGCACCCGGGAATGTATTTTTGCAAACTCCACCACACCGGGATGGGGCTGTTCAAGCAGGGAAAACCCAGTATGTTATCTCATTATTATGATGTCATGTTTGTAAGCCTTTTCCTGTTTTACTTTCCAGTCATGTGTACTGTTGCTGAATTCATGTTTTTTTCCTCTCTAGGGGTGCTGTTAAGTGGTGTCCAGATCTGCTAAGACGATCTTTCTCTAGGCCCCTCCATGCCGCCTAGGGCCTGACTCTCATCCCCTTTTTCCTCTTCTTCCATTGAAATTACAGGGGGATTTATCACTCCACAGGAGGGGTAGGGAGAGATAGATGGGTGCTGAAGAGACATGTGGAGGTAAGGGAATTTCCCAGGACATGTTTTGGGAGGTGATGATGATGAGGGAAGTGGGTCAAGTCTATTTTTCTTAGTTAAGTCCCTGATCTAAGTGCAACTAACAGACTACTTTGAATATTCTCTGAATGCCCAGCCCTGCTTTGTGCACCCTCTTGAACACTAACAAGACACTAATGATATCAATGAGAACAGGACTGGGCTCGTAATTCCCACTGAAATCCGTGGGAGATGGATTGGGCCTCAAACTGTCTACAACAAAATACTTGATAATGTTGCTTAATTACAGCCTATTTCCTTCATGTATAGCAGGTGCATGAGCTTCCCGTCAATGGAGGTTTTTAAGAACAGGCTAGACAAACACCTGTCAGGGATGGTCTAGGCATACTTAATCCTGCCTCATTGTGGGGTGACTTCTTGAGGTCCTTTCCAGTCCCTACATTGCTATGATTCTATGAGATGCCAAGGAGATCTCATGGCATTGAAAGTTCAAACAAGCCACTTTTGAGGTAAAGGAAGATGAACATTAGACAAGTGTCAACATTACAAATCAGGGTAATTTTTAAATGATCTGTAACTGAAATGCCATTGAATAGATTTCCTCCAAACTTTGGAGAAATGTTTTCCTTGGCTTTCAGAGTAAGTCTGGCAATTTTCAAAGCCAAACCAATTTTCCAAGCCAAAGTAATAAAGGGACTAAAACAAGGAGCTGCAATGGAAGATGGTAACAACCTCAACCAGAGTAACCATCATGATAATAGTTACAAAGAGTTTCCCCTTACTAAGGCCAGTTCCAAGATAAGCAAACTGATATAAGCAACTTACATTTGGATCCTGAAGAAGACGCCCCACTAGACGTTGATCGCGATCCCCCTTTCATGGAAAAAACCCCTTTCCCTCTACGAGTTGCTGTCATGGCCACACGAGGGCGCTTCAATGGTATCACTGCACGAGGTGGTGGTGGGACACGACCATGGTAATCAAACAATCTGAGAAAAAATGAGAACAGTTTTACAAATGCTGAGATGTGGTTTCATGTCCTGGTGATCCTGTCAACTAAATTTTCGTGTTATTTTAGAGAAAATTTCTCTTTGAAATCAATCACTTCATATCACAGTCAAATTAGATTTCAAGGACCTCTGCACATTAAGTGCCATATTTGGATTTCAGTCACAGCCCACTGTGCATAGCTCTCAGATTTTGTGTAATTTAAATGAGGGATGCTTTATGGAGCTCTGTTATTTGCATCATGGAAAATCCATCTCCTGCTCTCTGCAGATCCACAGCATTTCATTGCGCACAAATAACTGCTGCACATTTTGTCGTGATGACATTTTGGCTACTTTATTACATGAATGGGTTTGGATTTTAGTTTTCCAACTCCAGACTGCACATACATTAAAGAGGATGAACAGTCCTAAGACCAAACATTGCCATAAAGAAATATAGTGCAACAGTGTCATGCTGCCAAATGATGGATTTCACCACCCATGCAATTGCGTAAGGGACATTTCACTGAGAGAGGTGTGCATCCCTCAGAGGAAGGCATTAAAAAAGTAGAACTTGTCCAAGACAGAGTGACATGTATTTGTATTCTTTTTAATAAAAGATGGAACACTTTGGAACCACCAAAACTCCTAGGACTACTTTAACAGATGCCCCTGGTGTGGGCCCTCTGCATTATGGCAACCATGAATTCAAAAAACTCCCATTTAAGTAAATGAAAATACTCCCTAAGTCTCCACAATGGAGTGTTCCACAACTAAATTCCTTGAATCCTAAACACAGTGGATCAATACCAATTCACTAATCTGTGCACAAGTCAGGGAACAAGGGGAAAGAGATAAAAAGGTGACAGAAAGCCTAGGAAACGCATATAGAACATAAAAGCTGTGGGCTAGGGAGGGGATAAAAATCTGGAAGATCTGGGTAAGGAGATTTCACCATCTCATTTATATTAACTTGCCCCTTCTTGCAAGCCCCCTTGCAGTTCTATGGTGATCAGTTTCTGTGGGTGGGAAGGGGCAGCAAGGGATGGTGATGAGTGGACACCAAACCACAGAAGGTCTGAGGTTTCCTGAGCACTGTAATGCCCCCGGGCAGGGTTTTGGGGCTAGCTGCTGATGCTGCTAGGGGAGCCAGGCTGCCAAGGGCCTAGAGGGAGACAAAGGGAGTGGTCAGGAGGTGGAATGGAGGCATAATTTACAAATAGTGCTGGTCTCTGGTGGATTTCAGCATATATATATATAGGTTCTTTGTGCTGAACTTCCTTCCTGTTCCTCCGGGAGGTGAACACCAAATCCGACGGAACATTGAGGAGGAAAATATGCTAATAAAAACTCAGTTTCCAGTCTTCTGTGCAGAAATAGCAGGGAAAGAAATTTGCTCTCTGTGTGCAGTGCTGCTCTATAGTCCCTTCAAACTTTAGTGATATCTAACAATAATATTTATATATTGCTTTATTTTCAGAGCAACCCTGACACATCTCCTGTGACTGAGCTAGGTAAATATGTGGAAATAGAGGCACAGACAGAATAAGGACTTGCTCAGGGTCAAATATCAAATCAGAACCAGACCCAGAATTAGAACTCAGGTCTCCTAATGTATGTTCTGCCTGATACATGCCTAATCCACAGGACCAGAGTGCCTTTACTTGTCTAAATCTTAATTCCACAGTCATTTAATCCTGCTGTGTCATATTCTCTTATTACAACCCTGTGCCACATGCATTACAATGGTTCCATGGCTGGAGTCCTTCAACTTAAGGTGAATATTCAATTCCCAACACAGTAAACTAACTGTGTATTCAGTTCATTACAGTTCAACACTATTTTCTACTGTACATATGGTATGCTTTATTATCAATAGGGCCCTACCAAATTCACAGTCCATTTAGATCAGTTTCATGGCCAGACAGTTTTAAAATTGGTCAATTTAATGTTTTCAGCTGTTTACATCTGAAATTTCATGGTGTTGTAACCATGGGGGTCCTAACCCAAAAGATAGGCAGAAGTGGGTCTGATCTCCCCCCGTCGCACTCCCCTAGAGCTGCCATGAAAAGGAAGGACAAGTCCTGTCCCTTCCCAGCCCAGCAGGGACTCACAGCTAGGAGCCCCTGGTTGGGGTGCTCCCAGGAGCCGGGGGATATCGGACCCACTTCCACAAACCTCCTCCAGCTGCAGGAACCTCCGGGGTTGGGCAGGGAGCTTCCTGCAGCAGGGGGAGGCACTCAGAGGTGGGTCTTATCTCCCTCCCCAAAACTGCTATGCAAAGGAAGGACAAGTCCTGTCCCTCCCCAGCCCAGCAGAGACTCACAGCTAGGAGCCCCCTGACTGGGGTGCTCCCAGCAGCAGGGGGATATCGGACTCACCTCCACAAGTCTCCTCCAGCTGCAGAACCTCCAGGGCTGGAGCTTCCTGCACCAGGGAGAGGCACTCCAAGGTGGGTCTGATCTCCCCCAGAAAGTGAGAGCGGCCGTGCAAGGGCAGGGGGAGGACAAGTCCTCTCCCTTCTCAGCCCAGCCAGGACTTGCAGCTAGGAGCCCCCTGGCTGGGGCACTCCCAGCAGCAAGGAAGAGATCAGATTTCATGGGGAAGGGCTTATTTCATGGTCTGTGACACATTTTTCACCGCCATAAAATTGGTAGGGCCCTAATTATAAATCATATGATTTGCCATATTGGATCCAACCAGTGCGCCACTATCCTGACAGATGGTGACCAGTACACAAAGTTTCAACAGAGGTGTAAGATATCCTGTAGTGGGCCATTCTAGAATTACCTGTCCACATTGGAATTTTCTACCTAACCTCTGACAGTATTTGGATGTGACACAGAGGCTCTTTGGCAAAGGATCCCCCTGTTCTTTGCAAACAACTCTCACCTCAGACCTGACAAACTCACTACATCAAACATGTCTTGCAGGACATTTATCCATAAAGATTAAGGTCTACAGAAAGCTAACTTGTCAAGATTCATAATCATTGTGACAGGTATGTATGGGTAATATTTAAGGAAGAATGTAATTATATTGAACATATGCTTTATGGACTTGGAGTAAAAGATAGTCACCAGAAGATCATATGTCTAGCTGATGGCCCATTCAAGGGAGTTGCCCTGCCCTGGTTAGCCGGTGATGTAATGCAAGGCTCAGTTGTCTAGCCTTGCTCAATCCCAAGACTATGAATGGAAAACCATCAGAGACAACCACAAACAATTGAAACCCCTTGAAGGTAAACGAAGGAACATTACAACATACAATCACCCTATGAATAAAGATAAAAGACTCTTTTGGTATCACATAGGGTGGAGAAAGGCACCCTGTATTCTTTCACTGAGGACACATCTGGGGAAGCAGAGATGTTCTCATGAAAAATTGGATCCTGGCTCCTGTGAAGCTGGCCAGCTCTGTAACAGACTGAACTTTGGAGTGGAAAACCTATTATTAGATAAGAAAGGCAACTCCTAATAAGAGTAGACCCAGCTTTGCTTTTTATGATTTTGTTTTGTATCATAACCATTTGTTTCCACCACTCTCTCTTGTTTCTAGTTAGCTCTCCATTCTTTTTTAAATATGCCTTTTATTAAAAGTGGTGATTGTTATACAGGAGTGGGATTTAAGTTTAAACTGGAGTACACAGCTCCTCTGGGGGCAAAGGATCTGGGATTTCTTTGAGTAACCAGTGTCAGGGACTGGATACCATAGGGGAATGAATCAAAGGGACTTAGGTACACCTGTTGTTAACCTGCAAGGCAAAGACTGGATTGGAATAGCCCAGAGGAGAGCACTTTTGTGGGTAATAGCCTGGTTGTGTTAGGAAGCTAACTCCAGCCACCACAGGCAAGACCATAGACTGTCTTCTTGCTCTTGTATTAAGAGAAATAGTAAATAGGAGTGCCCAGTTCTACACCATGCTTTCTCTCTCTACTACTCGCTATTTTGTATACTTTTATCAAATTCCCTCTCATTCATCTTTTCTCTAAATTACACACTCCCAATCTTTTCAATCTGTCTTCATATGTAATTTATTTCTTATCTCCAATCATTCTTGTTGCCCTTTTATGACACCTAGATTACTGAATCCTAAGGTAGGTTGTAGAGTTGCAGAACTCACATAACTTTCACGCTTGGGGAGAATCAGTCACAAAAAAGTACTTTTTGAAATGCTTGTACCATCATAGCAACTCTGATCAAGAAATTCAGAGCAAGAAACCAGGGAATGTGAAAACACCACGAATTAACCTCTCTTAGGACAAGGTCACTATACTATTACCAGGGTCTGATAAACTGGGAGTATGATGAGGTGCTGGCTCGCAGTTCCAGGTGTCCACCATCTTCAGTGCTGTCTGAGATGTTAGGGTCATTGAGTAAGGCAGTGTTTCCCAACCTTGGAACGCCGCTTGTGTAGGGAAAGCCCCTGGTGGGCTGGACCGGTTTGTTTACCTGCCGTGTCTGCAGGTCCGGCCGATCACGGCTCCCATTGGCCATGTTTCGCCGCTCCAGGCCAATAGGAGCTGCTGGAAGTGGTGTGGGCTGGGGGACGTACTGGCCACTGCTTCCAGCAGCTCCCGTTGGCCTGAAGTGGCGAAACATGGCCAATGGGAGCCATGATCGGCCGGACCTGCGGACGCGGCAGGTAAACAAACCGGCCCGCCCCGCCAGGGGCTTTCCCTACACAAGCGGCGTCCCAAGTTTGGGAAATACTGGAGTAAGGGATGCAAAACAAATGGCCACAAAGGAACCAGCACAGGTGGCCTATTGGATGAAAATGTCTTTGTTTCTAAAATGCTTCCAAGTATAGATTTACAGGACACATTATCCCTTCATTTGTTTTCTCCCTAAAATTTCAGGGCCCAATTCTGTCCCTGCTATTTTTCCTTTGCCCTGAATAAAGGGGTTCCCCTGCTGGCGTAGTGCTGGCAGAGCAGCCCCACGCTACCCTCCTCTGCAGCCCCAGTGTAGGCGTGTGCTGGAGGCAGGCTTATAAATAGGAGGGAAGAGGTGTGGTGAAAGAGCACTGTGCTCTGGCTATTGTGGGCCCCAGAGTGTCCAACGGGCAGCTATTCTAGGTAGCACTTGGAGTAACACTTGGTGCTGCTCTGACTCACACCAAGGGATGGGAAGACCCTGAATCAAGAAAGAATTTGGAGGGAACAAAGGTGGCATTAAGCCCTCCCCACTCACTGTTGGTCTGTTCTTCGTGCAAGGTGCTGTAAAAAAATGGCCCTCCTCTGTTCTGCATACCCTATCTGAATCTATACTGCTGCAATTGCCGCAAAATAGTGTATGCAAATGATTACATGATAGCAAATCTATTCAGCTTTCTAAACAGAGGCCTGAAAGAACATATTTCTCAGGAGACATTTCACAAATATAAACATCAAGACAAACACCTTCTCAAACCCTCATACTTAAAGAACTTCCACGTCTACAATGTATCCCAGTGAAATCACACTGGCGAAGAACTCTGCAGGGATAAGAAACCACAGACTTTTCTTTTTATATCCTTTAATTTTTCTGTAAAGGAAAAGCTCAAAAAAGGGCCTTCAGAGAGTCAGGACATCAACAGAACTGCTTAACGTGAAGAAATGGGAGGACACGGGGAGTGGGGGGATGAATCTTCAAGGTTTTCTGTAAATCTCATCCTAAGTTGAGTCTATTCCTAGAGAGTTTTTTCTCGAATATGCAATAAAGATAATTAAATATGAATATTGTGTAAAATTAAAACCAAAACCCTCTCTAAGTTAATTATGTGACAGCATTATAAATAAATAGTGAAAACTGTGTAGGATCTGTAGAAATAAAACCACACATACCGATTGTAGAAATCATCTCTGTAGTAATCATAATCAAAGACATAACCTCTGTGGAAAGAACACAAAAAGCAATAATGAACTGGCATATAGAAAAATTACTTTCATTAAAATATTTGTGGTATTATTGTAATACTAATTTATTTTCACAGTCAAAAACATTTGAAGACTGTTTCCAGCCTCCCACATTTATATAATTGTTAATGCATGAAAAGGATTTAGCAAGGTTATTTCTAAATCTGATATGATGCCATTTTGCATACTACTATGCTGTTGTAGATTTGGGAATGTGAATTATTATTAACAGCCCCTACACATAGCAATGAAAGAAGCTGGCAGCACATATGGAAAGAAATTAATACAGCATAACAGCTCTGTGATTAGATGACTATTAGAATAATTCTTAGGGCTCAAATGAGGCAAGGACTCCAAATCTGTGGCCTTCCTCTTCCCTCTTTCTGTGTCCATCTAGGTCAGTGGTCCCCAACGCGGTGCCCAGCAGGGGAGAGAAGCCGCGGCCCCGCGCCTGCCGGGGACAGAGAACTCCGGGGCTGCAGGCTGCGGGCGCCGGTATTCTCGGTCCCAGGCAGGTGCGGGGCTGCGGCTTAAGCCGGAGAGAAGCCACACCCCGCGCCTGCCGGGGACAGAGAACTCTGGGGCTGCAGGCTTCAGGCGCCAGTGTTCTCTGTCCTCGCGGCTTCTCTCCGGCTTCTCTCTTCTCTCTGGATTAATATATTATGTAATATTAAATATGTTTTTCTTATTATTTAATGTACAAATACAAAATAAGCCTTGAAAAATTGTTGGCGCCCACCACACTCTTCTGAAAACATGAATGTGCTACTGGCCACAAAAAGGTAGGGGACCACTGATCTAGGTTATCCAGTGTCCTGGGAAGGTCAGAAAACAAGTAGGAGAGTCAAAAATGCCTGTAATTAAGAATAGGCAGGGGATGAAAACATTTGACCCATGAGAATATGAGATGGTGCGACTGTTGCTGCCTGACCCTTCTAACTGAAAAAACCCTAAACATATACAAGGAGAAAGAAAAGCGATTCTAGGAAAACAGATGATGTATCTTACAAACACTAACTTCTCCCTGAGGTTTGTTTTCATGCCATTCCTTTAGGTTTTGAAAGGGAAATACATGCCACTTTGAGAGAGATGGGAAGAAACTGTCTGGAGGCATACTGAGTAAGGAGACATCAAGGGAAATAAATGCAGGTGGGAACTGGAAAGGCCTAGAGAACAACCATGTTTGATACGAGAAGTGCAAAGTCAATTTAGCATGGTCATTCCTGAGTATCCCAGTCACAATAATCACCTCTTGCCACTGTAGCGAGTGTCAGTAATGAAGTCTATCACAGTGGCCAGAAAAAAGAAGACCGAGGAGCTGGTAAAAGGTCTGCACACAACAAAATGAGCTGCAGAGAATTTTTTACTCTCCCAGCTACTGCAGGTAGTCGGTCAAGGTCAGGGAAAACAAAACATACATTGCTTCAGCCGCCTGAGAGGATAAACTATTGCAAGTAAGTAGGGGTGAATCTCATTATAAAATGAGCCAGGAGAGCAGGAATAAAAGGGAAGAAGATACAGAAATTATTAAAGGAAAAAAATAGAGGATTTAGACAAGAAACTAGAAAAGAAAAAGGAGAGATGGCAGGATTTAGAAATGATGAAGAAACAGAAGAAAATGTGTGCAGAAAAAAACAACAATGGAAACACACAACAGTAGGTGTTTTATAAGGGATGGCTCTTCCCCATGGTAGGATGTGTTTTGGACATATTATTGTACCTGGTCCTCGGTGCTGCTAATGACACCTAGCAAAGGGCTAGACTCCATCCTCCCCTCCTCCCTCTTCTTTTATTTTGCCACTGAAAAGGGGGATAATGGCAGGAGAAGGAGGAGGAGGAGGAAACAAAGGGGGGAAATAAAATGAAAGCCTGAAACAATGAAAACCGAAACCCAAAACATGCCAGGAGCTCATGCCATGAATTATTCACTCAACCCTAAGGGAAGACCATACATGAGGACTCCACAGTTCCCCTGTGCAATACAGGGCCAAGTTCCAAGGAGTGTCCCTCTGTGAGGCAGCTACAGGCCAGGGGAGAGAGGGTGTGTGGTGAAGACAGAGGCTCCATGAGCAGAACTTGTGCACTGGCCAAAAGCCACATAAAAAGGAGAACTCAGCAAGCCACAGCAGGGGCCATAATCTAACTGTAAAAGCACCCCACAACCTGAATATGGGTTGAGGGTAGATTTTCTTCTCCCTAGCCCTTGTGATAGATTTCTGTGCAAATTTATTCAGGTTTGTACAGAGACCCAGGCCCCACCTTTTACCCATTGTTAGGCAAAACAGCAGCTGTTGGTTTTGCTACTGAATGCCAAGATGTCATCATTATTTACAATACAGCTAATGCATATACTTTTAATATGTTTTTCAAGTACTCTGCTGTGGGTAGGGATCATATTGTTTAAGCTCTCCTTTGCAATTAAAGCAAACTACCTTGTAAGGCCTTGGAATAGCTTTTCTAAATGGAACCACCATCTTTTATTTTGTCTTTCAGTCTCTAGCCATTCTACATGATTAAGAGCACATGGAAATGAGAGGTAGCAAAGCTATTGTTTTATTTACAGCCATTCTCTAGCATAACATTTTAATTGACTACATGATTAACAGCTAAAATAAGTCTGAAATTAATATTTAATTGCATTGTGGTTTTATGTGGAGGACAGAAGATAATTTAATATGAGAGAGAGAAGGGGTGGGGGAGGGAGTATAAATTTAATTTAAAAGGCCTGTCCAAAACATCAAGAAAACCTGTCACTTGGGGGGAAATTTACTTTACCTGCATAAAGAGCAGATAACTGGGTTTTACATGGATGAAGTGCAGTGGAGCTGATGTGGCAAAATCCACTCCCACAAACCAAGGCTAAGGCAAAGATTTGCATTTCTGCTCCCCTGAGGCAGTTGTTGCTCTAGACTATGGGGATGGACTAGTGGCTGCAGTCCCTCCATACTACTTGTGTGGGATTTGATGGGCACTGACTTCTCAGAAATATAGACAGTTTTTGGACCTGGTCAGAAAATTTCCAGGGACATGTCTCGTCTATTGGAAAATATTAATTTGTCAAAATCAAAACATTTTGCAAGAACGTCTTGATTTTATTGAATCTTCTACTGGAAACCAGGCAAAGGGACCTGCCTGGTTTCTTACCAACTTCCTTACCTCATGGGCTGCTGCAGAGCCCTGAAAGCCCTGGGAGCCCCAGGTCAAGCCAAGACTGTCAGAGCTTCTGGTTTCTTGGTAATCTGCCAGGCAGGGCTGGGATCCTCATCAATTTCATTTGGAAGATGCCAAAAAGGGAATGTTGTTCTGTTTTTCTAAAATGAAAATTGCAGACTCCTCCCATTCCATGGGAAATTTCAAAATTGTGAGTTTTCATTCTGATGTGGAACAAATTGTTTTGAAATTTTGGAATTTCCATTGGAATGGGAATTCCAGGTTCTGACCTAGATGGTATGTGCTCTGCCTGGTTCTTCTTTTCCTACATCCATCACCACCATCCACTCTAGCATAGAGAAATCTGCATGGGCTCTCTGCCAGTGACTCACCTTTGCATTGCCCTATCATGTGACTAAGGCCCTGATCTAGCACAGCACTTAAGCCTATCCTTTACTTTAAGCATGCAAGACTTCAGTGGGCTACTTCATATGCTTAAAGTTAAGGATAGGCTTAAGAGCTTTGCTGGATTGGTGTAGAGGGTACCTTGAGCTGACACTTCACACCTATGTGAATTTCAGCCAGACAGAATTCCTCATATTGTTTTAAATACTCTTTAAATGTTGGCATCTAAAGATATGGTTTATTTCAATTTAGTGAGTAATCTGAGATGATCATTCACGTCTGTGCCTTTCAGAAAACTGGTTTTACGCAACAAATCAACAATCTGAAAATTCCATTCCTTTGCTCTGTTCCATAGTCAGACGACCATTGGGCTTGAAATGAAATCTTAATCCCCATGTCTCTGGGTTTGTAAACAGAGAGCTCAATATTCCATTCTTTACACAGTGCCCCAAATCTGCAGATGTATAGAGCAACTATTTTGGAATTTCAAAATTATATAAAAATAATTAAATTGCTAATTTTTGTTGGTGATTGCCTGAGCTCTTAGTTTTGCTGTTTTTTTTTTAAACTTGTTTAATTATATCAAAAGATTTTTATACTGTCACACTCTGGTCTTACTGCCCAAAATACCACGTTGGTTGTAATAATCTTTTATTGGGTCCAAAATTTCAACAACTGCAGTAAAATCAGAGAGAAAGAGGGAGTAAAATTTTTTCTCTAGTTTTAATCTTCATCCTGAGAAACACCAGCAGGTGATTTAAGAAGTCGATGCGTTCTCAAAAATATCTCTAAAATGAGGGTAGATAAATGCATCTGGAAAGATATCGGTTACTGACAATAGTTTCTTTAAGGCTCAGTCCTACTGAGGTGCCTGCCCTGCATTCTTACAAGTTACCAAGTCTCCTCAATTCCTCCTGAAGTAAGAGTGAGGTAAGAAGGAAGCCCTGCCTCTTGCAGGATCGACTCCCCTGTACATTCCATTTGATAGGCTACCCAGGGTTACCTATTTCCATGTCAAGACTGTTTTGTGTATTGTGAGTGAAATTCACCCTAAAATAGAAGGCTCATTCAAGGCCCTTCATGCTAACTAAATCCTACAGCACTGGTGTATGGAGAAGGGCCCAAGTGCAGCATCTGTACAGGAAGTCTCTGCACACCCTGCATGTTGCTGAAGGAGGTTCTACACTGGTAGCAGCAGATAAGCAGAGAAGGGCCATTGGGATGGAGCAAAGGAGGCCATTTGATCCACACATCTGGCAACTGAATAGCTGCAATCACTGGCATCCCGGGTATAGGCAATTGCAGATGCTCCTTCACTCCATAGGCTGGGACAGTACAGATGGAGAGGCTACAATGCAGCTCTTTGGGCAATCCCCAGAAGGAGGAATGAATTGTGTTTTACACACACACACACACACCCCAACCTGTGATTAGTTTTCAGGAGAAAGCTTGTTTAACTGAGTCTTTCTACAGGAAACTATGAATGCCATATTATTAAATCCCATGTATTAAAAACGTATAGTAGCAATACAGTTACCCAAAAATGTCTATGGCACTTTAGGAGTGACATCTATGTGCTATCATCCTCTGTTCTTTGTGGGACATTTCTGGGCACAGACTTAGTCTGCTATCCCATCTCAGAAATGGGGCTCCTCAGCTCACCTGCCCTTAGTCCAAGGACTAGCACTGACCCCCCAAAATATTCAGCTACTTAAACACACCCCTGTCACAGAACTCTGCCCCAAAGATGTGAAGCTTCTGATATACAGTGTGAAGCTACTCTCAGGGGCACACAGAAACTGTGAAGCATAAAACACGCACTTTGTCCACAGTCTAACACATTAATGCTCTTTTCCTTAATCACATAGAGCTCAGGAGAGTACAGATCAGACAAAAGAATAAACGTCATAAACTGCTATGTCCTCACCAGCTTGCCCTTCTTTTGTGAGTCCTTGGGGACCATCTTGGTGCAAAGAAGGCAGGCAGGCAAGGTGTCCTCAACTCAAGCAGAGTGTTACATGTGGGGTGACCTCTCTCCCTCATGAAGTCCCTTCCCCAGTTTGTGAGACCTTGCTCTCTCCTGCCCCATGCTTGTTCTTTCTGTCTGGCTTCCTCCATTCCTGCATAGCTTGCTAGTTAAACTCCTCCTGGCCGCCGTTGTTCTGTCTTTTGGATAACTTTCCACAGCTCCTTCCTTCCTCCATCACTTCAGAGGAGTGAGCACACTGGTTTTCCAAGGATGCTGCTCACCATCCTTTAGGTGTTTGCACCTGAATAGGGTTCTTGAGACCGAAGCACCACCCCCATTGTATCTCTGCCTGGTGTGCTCCTGCTATTGCATCTGTTAGTGATGGTGGATCCACATACATATAGGCACTCATTATACAGAAGTTTTTCATAATACCACATCACGCTATCAATCAGAATTTATAAGTTGTACTGACATAGCCCCAGTTCATCACAGTAAGTTTCTAGCCCTCGTGGTTGTCGATAAGAGACTGAAAATATGAACCATGTGTACCTGAAAAGGCTCAAAAATAAAGAATCCAAAATGTGTTATTTAAACACCCTCATGATTTCCAAGTCAATTGCATGATTTTTGGGGGAGCTGATTCATGATTTTTCAATGCTTGACAATACTGTAATAATGAGATGACACTGTGAGAGACCCATATATTCTCCCCAGCTATAGCCTTAATTGCTCACACTTTTCCGTGCCAACAGGAAGTCACAATGATTTAGTCAGTGCTACACTACAGAACATGAAGCTGCAAATTAGCAGATGATCATTGGCCCAAAGATCAAGGTGACTGCAGGGCTCTTAACCTCTTGAGAGTTATTCCTTAGCAACCAATGAAGCTGTGTTACAGATGCTGCAGGCATCCACTTGTACTGTCTAGCTTACCAAATATACAGCAAGCTGGAAGCAGAGAGAGGTTTAAACAATCCTGTGGACTGCAGGAATCAGCAGTTTCATAATGGCATTGAAAACTGGCTGATAACCTACCCACAAATATATGCCATCTCTGCAGCATTAACAACAGCACTGTGTACATGATGCTACTAACAAAATGAAAGACAAGTAAAACACAATGTAATGCTCACTCTGAGCCCAAAGAAAACTCATCAATGAAAAAGTAAGATGAATTCCTGTTAAGCTCAACATCACAAAAAAAAAAATCCTGCTGGAATTGACTCATAGACTCATAGACTTTAAGGTCAGAAGGGACCAATATGGTCATCTAGTCTGACCCCCCGCATGATGCAGGCCACAAAAGCTGACCCCCCCACTTTCCCTTAGCTCTGCTGTTGAAGTCTCCAGATCGTGATCTAAAGACTTCAAGACGCAGAGAATCTTCCAGCTTGCGACCCCTGCCCTATGCTGCGGAGGAAGGCGAAAAACCTCCAGGGCCACTGCCAATCTACCCTGGAGGAAAATTCCTTCCCGACCCCAAATATGGCGATCAGCAGAACCCCGAGCATACAGGCAAGATTCTCTAGCCAGAGAATTGGTTGGCTGCTGCTGGAGATGCTGTATTTTTAAACCGCATTTCACTTTAAATTCTATAGTCTTTAAGAATAAAGGATTCCCTTAGGGCCAGATTTTCACAGGTATAATTTTGAACACAGGCACATGAAAGTTGAGTATCAGGAGTTCTATGGGTTTCAGTCAAGAAAATGCAAAATTGTGCCTTTGAAATAAGATTAGATTTATTAATTATTAAGCTTTTATTTATGTTAGTATATTGTTCTTTTTGTGATCAACATTCTGTGGCAGCAAAATATTTTATAAACTTTTATAAACCAAGGATGAAATTCTGCTCTCATTTACTTTAAAACATAGGCAACTCAATTGACTTCAGTGGAGTAATGGAGAGCAGAATTTGTTTTCAGTATTTTTACTGCAGTAAGAGATTGAATCTTGCATGTGATTTACCCTGTAGCTAATATCTCTTCTGCTTTCTTCAGTACAGAGATTTATTTGTAAATTGAGTAAATGTTTATAAACCAGGCACAATGCATCTTAATACAATTGACAGCACTATTACCACTAAGACCATCAATTGCTCCTTTGTTGTCATCGCTTGATAAAAATATTCAATACTAAAACAATATTCTTTCAATCCAACTCTCTTTAGGAGGTACTTGTCAACACAATGATTTAAACTAGTAATCCAGTCATTTGTAAAATCATTTCTCCTCTCACACAGAATGATTGCAAAAAACAGTATCCTTTTCAATACAAAAGGCATTGAGTCTAAGTTAAATTGACATCTAAATATTAAAAATTGCAGTCAAAAATTTAAAGTTGGGGAACTGTTTGACCTATGTAGGGAATTAACAATGTGATATGCAGCCTTTCACCTCTAAACTATCAAGCTGAATCCATTTTAGGCTGGTAGTTACTAAAAGCCAGTGTCACCTGATTGATTTTCTGTGGTCTATTTGAAATAAATTGGAGATCTCAGTCTAGTTCTTAATGGACAGGAGTCCGCATCCCACAAAAACAACAATAAAATTGGCACTGATTAGCATATTAATTGACAAGCTCACCACTGAGGCCAAAGACTGATGGAGCAGGGGGACTCAACTACCATCTCTACAATAGAGATGCTCCCATTTGTCAGGGTTGAGACACATTGGGAGAAACTTATTTTGCAGTCCATGCTACATCTGTTCTGGGGATAAACAGAAAACAGTCTTTAGAGTCTGTTTTTTGCTGACATACTTACTGTCAAGGGACAAATGTCATTAGTGATTTCTCAGACTAACACATTCTGGAAGGTTTCTAGGAAACCAGAAAGTGCCAGAGGACAAAAAGGAATTATAGAAAATGTAAGTTTTAACTTATTTCTGTGGTGCAATTCACCTTTTCAAGTAGGCAAGGCCCCCCACAACTTTTTTCCCCCCAGTCAAAATGCTTGCAGATGGTAAAGTTTCAAATTAGCTGATTGCCTGGAAATTTCAATTATTGGTCAATTAATTGTGTTTGTGCACATTTAGACAAATCAAAGAGTCCAATATGTAAATACTGATCTCTGGGTATAAAATTAAGGCTGGAAAGACCCATGTCATCATTTCAAAGGTTCTAAGATTTCTCTGTAGGTCTGGATTAGGAAAAGAAGGAAGGGAATAATCAGAAGGACTGGAAGGCAAATTCTTACAAAGGAAATTGACAAGATCAGCATGGTTTGTTTGGCGATCACAAAGGAACACACATTCTTGAGATACAGTCATTTACATAGACTATTTCTGATTTCTGTGGGAAAATCAAAAGGATTTCTTGAAAGCCAACACACAGGAACTGCGCCCTGTTTGTAATAATAAAGCTAGTTTCTCTACTGCCTTCATATTTGTAGGCACAATTCAGTCAATTCTACCTTTTAAATAAACAGCTGCTATAACAAGCCTGTATAAATTTAATAAGGGCCCTATTCTGGCACTCAGAAAAGTGAAAGAGAGTTTCCCCATTAACTTTGTGGGAGCTGGTTTGGATCCATTGGTTGTATGTACCATTAGGAAATATTTGTACTCCATATTCAAAAACACAAGATGAAAGCAGTTTGCCACTAAAATGTGATTGGGGAAAATCCTGAGCCTGGTGACCAGCATGAATATTGAACAAGCCACTTAGGCCCCATTTTTCAAAGTGGTGTATGAAACGTTAGGCCCTTCCCTGGAATTTGTGAGGATTAGTCTAAGCTTGTAAAGCACACTGAGGGACAGATTCTCCCCAGCAGAGGAACTCCACTCAGAGCAACAGGGGATATCAAGGACATCAGGGATAAGGCTCTCTGATTCTGAGAAACAACTGGCCCCGTTGTCAGAGCAGCATAGGGTGCATGAGAGGAGCAAAAGGGGTGGATCTCTAATGGAAATGTAGCCCAGAGAATGTCACATACGGTATAAGTGCTAAGTATTATTATTGTTCCTGCTCAAAAATGCCTGTTGTGTGTGTGTGTGCACAATGCATGCAACTGTGGCTGGTTCAATGCTTTTAGAAACCAAATGCTGCATTATTACTTTTCTAGTTCAAGAATCCTAAATAAATCTACTTAACGTTTCCATGTCTTTCTGCCCCCCCGGTAAACTATTTTTTCGGTCATCTGATGTAATCTCCAATTTCTTACATTTTCCCCAGGAGAACATTAGACCAAAGAAATGAAAAAGTTTTCTACCTTACCATTTCCCAAGGTGTCCTTTAATTGTATAGAGCAAGTGAGGCCAGCCTTGATGCCACTACAGTATTTTTTTAGCTCAAGAGTAATGAGCTTCTGCCCCTTAAAAATTTGTTCTGAATTCAATGTATTCAGGATACTCCTGTCAAACTGTTCACATACATAATTGATTATCCAATTTATTGGTAATATTGTACATGTCACAGGAGTGCCATTTAACTTGGTTTGCCAAGTGCAGAAGAGTGTCATTGACAGGTATAGGGATAAATGACGGGTTTAAGCTTTTCAAATGTTGCTACAGCATTTCACTGAATGGCAGATTGATAAATTAAAATTACAGTTGCAGCATCAGACCTGAAAGAATGACCACTTTAGATTACAAAAATAGAGCTCTGGAAACTTTATATACTCTCAAGAGCGGTAGCCTGAGAAGCAATGAATGCAACAACAACAACAAAAGCACAGTATATAAAGGATTCATTAATTACACGGTGACAATTTCAGAGTTTATAAAAACAAAACAACAACAACAAATTCAAGGGCTGGCTCTTTCTCTCTTTACGCAGAGTTATAAAATGCTGACGCTAAACCATTGAAATTAAGTGGGCTCGATTTTGATCTGTTACACAGTATTTACACCAGTGTAAATCTGTTGACTTTGATGGAGTTACTTCTGATTTAAACCAGCATAATGGAGAGTGGAAACAGACCTATTATTGCTGGACAATCAAAAGACAATATTTGGTTGCCCAATATTTTATCCTATTCTACAGCACTTGTTTTTTTCAAAAGTGCAGTTGGCAAGCAGCATACAAAATATCAATATTTATCAACAGATAACTTTGGGCGATAATTGAAATACTATATCTATGTCCTAGTCTAAATATAAGGAAACACTATTTTATCTCTGACCCACTGTATAGTAAATGTTGGAAAATGCTGACATTTTAATGGCAACCACTGTACCGGTCAACTTCTCAGAAAGCCAAATTGGTATAGGAAGTGGGAGAAGAGTCTCCCCTATAAAAGAATGCTTCCAGATTCTGGAGAAGGATGTGCTGCTTCACTTTTTTCACAAAAAAGAAAACAAGAAGTGGTATGAGAGAAAGAAGACAGGAGGCAAACAGAAAAAAAAAAAGGAAAAAAAGAGGGAAATTACTTACTTTTACCCCCTGCTCAGTAGCCTCTCTTCTTTTCCATTCCCAGCAGACATGCATGCATGCTTTGTCCAATTACCTTATATTCTTGAGCACTCACACTTTTTTGTAAAGATAGGTTATCTGCTCACCACTTGCACTGGGTAACTGATACAGTCAACATTTTCTACCTGGTATGGTTGCTCAGATAAGGCTTGAGACTCCAAGGTACTGAGCACTTTGTTTCCATTCTTCAAATCATTTAAGGAGTTCAGGAATTATCCCTTCTACAAAGAGACCAGTTAAAAAATGGGCATGGAAACAGAAAGAGAAGCCTACATGGATTGCCCACGCTGTCTATGAGTGAGTGAAAATGATCATTCACGGTAGTGGTGTCAGACATATCAAAAGAAAGCATCAGAAAAATGATCTGTCTCCAACCCTATTGCTAAGTCTGTCATCCAGGCCTTCATCAATCTCCTGTCCTGATTATTGTAACAACCTTCTTTTAGGCCTCTCTGACATGCAAGTTGCCCCAATCTTGTCCATACAAAATGCAGCTGTCAAGATCTTCCTTAGGACCAACTTCTGTTGGTGAGAGAGACAAACTTTCAAACTTACACAGAGCTCTTCTTCAGATCTGGGAAATATACTCAGAGTGTCACAGCTAAATACAAGGTGGAACAGAATGTTTAGCTTAAGTAGTTAAGAAATATTTGAAAGGACCATTCAAGGTGAAGAGGCCAGTTAACACCTCTCCAGTCATAGAGAGAAAGGGGGGGAAAAAGCTGGGGTGGGGGTTAGTGGGTTATAGATTGCTGTAATAAGCCATAAATCCAGTCTCTCTGTTCAGCCCAGGGTTTTTAGTATCTAGCATAATTATTAATTTAAGTTCCCAGACTTGTGGGAACTTAAATTCATAACTGAAGGTGTTGTACAGGTTTCCTTTGAGGACTGAGAGGTCAGATATAGAGTGATCGCTTTGTGAAAAGTGTTCACCTATGGGTGATATGGCGTTTTTGTCTTTTATAATTTTTCTGTGTGAGTTCTTTTGAGAGCATAGTGTTTGTCTCATTTCACCCCAAACACATCACCAAACTCATCCACTTCATCCTCACCCATAACAATTTTACATTCAACAACAAACACTGTCCAAAACCATGGGAACAGCCATGGTTACTATGATGGCTCCCCACTACGCCAACCTCTTCATGGGTTACCTGGAAGAAGAATTTCTGAACAAATGTATTACAAATCCAATGATATACCTGAGATATATCAATTATAATTTCATCATCTGGACAGCTGACCTAAACTCCCTCATAGATTTCCACTACAACTTCAACAACCACCAGCCACCCTTTATGCTCAAATAACAACTACGTGGGTGAAAAAATACAGTCACTACACTCTTGAATGATCTCACACAGAAAAATGATAAAAGACAAAAAAGCCACATCACCTGTAGGTGAACACTTTTCACAAAGCGGACACAGACGCGATTCAGCATCTCTGTGTCCGACTCCTGTTACACTCACGCTCTACAGTCAGAAGGGCCCATCATGAGCATCTAGCCCACTTCAAAAGTTTTTTTTCTCTTACTTATTTGGCCTCTCAGAGTTGGTAAGACAACTCCCACCTGTTCATGCTCTCTGTATGTGTGTATATATATCTCCTCAATATATGTTTCACTCTATATGCATCCGAAGAAGTGGGTTGTAGCCCACGAAAGTTTATGCTCTAATAAATGTGTTAGTCTCTAAGGTGCCACTAGTACTCTTGTTCTTTTTGCGGATACAGACTAACACGGCTGCTACTCTGAAACCTGTCATTGGGATACTGGCCTTTTTGCTAGTCTATACATACACTAGCAGATATATGTGGGAGCACTGCTAAGCAACATACCCAGTACATTAAGCTCCAATGAAGCAGTAAAACAGACACACCTGTTGTTTTAGCAAAATACTCATGGGAGAAAATATTTCATTATATTTTCTTATAGTTCTTATCCCTTAAGAACATAATACTAATGCATTTTTATAATGTGCTTTATGCAACAGCTGTTATATCTAGTAATATTTTAATAAATATTTTCTTCCATTTTCATATAGCATTCATAAATGGTGTCTGAGTATACAGTGTTTCCTGCTCCAGAAAAAGTGAAGAGATGTCCATGATTGTTAAATGCTAATAAATTCAATCCCACAATTGGAAAGACACATTTGTCACTGTTGTTAACTGAGATACATTAGTCATCATGTTTCTAAGACAATCAGACCTTCCTTGCCTGTGAAACATAAAATTACATTACATTTATAACACTGCAAAGTATTGCTTGAGAAAATTAATGTACTAATATGTATATGACACCATAAGTAAATATTTAGAGAAAGTTTCATTTACAATGTTTATATCACTACAGGTAAACCACACTATACTTCAGCAGTACAAAAACATCTTAGAGTAAATTTGCTTTTGTATTATAATAATTTACTTCTCAGTTTTGCCTACAGCATACTGTCCTATAATCCACAAGACTCTGTGAAGGAACTGAAACTGTTAATGTCTGTCTCTTTCTTTATATATGCTTGCTGATCTTACCTCTAGTATTTTCTGTTTTCTCCCCAGAAAAACACATTACCATTACTCATCAATATTGGATTTACATGGTTGTGAAGTTATTTTTCTATGAATGCTTTACACAGCAGGATAGTTTTATAGCCTATAATGTATCAGCCAGAACATGAAATGTGTCTACCTATTGATGCCTAGATAAGGTCTGCTTGAAACCAAATGGCATTTGAGCACAGATATAAAGTATGATTGTGTTTAATATTTTCTATTGACTATACAGGAGGACTTCATTTTGCAAGGAAACAAAGCTTTACACAGACCCAGCAACTACTTTTATCAGTACAGTAGAGACGGGAACAGTTTGATTCAGTATGATGCAAAGGATCTGTGTTAATGAAGTTTGATTCTTTCTGCTGCATTGACTTCAGCATCCCAAAAGCTGCAGTTTCATTTCTCCTGCTCTAGAATCCTCCAGTAACACAAAGTTCAATAGCACTGGTCAAATTATTAGTTTCAAATAAATTATCCAACTAATTTAGCCCTTTTTTTCTGTCTGTGATTCGATCCTTGTTTCTGTGAATGTATTCACGATTCCTAGATACTTGACAAATAGTTAATGTGAACACATTTCAGCCTCTGGGTTGTTTGTGCACTTTTGATTGTTGGTATTTGTTATTCATAGGGTGTCTGTGGTTTGGAAATCTAACTGTGGTTTGTGCTCCCTGATTAGATGATAGGAGAATAATGAAGAGCAACTGGCACTACTCCAGTAGGAAGACTTTGACACATAATTACTCACCCTAAAACTCATGAAAATGTTGGGATTCACCAACACTTTCAGAAATTAGCTGGTGCTTGTCTGAATAATATGATACCATGAGTAGCCTTGGAATGAACTTGCCCCATTTAGTTCTTAAAATATCTTCACCTCTTTTCAGAAAGATTTAACCAGTTCTAAAACTCAACTTCACTAGAACTAGGCCTTGGCTAACTTTAACTTTCAATTTAAATAATGTAATGACTAAGGATGGGCTTAATGGTCTGTAGTCACTAAATAGTATCTGCTGGTGATATTAGAGATAAAAGGCAGAGGGGGCTGGAAAAATGATCTGTTTTCTGCATTCTGCCTGTCCTCTCAAGGATTGATCCTGCATCCCTTAATTACCCATGTGAGTAAGGGCTCTAGGATCCCTGTGATGAAAAAAACGGGTAAAAGAGAGACACCCATCTGTACCTACAGACAATGCCAGGACTGGAGGGAGGAGAAAAGGAGAGAACTTGTCTCAATTCTGGGCTGACTGGCCAAAAGGCAGGAGTTAGCTGCCTTCCTATATGAAGAGAGCATCACTAGGAGCCTGATGGCCAGGGACAGCCTCTGGGGAAGAAGCACTGAGTCCCTAACCGAGGGAGACTGCTACGGAGATGGAGGTGCACCCAGGATCCGAGTGAATTGTATGACTGAGACACTGTGGGGTTAGGCCCCATCAATCTTATTGCTGCCCTGCCCAGAGGGAGCTGAGGCATGTTGGAATGCTGCAAAAAGTCCACAAGTGGCCACTACTTGAACTGAGCCATTATAGTCCAAACAGTCTGTAGTGGCCATGCCCCAAACAGAAAGACAGCAGTAGGAGGTAGCCCAGGGCAGTGGACTTAGACTCTCTACTGGGAGGTCCCTGTTCAGGCATTGCTTCACAGGGGGCCCTGGTGGGGAGGGAGGGTCCAGGTCCATCTACCATACCTCCTTAAGAACTGAGGTACCTCTGTCAGAGAAGTAAGGGGCGGGATGTCAGCTGTGCCAACCACTAGACAATCTGACCCTCTGAGCACCCTCTTTATTTAAAGAGTTTACAATTATTTGTAACTATCTGGCATTGCTGTTGAAGCATGGGTGTCAGTGAACCTGAAAAGCTAAAAGGATATTTGTACTGTTCACACGCATGGTATCTGCTGCCTAGATGGATGCTGATGATAATAACAACACAATTTGTAATTCAATATTAATGATCAGAAAATATACTGTAAATGTTAATACAGTACTAGATACTGACAAAATGAAAATACAAATGAAACTTTAAATGTGTATTTACTGTGTCCAAACCTGGAAGAGCAGCATTGGCTCCTGTCTCACAGGGCTGGGTCCAGTTCCCAAGTCCAGGTGCATGGGGTCACAGCACTACTCAGGTTTGGCTTGGTGGTCCCTCTGTTGTGACCAAAGGGTTGCCAGACCTATTTTCAGTGAGTGGCACTGTGACCTCATGTGCCAGCTTGCAACACCACTTGGTTTGGAGCCCTCTCAAATGGAGGCCTGGGGCAAACAGCCCTGGTCCCCAACTGTTACCCTTGCCACAGTTGCCAACTTTCACGCGGTAAATAAGCACCTTGACTTTCACAATAAGCCAAAAATCAAGCTAATACCATTTCAAAACAAGGCCAAAACAAGCCAATCCCTAAGGACTCCAACACTTTATGTGACTAGATCCTCCCGGCATGCAGTCTGGGACTGTGGTGGGCCCACTGTGCACCCCTGACTCTCTCCTCCCCTTTGCCCCTGCTTGCCCCCGCTTGATCCCCTTGCCTCTGCTTGCCGGGAGCCAATCAAAAAAAAGAAGAAGCAACAAGCCAAAAACTAGCCAACAAGCAACTCACAAGCCAGTTAAGCCAAAACCAAGCCCAATTTCTGCGGGTTTGGTATGTCTGCACAGTGTGTGTATTGTTGTGGGTGCCACAGTGCTCCTGAGTTCTCTCCTCCCCTGAGTTTTCCTTCAAGAACTCCTCACACATAGCAGTTTCCTCTCCCTAGAGTTCTTTCCCTGCCTCAGCTCCCCCGTCCCACCACTGGCACTCATCTTATGGTATACGTTTAGGAATTAGTAACAGAATAGGTCCTGTGCAACTGTGTTTCCTCAGCTACTGCATTTATGGTATCTGTCTGTTTGTACATCTGGTGAACCCTGTGTAAGGGAGTGTTTGCCAATTCTGTATCGTGTATGTTGAAAGGAAACTGCTTCTAAAACAGCAGAGAACACTGAAGAAAACAGTGTCTTCCTCACCACACTCCAGGTCCCAAACTACAACTCGTTTTTGTTTTGAATTGAGAAAGCCCTCTTTTTGCAAGGTACCACTACTTGCTCTGCTTTGCCATCCAGTTGCTGCTAGAGGAAGGAATTCTCCTCTCTAGCATTGCCTGCTACTGTTTTCAGGAGAGGCTCTGGATGGGGAGGCCAAAAAGGTGTCAGAGCCCTGAAAACACTTTACTTCTTGTGAAGCCCAAGAAGCTTGATAGGTAGCAGGAGAAATTCAACATGTTTTCCAATGACCGCAACAAAATAGGCTTTTTATCAAGGCCAGTGAGCAGCAAAGCTGGAGCAAGAGGCCCTCTTGTATAGATGGGACCAGGATCCTTATCTGCAGAGGGTTACTATGCTACTGATTTGATATTAACCCAGAGCATAAAAATGCTACTTACATACTGCTTCCAGAGAAACAGTAATGGAAAGGTAGTCTTGGGTAACAGAAGTGAAGGAGACATAGAAAAAGAGAAGGGCAAATGGAATAACCAGGAGAAGGAAAAGTGATCTCATGCTCTATTGCCTCTCTCAATTATGAAGTGCAACATAACTAATGATTTTAAGGTCAGAGAGCTGAAGAGGGATTTCTTAGGGTGTTCATTCAGTGAGTTTGTCGCTAATAAAAGTTAATGGAATTAGAAAAAGCTTTCCTTGCCCAAAGTATTAGTCATTTTGTATATTTATATATGCACACATGTGTGTGTAATGGAAATAATCAGGGAAACATTGGGGCAATATTACCGTTATTTAGACTGCAGCTGAGTGTAACAATAAAAAAGCTGGAGTCTCTACGCAGACAGAGACAAGATGAGAATACCAGCAGACTGAGAGAGGCAGTAATTGGAAAAGGAGCTGCACACTTTCTATCCAACTCTCACTAATCTCAGATTTTCAGGAAGATCCTCGAGCAAAGAGCTCTGTATGAACCAGTATGACAGCTAGTGCTGTGGGTGGATGAGGTGATTATTTAAGAATCTTAATTAGCCTGATAGGAAACAGAGAATATTAAATCTTAAATCTTGTGGAAAGCTACTGGGAAAGTTGTGTATCCAGTAAAGCTCTTTTAAAGTATAGCACAGTGGTTTGCAAACTTTTCCATACGAGGACCCTCATTCTGTGTTAGCCTCCCGCCTAGTTATCTGGGATCTAGCTACACCTCCTTCACATTTAGTAATAAGTGAAATGCAGGGTCATTGTGACATTTGCATGTGAACCTCCCCCCCCCCCACGTTGCTGCTATACAAAATGCAAAACTCAATCTCTCCCACTTTTTTTAGGATATGCCCTGTATTTAAGGTAACTGTTGTCTCCTGGGCAGAATAAACTCCAAGCACAGAGCCTGAGATACAGTTGCTACCTTGCAAACAGGGAGCTCTATATAAGTTAGAATTATTATATTCAAGTGTGTGCTCCCTCCTCTCACCACCCACATGCCCTGAGAACATTACTCACACTGAGCAGCTGGCCCACACGTAAGAACGCGAGGAAGGGCTGCAGAATTTGCTACGTTTTTAACTATTAATTTTTAAAGCTGCCCTCTCCCTCACTCTGGTTATCCTCCACTTTTCTCTTCTCAAGGAAAGTATTTTCCCCATTGACAGTTAAAAGCTGAAGTGGAGCATCAGGGATAGTGGACTCCCCCTTCCCATCAGCCAGTCAGGGGTTAAGGTTTTGTGACATTGTTATCGAAATAATCTTGCTGTGCTGCCACGGCATTCTTATTCTGCTTCATGCTGTATGTATTAAACTAAATTGTTCAAAGAATTAATGAACTTGAATGAAAGAACCTCTACTGAGCACCTTAGAAAATAGAAAGATCTGGTTGGAATATTAATCAAAGGAAATAGCTAATTCATATAGGGCCTGATTGCTCCTTCTGATGGGAATTAAAAATCTGCAAAGCTTCCTCTGGAAGAGCTTTCTCCAAATAGTTCTGAGGGGTGACATTTGCATTGCCCTCCAACTTTGAAATCAACAGGAGGCGTTTTCCCTAGAACTCGAAAATCCATGGAGCACCTAGATGATCTACAGGAGACCCTGTACCTCAGAAATGGCTTTGGGACCCTCCCTTTTTAGCTCCTAGGTAAAATGTCTCCATTTGGCCTGCAATGCAGCCAGGGCTTCCTCGGCTGGTGGTCCATAACATAGAGGCAAGCAGCAGAAAGTTAACACAGCCTCAGGCTCAGACTGCATTAATTCTTATCTGAATTCCCAGTGCGACTCAAATGGGGTGCGGGTCTGAAAAGGTGAGGATAATTCACATATTCCTCCAGCCTTCCCTTTTCCTGTTCCCTACCCAGGTGTAGTTCCCTGGACTCCCAGAGCTTCCTCTGTGGCCTTGGACCAGAAGGAATGGTGCAGGAGAGAAAACTAAATCCCTGCACCATGAAGCCAGGAGCAAATCTGCACCAAAATACTAGAGAGACATTCCCTACTAGTTTTTTTTATTAGCAGTCATGAGGGCTATTTGCAAAAGTCACTAGAGAAGGGAATGCAAAATTAAAATAAAGATTATTTAGGAGGACTGGCCCTTGATACAGTAAATGAATAAACAGGTTACATTAGCCAACACTAAACATGCTACTTAAGTTTCAGCACAGATTATTATATATCCTTCTAAGGCAAATGAGCTGGAGGTATAATTCCATTTCTGAGCTGTGTCCTATATCTAAACTACAGACTCGGAATGCAATACCTACATCTTAGAAATGTGCAAAAATTGCAAAGGTTTTGTTTCAAATTATGCTATATATGCAAGATTTGTTGTGTGTTTATTTAATCCAGAAGCTTGCATTATAAATAATGTTGAAAGATTTTATATTAAGCAAGCATAAAATAAAACTTACAGAAATAGCTTTGCCAGTAGCGAGAATAAGGATTTTATGTAGTTTGACAGTACTGTAAGGAAATATAGAAATGTGAGGGAGCAAGTTTACAGCAGGAATTGGCATTGCTGCTTTAAAAGTATCTGAAAATAATTCAAATTTTTGTAGCATGAAATTTTCCAGAATTTAGTCACATACACTGCAGGACAGCACTGCAAGCTTCATCATCCCATTCAATCAAAGTTTCCCCACTTGGTTCTAGTGGGACCTCTCCTGGCCCATGATTCAAGAAAGCACCTCTTTTCAGGACAACACCTAACCACATGCTTTCCTGAACTGGGATCCTTCTGAGGATAGGGTAGCTCATTCAGGTGATGGGGTCTCTGTCAAAAAATGTGTCAGTGCCAATTTTGTGATTTTTCATAAAAGGACAATTATTCACTGTATAAATTCTCATCTGTACATGGAGTTGTTCCAGAATAACTTTCAAAGGGGATTATGCTAAAGCAGAACAAGGCCCTCTTTTTCTGGAATACAAGTGTCCACACATGGAGTTATTCAAGAATAACTATTGTGCATTAAACTCAGGCTAGGTCTATACTACCCGCCTGAATCGGCGGGTAGAAATCGATCTCTCGGGGATCGAATTATCGTGTCTCGTCGGGACGCGACAATCGATCCCCGAATTGACGCTCTTACTCCACCAGCGGAGGTGGGAGTAAGCGCCGTCGACTGGGAGCCGCGGAGGTCGATTTTGCCGCCGTCCTCACAGCGGGGTAAGTCGGCTCCGATACATCGAATTCAGCTACGCTATTCTCTGACCACCAACTCATTTCACATCCCACTCCATCCCACCCCTAGCCCACTGTCCCCATCCCCAGATCATCCCTCTTCCAAATGTGTAACGTTTATCGCAAATGACTATGCTTGAAAAAAGATCTGAAAAATCAGCAGTTTGGATTTGATTTTTTTAAACATCTACACAAAAGGAGGAGAAATAGCTTGACTCTCAGCTGACAAGATGTTCGAAGCAAATGGATTTTCAAAGCCAATCACTGTGAAGAGCTACTGCCTGTTTATCAAATAAACCTATTCTGTGCAGCTGGCAGGGGCTGAAAGCCATAAAAAAATCAGCTGTATTTCTCTCTCTTCCTTTTATGCCCCTTCTGAATGTAACCCAAATGTGACATATTAAAAGGCAGCAAATAAGGCACAAATTTTTAGCAATGAGGGTAATCAATCATTGTAACAATTTACCCAGCATTGTGGTAGAAATTTTTAAATCAAAACTGGATGTTTTTCTAAAAAAACAACAACCAAAAATACTCTAGTTCAAGCAGGAATTAATTCTGGGAAGTTCTATGGCCTGCGTAATAAAGCAGGTCAGGCTAGATGATCAAGTGGTCCCTTCTGGCTGGCGATAACCACATCTTCTTTGTTCAGGAGATGTAGGGACTATGACCACATGTACTCCAGGTGTGCAAATTGCCCTAGGAGGGTGGTGAGGGGCAAAGAGGAAATGGGCATCATTCTCCTCCACCTTTGCCTGTGGAAATGGCCACCCTTGGAAAGGAGAATAAATGCCACACCATTCTAAGGACTTGTCTGCATGGAGACAGTCAGGAAAGTTAATCCAAATTAATTTTCAAAGTGGATTAAGGTAAACAGAATAAAGGGTTTGTCTACATGGTGTGCTAATGTGCACTACAGGTGTATGATTTCTAAAGCACACTAATGTATTGTGCGCTAATTGGTCAATGTGGACCTAGTGCTTGAAACAGTGGTGTGAAAGTCCACCAGTGAACTTCTAGTGCACGCCAGTAGGGTTTACACAGACCAATTAGTGCACAACACATTAGCGTGTTTTAGAAATTGCACCCTGTAGTGCACATTGCTTCACTATGTAACAAGTCCTACAGCTACTGTTATTCTGAATAAGGCCTGATCTACACTAGGAAATTAGGTCAGAATAACTTTTCACTCAGGGGTGTGAACTGACCTAACCCCTGGTGTAGACAGCGATAGGTTGTTGGGGAATTCCCCCGTTGACATAGCTACCGTCTCTTGGAGAGGTGGATTACCTATGCTGATGGGAGAAGCTCTCCTGTCAGTGTAGGAAGTGGCTTCACTGAAACACTAAAACAGCACAGCTGCAGCGTTTTAACTGTAGACAAGCCCTAAGAGTGTCCTCACAGGGGCTTACGGTGCTTTAGAATCATAGAATCATAGACTTTAGGGTCAGAAGGGACCATTATGATCATCTAGTCTGACCTCCTGCACCACACAGGCCACAGAATCTCACCCACCCACTCCTGTACCAAACCCCTAACCTATGTCTGAGCTACTGAAGTCCTCAAGTCATGGTTTAAAGACTTCAAGGTGCAGAGAATCCTTCAGCAAATGACCCGGGCCCCATGCTGTAGAGGAAGGCGAAAACTCCCCAGGGCCTCTGCCAATCTGCCCTGGAGGAAAATTCCTTCCCGACCCCAAATATGGTGATCAGCTAAACCCTGAGCATGTGGGCAAGACTCACCTGCCAGACATCCAGGAAAGAATTCTCTGTAGTAACTCAAATCCCACCCCATCTAACATCCCATCGGGCATATTTACTGTTAATAGTCAAAGATCAATTAACTGCCAAAATTAGGCTATTCCATCATACCATCCCCTCCATAAACTTATCAAGCTTAGTCTTGAAGCCAAATATGTCTTTTGCCCCCACTGCTCCCCTTGGAAGTCTGTTCCAGAACTTCACTCCTCTGATGGTTAGAAACCTTCGTCTAATTTCAAGTCTAAACTTCCTGATTTTATATTTTATAGTTTATAGTTTATATCCATTTGTTCTTGTGTCCACATTGGTACTGAGCTTAAATAATTCCTCTCCCTCCCTAGTATTTATTCCTCTGATATATTTATAGAGAGCAATTATATCTCTCCTCAGTCTTCTTTTTGCTTTAACTACACCTCTTTAAATTCACACCTTTAGTTAATTCAGATTAATTTTTCTGAGTGTCCCTGTGTAGACAATCCGTGAGTCTCTGCCTATGCTCACTGTAGCTCCCACTGGGGCAGTACAGCTCCTCATCACTTCTACACACGTCTACTTAGCCTTTGGCATTTAGGTTGCTACATTTAATATTGCTTTGCACTATCATGCACAGTTACAAACGCACAAAAGCAATCATGAAGATCCCTATTGGTCATTAGCCTAGACACAGCAATAATAATAATAAAAAAGTATAATTATCATTCGCTAGCAGTAAAATGAGAAGGTGCAAGCAAGTCTCCACTGCACAGTGGAGATAAACGAAAAGCTCACCTGCAGAACCAAATCATCGGTAAGCAACCAAAATTAATTTAGATAGCTGCTTTGGCCTACTCTAAATGTAAGGGATATTACAGGTACACATGTGCTATTCTAATTAAGGTTGAGGCGGTAACTCTATAACAAGCACTTAATGTAGTTTCAGGGGTTTATGGCTTCAGCCGTCATTCTGGGCTGAAACTTGCAATCCAACATCTCAGCATGGGAGCAAAGTCTCTGAACAAGTTAAAACAAAAATCAGTTTTCAATTAGGTGGAGTAAATCCCTGACTCAGCACTAAGAAGGAGACCTGTTTACTCAGGCCTATGACTCAGCAAGTCTGCTTCTTCTTCCTGGCTACGTAGGAATGGCAAAAGGCAAGTAATAGGCAAGGAAGTTACAGATGAGGGAAGTTTTTGCATTTTGACATATGATAATTACAACTGAGGAAAACAATGCCTTATAAAAGGAGGTGCCCCAGACAAACCTCTGCACAGTTCTGCATAGAGCCTAGGTTTCATTGTTCAGATTATCCCTCCTGGGAAGCAGCTAGTTTGAGCAGTAAAATCACAGAGTTGTTATGTTGTGCTGGGGGTAAATTGACTCTACAGAGTGGTAGCTAAAAACAAATGTAGTATTGTCAACCCCAGACATTCAAAAATCATAAAATAGTCCCCCCAAATTATGCGATTATAAATTATTAATTATGAGATATTTTTCTTTATCTGCCTTCTGGTTTTTGAGCCTCTATGGTACACTTGTGCCAAGTTTTGATTTTTTCCTACAACCACAAGGGATATAAACTTATTTTTTTAAATGAAAACAGATATTTTCATCTAACCACCTGACTTCAGAAGCTGGGGTTTTGAGAAAAACACCAAATATCATGGTAATTGATAAATTGTGAGAATTAGTCACACAAATTGGTGAAACAATTCATTTGGTCATTTCAGATTATGCCAGCGCAAGAATAAGAACAAAGTTTAAAAAGCATTTTATTTTATTTCTGAGCGCCTAAGTAAAAAAACAAATTAAATTATATGTCAAAAGTAAAAAAAAGTAAAAAAAAAGTGTGCAATTGATTCAAGATATGACCAAACAAATCTTAGTTATTTTATACGGCAGAAACGAAGAAAGATTAGGCATAATCTGGCATACATTGATGTGTGTAATTTTATTCATGCAACAATCCCATTTTCATCATTGAGACGACTCATATGAGTTCGGTTATTTGTGGACAGAAATGTTTGCAGAATCTGGTCCCTATTTTCACTACATTTTTGACTCCATAACTAACATGCTTCTTTTGTTTGCTTGTATTTTATATATACAGGTTATGGAGCATTTCTTGACTCCTTGGTTTTATACTATGGTTTGGAAGTTACAGATCATTTATGTGCTCAGATTAGCTCTTACCTGACTACTTTGCATCAGGACCCTTTGCCTATTGTATATATTCTTAGCAGTATTCAATACTACAGTTTTGAGGACTGAGAAATAAGGAGAAAGCATGAGGGAATGAGAAGAGACCAAGAAGACAGAATTGGATAGAAAAAAACAAGGACAGTGAAGTGGAAAGAAGAAAGAGAGAAAACAGTGCGTTAGAGTAGATTTAGAGAAAAGTGATACTGATACAGGGAAGACAGACGAAGAAGAGTGTAGCTGTGACTCAAACATACAATACTAATACTTACCTTACAAACATAGGTGCATTTACCAAGTGAGTACTGTTTTCCAGAATACAACATATTTAAAAATAATGTTTTAAAACAGACGAATCAATTGCTTGAATTGACAAAGTATGAAAATTGGTGACAGTGCATGTGAGGTTACAAGTTTTATAAATGTTTTTAATACACATACCAATATAGACATGGTTCATAAGCTTGAAAAGATCCGATTTTATATTTTACAAATTTGAATGAAAAACAGCAATATTTACAAATAGTTTTATCAACTTATTTTTGCACTAGTAAGGACATTTTAAAAACAGCATGTTAATCGTATTAAAAATACTGTCAAAATTCATACTAAAATTAATAAAGAACTATTTGATAACATGAAATTCATATTAACTGGTAGAACAACATCAAGACAATTAGTACAACAGTTGTCTACAAGAGCATCATCTAACATATATGTAAAATTTCCTCTGTTCATTTCAGTTAATCAGAAAAACAAAATATTTTTGTCATGTTTGTGTAGAAGGAGAAATCAATGTCTGCTGACATTTACTGATTAAAATCTCTGCTTTCCAAGCTTAGGTATAGTAATGAATGACTATTTACATGAGAGAACTTAACATTTCAACATTTTATATTTTATTGGGTCTAATGGGGTCAACAATATTGTATAATTGTTAAAAACATATAGCTATAGATACATAAATAAACATACTCACCCAACAGACAGGAAAGGTTCCTTTGAATCAAGTCTGTTAAGTAAATAACAGATATTTAAAATATATATATATACACACACATATTACATTTTATAGCATTTAAATTATGGATTTAAAAGGCTCTAATGGATCTATTGCATTTTATATGTTGATAATGCACAATTTGGCAGTAATAGCAGAGCATCAAGGGTCTGATCCAACTCCCACTGAAATCAGTTACAAAACTCCCAATGACTTCAATTGGCAGAATGTTTACAAAGCAGCAAACCTCAGGCCTGATCCAAACTAAACTCATTTCAGGGTGCATTTCACAGGAAGGCCACTTGACTTGATAAGCAGTGTAACAGGAGCATTTTCATCCCGGTCAGATGTTCCCCCTCCATGCTGCCTACTTCCATGTGAAGTCAAATTCTTTTTCTCCTATGTTCCAGTTCAGGAAGATACTTTACTACTAAAGTATGTTCTGAATTTTAAGCTTAAAATTAAGCATATGTTTCAATATCTTCCTGAATCGAGGCATTGCATGCTATCTCCCTTGCCTTCCTGTTATGCCACGTATCATCCATTTTGTAGAATGTCATCACCCGCATGATAGTTTTGGTGTCCATAACATTAACTGGGTGTGAGGACCATTAGAACGTGAGTGAAGAGCCCTGTGTAGAGAGGTTAAAAGAAAAACTCTACAGACCTATTTTGAGAACTTAGGTGAAATATAAGTGGTACATAAACTACATGTAGGCCCTCTGTACATGGGTGAATTTCATTTGTAAGAGAGTACTACAAACAATAAAATATAAAAATAACCCTCTACTAAAATATTTGTCAGTGTCTTTTTAATAACAATGATAGCCAAAGAGAAATGGTGGCATGTCTCTGGAATTGAACTCCTAAACTACTACAAAACCCCATACAAATCTAACCACACTAGACAAAAATACTACAAAATAATGTATTTCTAAAAATCTACTCTCTCCCCACCCCACAAATTTATTATGTAGATGATATAGTAAAGATTTATTCGAAACAAAATTAGGTTTATTACAAACGTTTATAATAATCTAGCCAGAAGTTTGTTTTCAAAGATGTACTCATCATAGTGCATTCTAAAAGACAGTCAACTTCAAGTATTACGTTTACTTTTAATAATGTTCATCAACTTTTGCAAAGCATTTAATTCTCAGGAAGAGGTTTCTAAGATTACAGGGGGGAATGCTTAAGTGCCTGTCTTGCTCTTGACTGTTGGATGCAATATACTTGAAATATAGTTTCCTGGGACTGAAACCTGAGATTTTAATGCAATTTTTACTCATTTGCTTTAAGTAAATGCCAGAAACCCACCACAATATATTTTCTGTGCACGTTTCTCCCTTCTCTCTAGCACTTAAGAATAGAGACATCTGTCTCCATGGCAGCGTCTGCCCTTTTCAAGTCCCAGTGGGGTTGGGATCCATTGTAGAGGGAGGAGGAAGGGACTGGGTGGCCCTGTGTTGATGTGTTTGTGAGTGGATATATATCATACCCCTGGAAAAATACTACAGCCTAAGACTGCATTACTTTTACTGCAAAACTCCCTGGACAGTCACTAGTACCTGTCAAGTTCCATGCCAAGCTGACAGGAAACAGGATGGTCACTGCGGGCCTCCATATAGATGGCCGTGGCTTCCTCCCAGATGATCCATATTTTGGGGGTGTGCCCTGTGGCTCTATCCAGGGCCGGCTCCAGGCACCAGGCACCCAAGCACATGCTTGGGGCAGCACCTGGTAAGGGGCGGCGGGGGG
>NW_020664409.1:67074035-67150263 GCF_002925995.2 Terrapene triunguis | reverse complement strand
TCGGGTGGCAGCTCCCAAGGGGGTTTCTGTGATCCAACCCGTCACAGGTGCCACAAGGACTCCTCATTGTTTTTGCTAAAAATGTATGTCACTTGCTGATATAGGGTGGCTATTGATGTGCAAAACCAGGCAAATGGCTCTTAGGTCAGTGATATGCAATATAGGGTTTGAACTTAGTTCTTCCTCCTCCTCTTCCTTTTGCTTTAGGGCAATTTCAACAGTACTATGATCTGGAGGATCTGAATAGTTAATACCTCTGATAGGAATCTAGCAGGTCAACTTTATATGCTAGTAATGTAAGAAAGTTTTGCTAGTTGAAAAGCATTTTGAAGTTCAGTCACTTCATGGATTGGCTGTGTAGTTTTATGGTATATTTCTTATGATCGATTTGGTTGACTTATTTACATGTCAAACAGATCTTCCTTTGCACCGTGTCTGTTTTAGAAGCAGAGATTTAACAAAAATACATGTTAAATCACAGAAAATTGAGCTTTGCAACTATTCTTGTTTGATCATCGATGTCCCATTAAGCTGATGGTTGATGGCCAAGGACAAGATACCACAAGTATAAGAACATAAGAATGGCCATACTGGATCAGACCAAAGGTCCATCTAGCCCAGTATCCTGTCTTCTGACAGTGATCAATGCCAGGTGCCCCAGAGGGAATGAACAGAACAGGTAATCATTTCAATTTGAATTTTTTTATCATTTTAAAATTATTTTTATTATTTTACATTATTTCATGTGGATATTGCACTACTAGTAGTGACATGTCATAATGTAAAATAATATAAAAAGATTTAAAAAACAGAAATTAAATTTCAAACTGAAAAACTAGAATTCTAAACTGAAATTCTGAAATTTTCCAAAATGAAAATGTTCTGAAATGGAAATATTTCAGAAGTTCTGTTTCACAGGACACTTGAAAACAGTATTTTTTTTCTTTCCCCTTATTTCTATTTGGAACAAAAACAAATTTCAAAAAGTCAATATTTCCTTCAAAATGGAAATTCCAATTTTCAACCAGCTCTAGTTACCCCTCAAATAACCACTCAGAATATATTTTGAATTAGTGCACCATTCATGGTTACTGGATTCTGGACCTGAGAAATCTTTCCAATGAAAGTTTTGTGAAATCTGATACTTTTCTTCAAAAAGTTTTATTTTTGACAAATCAGCATTTTCTGATAAAAAATCTTAATTGAAAAATTCCTGACCAGCCCTATTCTGGAAGGTTTTACATTCTCCCGTGGTTCCCATAAACAGCATTATAATGTTGGCAATTTGTATTATAGAGCATTTTCATATTCCTTGAAGCATTAACTACTGGTCTGTACCATAAGCAGAATACTGAACTAACTGCATTCAAGGTGTTATCTAGTATGGCTATTTAAGTTTTCAGGATGAAGATGAAAGGGGTACATGGAATGTTTGGCAGTCACAACATTTTTTACCAACATGTTAAATAATGTTAAAATCTTTCCCTTAGTGCTATGGGTAAAACTCTTGAAGAATTAAAGAATTAAATAAGCGCAGCATTTTATCTCTGTTCATTTTTCTCTGTGCTTTGTGCCATTAGGTGGTGACAGCTGTTTTAAAACAACAAAGAAATGAAGTATAACATTCTTTTCCTCATTAGCATAATAGAACAAATATTTTATTTGAATTTACACAAATCAAACATAAAAAAGCACCTTTTCGGGGATCTGGGCAACTTTGCCATATACTGAAAATACAAATGCTAATGCAAACTAAAGTAAGCCAAACAGCTTCCCTAAAACATGAAAGAAAACAGAAACCAAAACCCTCCAGCCCCCAAATACCATCCCTCAATGCAACTCCTCCTTCTCCAAATGAAAAGTACTTTGCAATAGATTTGGGGTTGCTTTTTTAAAAAAGCACCTGAATGGTTTAGGAGCCTAATTCCATTTTCAAAAGTAACACAGGCACTTAGGAGTCAAAGTCCCATTGAAAGTGGATGCTACGTCTATTGGGTGCTTTTCAAAAGTTTACCCTGGGGATATTTCAGACCAAACGTCCTATCTAATAATATAACTCTGGATGCTCTTATTGTCCATATTAATGTCTTTTTTGTTACTGAAGCCTGCTAAGACTTTTGGACTCAATCGTAACTTGTAGTTTGAGTTCCACAGGTTAAGTATGTGTGTTGTGAATTATTAAAGCAAGATAGGAGCAATGAGTCCATCAGAGGCCAGAAGTTTTACATCTATCGTAGTTTGAGATGAAGGGGCACATATTAGGACCAATATATTTAGGCTTGGCAGAATTCTATTTTTATTTTTTACAGTTTTGACAGATAGTATCTCTGTTTATTTTTTTTAAATTTTCAATCAATTTAAATTTTAACAATTGCATGAAAATGTTGGAGTATGTGTGTGATGGGTAACAAATGCCACACCGGAGAACAACAGATTAAAGCTCTAGGCCCAAGTTGCCTTGCCCTGCCACACCTGCAAATAGATGTTTACCAACATTTAGTGATTAAAAACTTAATCCTTCCAACCCTACATATATTCAGCAAAGGCAAATGTATATATTTTGCATACACAGGGCTACTTTTATCCAAAGTTTAATTCTCACTGATGCCAGTGGAATTAGATAATGGAAGCATTTGACCCATAGGCTGGTGATGAACTGTCACCCAAAGGAAGTGGTTGTCCTTCTAATGGCCAGTGCCATTGCGACCTTCCATTTGTCAGTACAACCAAGGGTTAAAAGTGCACATTTTTAACAGTGAGGGTAATGCACCACAAGGGAATAACTTACCTAGGGGTGTAGTGGATTCTCCATCACTTGAGGTCTTTAAATCTTTCTACAAGATATGTTATAAATCAAACAGAAGTTATGGGCTTGATGCAGAAATTACTGGGTGAGGTTCTATGGCCTGTGTTATACAGGAGATCAGGAAAGATGATCATAGTGGTCCTTTTTGACCTTAAAATGGAGGGGACGTGCAGTTCTTCCTTCTGTTTTGGGCTTGGAAGAGCAGTTCTGGCCCTACATCTCCCCTTCCTCTTTGGCCACTTCAGTGAGGGCTCCACTTCCTGTTTCAACCTACTTTAACTATGAAGTGCAACTAATGTGTTCCAAAGAAGGATTTTGGGATAGGGATGGGTGGGACAGGAGTAATTATGTGAGGAACGCTGAACTTGAGGTCACGTGTTATTGCACTTTAGATAACACAAGATGGCAGATGCTTCATCTTACATGGAAATAAGTTGTTGTCTTAGGTTCTGCCACTTGTTCACTGTGATTTTTTTTTTAAATCTTCTGCCCTGTTGAACTATATCGACAATGAAAGATGCACTTTGATAATTTTTTAGAGCCTTTCTGTCTAAAAAATCATAATTGATTCAGTATATTAAATAATGTTCACAACCAACCTGGCACATTTTAGTTGTGAACTATTTATTGATTTTTTAAAAAAATAAACCTGTTTATTTCTAGATAAATTTTAAAATAATAAAGTTATCCTTTCACTGCCAGATTCTTTTTACACAAATTATTAGTATTTCCAGGATGTGATTATGGTAAATTGCCATCTAGTCTTTGACTGATGAGGAGTAATAAATTATATTTTTACCCATATCATCTGATTCCTGACACATAAAAATAAATTATTTAAAAGAAATAATATGTAGGTTGTTTTCTTCCTAGAGCACAAAGCTGGGATCAATTTTTTACCTCAGTTCTTAGGAGAAATCTTGCCGACAAGAGAATAATCTTACATTATATCTTACTTTGTCAAGTCTCAAGCTCAAACTGACTTTTCAGTGATGGTGAATACAGTGATAAAGAGCACTAGAGATTGATAATGGCCTAGTTATGTCCTACAGGGGAAAGCAAACAACATCCTAATTTTCTCTATTAAGAAATCCCCATTTGTTGCAGCCACCATGCTGAGAGACAAATAAGAAGATGTAGGTAGGCCCTTCCCACTTTAGAGTTTTGAAGATAAAAGGCAGAGAGATGGGTGAATACATAACATTCTTCAAATAATCCATTATGAAAAGGACAGGTCATTCTCTGAAAAACACTCCTGGTGAACATACATGCCTATGATAAGCCAACCTATACAGCTGGGTGAATAATTGAAAAAATATCACAACATTCACTGACTAAATTATTCAACAAATGTTTTTTGACCAGGTCTGTCTGGCTGCCTATCTGAGGGTTTTCTATAGGACTCCTCTTTGTGGTAACTAAGCACTTAAAGCAGGACCAAGTTTCTAAAACAGATATTACATATTGGACACAGTGTAGAGTGCGCAGTATTCATTTAATGTACCTTGTCAGGCAACGTTTTGAACTGGATGTAGTGTACTGGGTTTTAGAGGTCAGCACAGGATAAAGCCTGTTATGTGTCCTTTTTAGCATCTCCTGTCACTTTGTATAAATGTACGTTTGTGACAGATACACCTCTACCCCGATATAACGCGACCCGATATAACACAAATTCGGATATAACGTGGTAAAGCAGTGCTCCAGGGGGGCGGGGCTGCGCACTCCAGTGGATCAAAGCAAGTTCGATATAATGCGGTTTCACCTATAACACGGTAAGATTTTTTGGCTCCCGAGGACAGCGTTATATCATGGTTTTGACAAATCAACAATGTATAACTTGTCTTGTTGGATAGAAGGGTGGGCTTTTGGTATAACAAAAGGAAGGCATTTTCTATAAAGGAAGAAGGGGATTAGCTAACCCTTGTGTCTCCTTGACCTGAATATTTGGCACGTAGAAAGGCTAAAAACAAAAAAGATCTGGGTAACATTTTAACAAAAATGTAACATTTTTGGATAGGTAGAACAAAACATAACTTATGCTCAAAAGTTACCTAGCAGAGCTTTTTGTACTATTAGACTAGGGGAGTATATTTTGTACCTGGCCTTTAATGTTATTTCCTTTATATACTTATACATTATCAGTAACATTTGCTTTTATTTAAGACAACCTGAACTAGGAGATGGATTCTTTTAGGTGAAGATGAGCATTGACAAGTGCCTCAGAGAAAAACAGAGCTCTGCACTCAGGGAAGGCAAGCTCAGATTTTATGGGTGATGGTCTGGTTGCATGGGCATGGTTGAAGGAGGATTGCCAGCCATCCACCTTAAACTGACAGAAAGGAGTATTAATAAAGTCAGTGTCACTGGGGAGACACAAAGGCCTGGTCTACACTACGAGTTTAGGTCGACTTTAGTCGCGTTAAATCGACTTAAGCCTGGCCACGTTTACACTACGAAGCCCTTTCTGTCGACTTAAAGGGCCCTTTAAACCGGTTTCCTAACACCACCTCGACAAGGGGATTAGCGATAAAATCGGCCTTAGGGGGTCGGAATTGGGTTAGTGTGGACGGAATTCGACATTACTGGCCTCCGGGAGCTATCCCACAGTGCTTCATTGTGACCGCTCTGGACAGCACTCTCATCTCAGATGCACTGGCCAGGTAGACAGGAAAAGCCCCGCGAACGTTTGAATTTCATTTCCTGTTTGCTCAGCGTGGAGAGCACAGGTGACCATGCAGAGCCCATCAGCACAGGTAACCGTGATGGAGTCCCAGTCCCAGTCCCAGTCCCAGGATCGCAGAAGAGCTCCAGCCTGGACCGAGCGGGAGGTACGGGATCTGATCGCCATCTGGGGAGATGAATCAGTGCTCGCCGAACTCCGAAGCAGTAAAAGAAATGGCAAAACATTACAAAAGATCTCCAAGGCCATGAAGGACAGAGGCCATAACAGGGATGCACAGCAGTGCCGCGTGAAAATTAAGGAGCTAAGGCAAGCCTACCACAAAGTCAGAGACGCAAACGGAAGGTCCGGGGCAGAGCCGCAAACATGCCGCTACTACGCGGAGCTGCATGCCATTCTAGGGGGTGCAGCCACCACTACCCCAACCGTGTTCTATGAGTCCCTCTCTGGAAACGGGGAAGCGGGTTCGGCGGACGAGGAAGATGAGGATGGAGAGAACATAGATAGCTCACAGCAGCAAGGAAGCGGAGAAACCAGTTACCTCAACAGCCAGGATATGTTTGTCACCCTGGACCTGGAACCAGTAACCCCCGAACTCACCCAAGACCCTGAGGGCACACAGGGGACCTCTGGTGAGTGTACCTTTGCAAAAATTACACATGGTTTAAAAACAAGCGTGTTTAATGATTAATGATTAATTTGCCCTGGCAATCGCGGCCAGTACAGCTACTGGAAAAGTCTGTTAACGTGTATGGGGATGGAGCGGAAATCCTCCAGGGACATCTCCAGAAAGCTCTCCTTCATGTACTCCCAAAGCCTTTGCAAAAGGTTTCTGGGGAGGGCTGCCTTATCCTGTCCGCCATGGTAGGACACTTTACCACGCCAGGCCAGTAGCACGTAGTCTGGAATCATTGCATAACAAAGCATGGCAGCGTATGGTCCCGGTGTTTGCTGGCATGCAGACAACATCCATTCCTTATCTCTCTTTGTTATCCTCAGGAGAGTGATATCATTCACGGTCACCTGGTTAAAATGGGGCAATTTTATTAAGGGGACATTCAGGGGTGCCCCTTCCTGCTCTGCTGAACAGAAATATACCCCGCTGTTAACCACGCGGTGGGGGGGAGGGTTGAAGTGACCATCCCAGAGAATTGGGTGTGTGGGGGAGGGGAGTTAGTTGGGTTTGTGCTGCATGTTAAACCTGAAATCGCAGCCCCTCCTTTTACATTGCAAACCCATTTTAAATGGCACGGGTGCTTGGTATGGGAAATGAGGGCAGAACTGTTGAAACCATCCCCACATGTTAAGAAGGTTAAAAAAGCCCAAAGACTATATGTCTTACCATGGCTGCCTGCAAGCTGAAATTTGTGTCCTGGCACTGCGTGAGTGATCTCTCACACCAAACCAGGAGACTCTCAATATAAGAGGAAAAATGCGACCTTGTAACGAAAGCACATGTGCTGTGTGATGTTGTGAACAGCAAAATGTAACGTGAAAGAGTCTACCCATTGTTCTCTAAAATGTATCTTTTTTAACCACCTCTCCCTTCTCCACCAGCTGCAAATCTTACTCCTTCGCAGAGGCTAGTGAATATTCGAAGAAGGAAGCGAAGGACGCGTGACGAAATGTTTACTGAACTTCAGACTGCCTCCCACGCTGACAGAGCACAGCTGAATGCGTGGAGGCAGTCAATGACTGATTTTAAAAAAGCCCAATATGAGCGAGAGGAGAGGTGGCATGCTGAAGAGGAGAAGTTGCGTGCTGAAACGCGGGCTGAAGAGGAGAGGTGGCGTCAACTTGTAATCAGAAAGCAAGAGTCGATGCTCCGGCTGCTGGAGCATCAAAGTGATATGCTCCTGCGTATGGTTGAGCTGTAGGAAAGGCAGCAGGAGCAGAGACCACCGCTACAGCCCCTCTGTAACCAACAGACCTCCTCCCCAAGTCCCATTGCCTCCTCACCCAGACGCCCAAGAACACGGTGGGGGGGCCTTCGGCCACCCACTCACTCCACCCTAGATGATTTCCATAGCAATAAGTTTTAAAGTTTTAAATTGGAGTGTGTCCTTTTCCTTCCCTCCTCCCCCACCCATCCCGGGCTACCTTTCCAATTATCCCCCTAGTTGTGTGCTGAATTAATAAAGAATGCATGAATGTGAAGCAACAATGACTTTATTGCCTCTGCAAGTGGTGCTCGAAGGGGGGAGGGTAGTAGGGGAGGGTGGGGTGGTTGGTTTGCAGGGAAGTAGAGTTAACAGGGTGGTGGGGGAGGGGCAGAGGGTTCATCAAGGAGCAACAAACAGAAGTTTCACTCCGTAGCCTGGCCAGTCACAAAACTGGTTTTCAACGCTTCTCTGATGCGCACCGCGCCCTGCTGTGCTCCTCTAACCGCCCTGGTGTCTGGCTGCGCGTAATCAGCGGCCAGGCGATTTGCCTCAACCTCCCACCCCGCCATAAATGTCTCCCCCTTACTTTCACATATATTGTAGAGCGCACAGCAAGCAGCAATAACAATGGGGAGATTCTTTTCGCTAAGGTCTGAGCGAGTCAGTAAGCTGCGCCAGCGCGCTTTTAAACGGCCAAATGCACATTCCACCACCATTCGGCACTTGCTCAGCCTGTAGTTGAACAGGTCCTGACTGCTGTCCAGGCTGCCTGTGTATGGCTTCATGAGCCATGGCATTAAGGGGTAGGCTGGGTCCCCAAGGATCACGATAGGCATTTCAACATCCCCAATGGTTATTTTCTGGTCCGGGAAGAAAGTCCCTTCCTCCAGCTTTCGAAACAGAAGAGACTGCCTGAAGACGCGAGCATCATGTACTCTTCCCGGCCAGCCCACGTTGATGTCGGTGAAACGTCCCTTGTGATCCACCAGGGCTTGCAGCAGCATTGCAAAGTACCCCTTGCGGTTTATGTAGTCGGTGGCTTGGTGCGCCGGTGCCAAGATAGGGATATGGGTTCCGTCTATCGCCCCACCACAGTTTGGGAATCCCATTGCAGCAAAGCCATCCACTATGGTCTGCACGTTTCCCAGAGTCACTACCCTTGATATCACCAGGTCTCTCATTGCCCTGGCAACTTGGATCACAGCAGCCCCCACAGTAGATTTGCCCACTCCAAATTGATTCCCGACTGACCGGTAGCTGTCTGGCGTTGCAAGCTTCCACAGGGCTATCGCCACTCGCTTCTCCACTGTGAGGGCTGCTCTCATCCTGGTATTCTGGCGCTTCAGGGCAGGGGAAAGCAAGTCACAAAGTTCCATGAAAGTGCCCTTACGCATGCGAAAGTTTCGCAGCCACTGGGCATCGTCCCAGACCTGCAACACGATGCGGTCCCACCACTCTGTGCTTGTTTCCCGGGCCCAGAATCGGCGGTCCACGGCATGAACCTGCCCCAGTAACACCAGGATTTCCACATTGCTGGGGCCTGTGCCTTGTGAGAGGTCCATGTCAATTTCCTCATCACTATCGTCGCCGCGCTGCAATCGCCTCCTCCTCAGCTGGTCCTGGTTTGGCTTTGGCATGTCCAGGAGGCTCTGCATGTTTTCCAGGACAATGCGCGTGGTGTTCATAGTGCTCATAATTGCCGCGGTGATCTGAGCGGGCTCCATGATCCCAGTGCTGGCTATGGCGTCTGGTCTGAAAAAAGGCGCGAAAGTAGTATCTGACGGACCAGGGGAAGAAGGGAGGGAGGGAGAGAGGGAGGGAGGGAGGGGCGAGTGACGACATGGCGTACAGGTACAGGGAATTAAAATCAAGAAAGGTGGCTTTGCATCAGGGAGAAACACAAACAACTGTCACACAGAATGGCCCCCCCCCAAAGATTGAACTCAAAAGCCTGGGTTTAGCAGGAGAGAGGGGGGAAGCAAATGAATGCAGAATAAATCTATTTTTTACATCTTAAGATGACGGTGCAGCATGACTGATAGCCCTTGGCATTTTCTGGGTGCTTGGCAGCAAATACTGGGCGCTTGGCAGTAAGCCTTCAGGTCTGTTGCACGATCTGATGCCCACTGCAGTATGACAACGATGGATACCAGTTGTAATATGCTATCTACTGCCCAAAAGGCAAGGGGTTGCTGCTGTGTAGCAATCTAGCCCCATCCTACGCATAGTACATCTGATAACCATCATCATCAAGGCAAGGGGGCTGGTGCAATGCAGCCCCACGGCTGCCAGCCCCATGTCTGCCAGCACCCAGATCGCCATCGGCCTCTTCTGGGTGCTTAGCAGACAATATTGGGCACTTGGCAGAAAATAGCATACTACGACTGATAACCATCATTGTCTGCCCGGGTGCCCATGATCGACAGCCGCTGACGTATGACGACGACGGATACCAGTCGTAATAAACCATCTTCTACCAAAAGGCAAGGGGCTGGTGCAATGCAGCACCACGGCTGCCAGCCCCACGGCTGCCTGCACCCAGATCGCCAATGAAGGCTACCAGTCATGCTGCACCGTCTACCGCCAAAAGGCAGTAAGCTGCTGCTGCTGTTTAGCAAAGCAGTCCCACGTTTGCCGGCACCCGGAAGAGATATGGTGACGGTGAGGTGAGCTGAGCTGAGCGGGCTCAATGCTTGGCGTGGTATGTTGTCTGCACAGGTAACCCAGGTAAAAAGGCGCGAATCTATTGTCTGCCGTTGCTGTGACGGCGGGGGAGGGGCCTGACGCAATGTACCCAGAACCCCTCGCGGCACTGCTTTGCATCATCCGGGCATTGCGATCTCAACCCATAATTCCAATGGGCGCCGGAGACTCCGGGAACTGTGGGATAGGTACCATAGTGCAATGCGCCGGAAGTCGACGCTAGCCTCGGTACTGTGGACGCGGTCCGCCGACTTCATGCACTTAGAGCATTTTAGGTGGGGACACACACAATCGGCTGCATACAACTGGTTTCTATAAAACCGGCTTCTATAAATCCGACCTAATTTTGTAGTGTAGACATAGCCAAAGAGCCTAAACTGAATTTGCTCTGCATACCACAAATGTATAGTATTCTGCTACCCATGGCAAAACTTGTCCCAAGCTCTATTACAAAAGGCATTCATTTCCCCTTAGGGCATTCTTTTCTTTCTGAAGATGACACCCTCAACTTCAATTCTAATCACCTTTCTGTAAATAGAAAATTGGTTCATTTCAGTGTTCTCATTCTTGTAGTGAAAAGAAGCAAACTCTAGAGGAAAAAAGGCAATCCCGTGCCACTGCTGTCATTTTCAATCTGCTTATCTTGTCTTCTAATAGTTGCTAAATCCTGCAAAAAATTAGCTCCCCATCAACAGTATCAGTGTGGGAATAAATATACTCAGCCATCTTTCTTAGGATTCTGTCTCTTGACCACTTCAATCATTTTTTGAAGAAAGTGGACATCCATTGACCACCTGAATCAGAGTATGACAAAGTCAACAAGCACTTGTCTAAAAAATTCTGGAATGAGTTAATCAGAGTAGGCTGAAGAAAATAGTGGTGTCTGAGCTAATGCAAACAATCAGTACTACCTTGTTGCATGCCTGTTTATAGTCACAGATTGATAAAGGTTAATGCCTACATGCCTTTTGAGAATCCCCAGGGTAGAGGGTTAATCTTCCTTTCCCTCAGTGATACTGTGACAGATGCTATGGACCCATGGAATATTCAAACACTATTTTTTATCCATTTTATAAATTTTATATGTATCCTTATGAGTTCGTGGCTGTATTCCTGATTCACTGGGGGTTTAGGGGGTCACAGGGTTTCCTGCTGGAACTAAAATCACTGCAAAACCCAAGGCAGCTAACAAGTGTGGAGAAGTCTCATAACCTGGGGGAAATAGCATATACTGGTTTGGTCTGATTGAAGAAGCCCAGCAAATAAAGAATTGAAAATTGTATATACTGACCATTGTGATATTTGGAGAGAGGTCACTCTCCCCTGAGAGTTTTATATTAAACTCTCATGGAACTATGACCAAGAGAGTTAGACCTTATGGATAGAGCCTGCAGTACTTGAGAACCTGCCAAGGTTCCACGTGGAAGATCGGTCACTCCTGCTAAGCTAGACACATGTATAAGCTATTGATGGTTTTCAAGACACGCTTTCTCTGTAATGCTTTTGTTCTGAATAAGTGGTATTTTGCTTCATGTGAGCTGGCTAGTCACTCGTTAACCCTGCCATTGCTCCTGAGAGAACAGGACTTGAACTAAAGTCAAACCTGCTGAGATAAACACAATGACTTACAGCAAGGGTGGGCAAACTACGGCCTGTTGGTCGGATCCGGCCTGCAAGCTGTTTTAAGCTAGCCCATGAGGTCCCGCTGGGGTGATGGGTCGTGGGCCGCACCACACGGCTCGGTCCTGCTCCGGCGCTCCAGCTGCGGCTCTGGGGCGGGGGCTGCACCACGCCCAGGGCCGGCTCCAGGCACCAGCCGAGCAAGCTCGTGCTTGGGGCGGCAGATTCTAAGGGGCGGCATTCCATCCAATCCTTTTTTGCGCTTTGCTGCTCTGGCCACACCGCAGGTTTTTTTTCTTTTTGGTTCGCTGCTCCAGCCGCCCTGTAGGCGGCGGCGGCGCGGAGGAGGGGAGCACCCTGCTGGGAGCGGGCTGCGCACTCCATCTGCCCCAGCAAGTGCCAGGTCTGCAGCAAGCCCGGCAGGGCAGCCCGCGTCCTTCCCTCCCCACCAACCGGAGCGGCGCGGAGCCCTCCCGACAGGCGGCGCGGTGGAAGGGGCCGCATGGTGGGAGGAGTCACATGGCGAGCGCCCCGCTGAAGGAAGCCCTGGCCACCCCCCTTCTCTCTCTCCCCCGCCCCCTCAGCCTCCCCCCCCGCTAGCAGGGTCGCACACTCCGCTGCCCAGGGCACATCTGCAGCACAGGGAGTCCCCCTGTGCCCTGCTCCAGCCGCCCCACATGGGTTTTTTTTTTTTGGCTTCGCCGCTCCGGCCGGCCTGCAGTTTTTTTTTTGCTTGGGGCGGCAAAAAAGCCCCTGACCACACCACTCCCGGAAGCTGTGGCATAGCCCCGCTCCGATAGTCGGGGGCTGCTCCACGCATAGAAGCCAGAGAAGGGACATGCCACTGCTTCCGGGAGCCGCTTGAGGTAAGCGCTGCTCAGAGTCTGCACCCCTGAGCCTCTCCCCATGCTCCAACTCCCTTCCCCAGCCCTGATTCCCTCCCACCCGCCGAACCCCTCGATCCCAGCATGGAGCACCCTCCTGCACCCTAAACCTCTCATCCCCAGCCCCACCCCAAAGCCTGCACCTCCAGCCGGAACCTGCACACCTTCCCACACCCCTGCCGCAGTCCTGTTCTTCCCTCTGAACCCCTCAGTCCCAGCCCAGAGCATCCTCCTACACCCCAAACTCCTCATCCCCAGCCCCACCCCAGAACCCACACCCCAACCAGAGCCCTCTCCCCAACCCCAATTTTGTGAGCATTTATGGCCCGCCATGCAATTTCTATTCCCTGATGTGGCCCTCAGGCCAAAAAGTTTGCCCACCCCTGAATTACAGGCATCTGTGGCCTAAATTCCTGGTCTGCAGAGGATTGCAGGATCCTGCCCCTAGAAAGGTGATGGCTAGAGACCTGAAACCTAAGTGGGGTGCCCTCAAGCAGGCATGAAGGGGTCAGAAGGTTGTAGCCCTGAGGATTAATCTGCTTGTTTGTATAAATATATCTTTTCTTACAAATTTGAGTATTTGATGTAATAGGCTTATAGATTTATATTAAAAATAAGTTTGGCTGTAATGCAAGAGACCTACAGGCCAAAACCCTGTATGTTAAGCTAAGGCAAAGTTAGCACCTTTTGGGACCCTTACCCAGAAAAGTAATAATAGACAAAACACCCACACAGGTGTCTAGAGACCTTTTGCCTAAACCAATGAACAATGGAGGATGGCAAAAGGGGATTTTTCAAAGTGGTATGACAAATGTAACAAGTACACCACAAATGCGTACTTACCTGTCATCCGTACGCACATACATATTAGCCTATGGGGTAAGTGTACCCGAACATTTCTGTGGGGGAAGGATGAAATTTGGGCATAAGAGGAAGGATTTCCTACCTATAAAAAGGTGAGGCATCTCGCCATTAGTAAGGCATCCTATCTACTCTCTACTCTTCATTGCCTCCACCTTCAACAACGTATCAATGCTACTCATCTATGATGGCTATTAACTATTAATAGGCCGTACTTTATTTCTTTTCAAACTTTAAGTTTTAAGGTAACTAGGCTAAGCTTGCATTTATTTCAGTTCAAGGTTTATTAAGTTAAGTTAGAGAGTAAACAACTATGCATTTGGCTTCCTCTGCCAGAGGTGTGAAAATGGAACCGCCAAAGGCGTTGTCCCTTATCTTACAACACCAGGTTATTAAAACAGAGTGTGAGTATTAACCACATTTGCAGCTCATAATATTGTATTATCATATGTATCTCTTGAATAACAGTAATACAAGTGTAACTCTGTAACAAACTGTTTTACCATTTGCTTACTATTTCATTGATTTTAATAAAAGGTCTTTATGACTATATCTGTTTCAGTGTAAGCTTCCTGTCATACCCCCAAAGGTCCTTTTATAAACTCTGTGAAGCCTGATTCAGGACGAATTTTATCTTCTGATCAAACAAATTGCCAAGCCTAAACCCATACTAATTAATATCCATAATAATAATTATTAATATTATTAATTAAAATTAATTAAATAAAATTAAATTAAGTGGATACATTAAACCAACATTACTAACACACCCCAAATCAGGCTACAAGGTGTAGTTACCTCAGCAACTGTGACAGACACTACCAATAAAATAACTGGTGACGTGCTACACTGTCAAAATATGATTCATGTTTTCATGCTATGCCCTTGAATAATCTCACTTTGTAGGACTGGATTAAATAATACATACATTTTGACACCACTAGATATTTTTAAACTGTTCATTTCCCAGAAGCCCTATAACCACATCACTCATCTTTATGAATCCATTTCTTACATCTGTTAGTAAATATTAATCATTTATAATTCTTTTTATATTAAACTCTCAGGATTTCTTGACCAGACATCCCTGAGTCTTTTCTGTGTTAGCCAGAGATGCTGGCTAAACTCTAACATTAAAGATGATTTTATTCTGGAGAAATTAATGTCTTTGTCCTAGTAGGCCTGTACTTTATTATCCACCCTGTTTTACTCTGAACTTTAGCTGAACCTAGTGTGTTATCAATAAACTGAATTTTAGTTGGACCGTAGTGTGTTATTAAATAATGGATTGTGTCCTTTTGTGATCGACTGAACCCCTATATTCAAACCCTACACACTGTTGTAATAATCTTTCTACAAAATGTGCCTTGTGAGGTATCATTTGAAAACTAATAATGACTAGTCAATAATATCATGGTGAAATGTGTAGAGCAACATTATATGTAAAGTTATAAACATTAAGTGAAATTAGGTCTGAAATATGTTTACCAGACAAGTATGGGTAAACTAGTTTCCCAAAGGCAAAGGACAAGCTGACAGCTCTAGCCAGATGTCATCACCAATGATGGACAATCACCTATCAAATGGCCATTCTTTGGCAAGGGAGGGGGGTGGGAACAAAGAGATCTGCATCTGAGCAAACAATAGCATGAAAGCTCTTTCACCATGAGAATCCACGACTCCACCCTCAGAGCGGGAATGAACTTTATCTAGGGCACTGGCTCTCAACCTTTCCAGACTACTGTACCCCTTTCAGGAGTCTGATTTGTCTTGTATACCTCCAAGTTTCACCTCACTTAAAAACTACTTGCTTACAAAATCAGACCTAAAAATACAAACGTGTCACAGCACACCATTAGTGAAAAATTGCTTACTTTCTCATTTTACCATATAATTATAAAATAAATTGATTGGAATATAAATATTGTACTTACATTTGTGTATAGTATATATATAGAGCAGTATAAACAAGTCATTGTCTGTATAAAATTTTAGTTTGTACTGACTTTGCTATTGCTTTTTATGTAGACTATTGTAAAACTAGGCAAATACCTAGATGAGTTGATGTACCCACTGGAATACCTCTGCATACCCAAGGGGTACACGTACCCTGGTTGAGAACCACTGATCTAGGGGGTAACCTTCAGGAAAATGCAGTTCCAAAGGGGGGATTGGACTATAAAGTGAGGGGCAAAAACAACCCATTCACGTCTTGCTCTTTCAACTAAGACGACAAAAGAAACCAGCCCATTTGACTTTGGGAGTGATCCTGGCCTGAAATTTGGTCAGCCCTGTTGCTGGGAGCATGTAGTAAGAATTTTATCTTGAAACATCTAGTTGCTAAGTTTAGGACTAGAAAATGTTTTCTTTTTATTTCTCTTTAACTATTTCTAACTTTAATGCCTTATACTTGTACTCACTTAAAATCTCTCTTTGTAGTTAAATAAACTTGTTGTATTCTTTAATCAAAACTAATCCAGTGTTGTGGTTAAACTAGACTGTGTGGCTAACACCATTTATGGTAGCCAACTGTTGTATATTGATCCACTAACAAATCTGGATTGTCCAGGAGAGGATTGAGGAGTGCAGAACACACATTTTTGGGGAAAATCTAGGACTGAGAGTGTGTTGGGGTCACCCTGCAAGTGTAACCCAGGCTGGTGGAAGCCAGAGTGTGACTGATGTGTAGCTGGCAGGCTGCAGCTATACACAGACACTCAGGGTGGGAACTGCATGCTGAAAAACTATATGTGAGCAGCCCAGGTGGGAGCTACGGCAGCAAAGCATGGGAGGCACCCCAGTTTGCAGGGTAGTGGTGACCCAGCCCCTCACTGGTCTGGATTTAGGGTGACCAGACGTCCCGATTTTGACGGGACAGTCCCGATTTTAGGGGACTTGTCCCAAGTCCCGACCTTACATTGGTCGGGACGCACTTTGTCCCGATATCCGGGGGACTGCGGCATGCCGGCACCACTCACTTATTCTTCCGGGGCCCCTGGGGCAGCGCTGCACAGCTGAGCTCCCAGCTGGTGTCTGCCTGCCGGCCGGCAGGAACCTACAGAATGCAGCAGCAGCCCGAGGCACACTCAGAGGTGAGGCAGGCAGTGAGGAATTCTCCGCAGCTCGGCTGCATGCTGGGGGGGCGTGGCTTGTAGACGCCGGCAGTGGGCAGAGAGACTGAGTCCCCCCCGCCCCCCTCGACGTGACCTGACCCGACCCGCCAGCGACGCGACCCCTAGAGAGGTTATGGAATAGCAGTCATTGGAGTTTTTTAAGAGGTTAGACAAACACCTGTCAAGGATGGTCTAGTGTTGTTATTACTCAGTCCTGCCTCAGTGCAGGGGTTTGACTAGATGACCTGTTGATGTCCCTTCCAGTCCTACATTTCTGTGATTCACACTGAATTGCCTTGTGCCACTGTCTAGTAGTAGTGGCACACAGTTCTCTGACATGCACGTTTATAAAATTGTAGTTAATATACAGTTTAGAGCATAGCAGTTTTAAAGCTCTGCATGTTCAGACCAACTGAGCTGAAAATTGTGATCTATAGTATTCAAAACTATTAAGATGTGGGCTGAAATAAAATCAGCATGAATTGCTCAACAATATCAATGGAATCAGCATTGCGCTGCTATATATTGTAAAACATTACAGTGAAATCTTGCAAGTATTACATAGCACGCCGCCTTGCCCAAGTGGTAACTAAGCATAACATCTTCCTGTTTCAACATTCTTAACTTGTATCCCATAGCTCCTAAAAGTTGTTTTTTTTCAAACACTGAATACTGCTAAGTTATGAGTTTTAACAGGTTTTTTTTCTTTTAAACCACAGCACTGAATGTTATTCTAAAATTGTTTTCCAAATATTCTTAATCTCCCAGTTTATCCCCCGCTGATGTTCATTGTGAAAAGTATTGCAGGTCTAATAATAATATTTGGCACTTTTGTAATTCACTGTCCAACATGTGTTTTGTGCCCTCCTCTGGTGGATTTTTAGAGGATAACTGTATAGCTACCAGCTAAGGGAGTTATATCTTGAACTCAAGTAGTAGAAGCTCATGCTTTTAAGTCTGGATGGCTTGGGTTCAATCTTTGGTGACTAGCTATGATCTAGGTTGCTACACTTATAATCCCTTTAATCAGAGGTTCTGAATATGCTTTGTTGTAGGCAGAGCTAGCCTATAGTTAAGCAACCGAAAATTTAGAATGGGAAGTGTTGAAATGTTGGGAAGCCAGTCTGGAACGAACATCCCATCTGAGGGATGGGGGCGGGGAGAGAGGAGAGTGAGGGTATGTCTATACTTACCTCCGGGTCCGGCGGTAAGCAATCGATCTTCTGGGATCGATTTATCGTGTCTTGTCTAGACGCGATAAATCGAACCCGGATCGATCCCGGAAGTGCTCGCCGTCGACGCCGGTACTCCTGCTCAGCGAGAGGAGTACGCGGAGTCGACGGGAGAGCCTGCCTGCCGCGTGTGGACCAAGTTCAAACTAAGATAGTTCGACTTCAGCTACGTGAATAACGTAGCTGAAGTTGCGTATCTTAGTTCGAAGTGGGGGGTTAGTGTGGACCAGCCCTGAGACAGGACCAGGAAACTGGGACAAGGAATCCAGAGCGGTAGTGGGGGGCAGTTGAAATCAGATGAGGAGCTGGGGCGGGTTAGACAGCAATAGGATAGACATAGACTGGAGGGGACGGGGAAGAAGGGTCTTTGACTACTAGAGACCACTCCATTCAGGAGCCTGGAATAGACCCAGGATTCCTGAGTTTCACAGTTCCTCTTCTGTCAACAGATATCTGTGAAACCCAGTAGCAAAAAAAGTGTCTCATCCCCCTATAGAGCTGATCTATCACATATAGGATGACAACCTACTGCCTCTGCCATCACTTACTCCATTAGCTCAAGTGGCAGAAGTCTGTGCAGTGGATCTAAAGGTTCATCGGCAGGGTTGGAGCCATGCGAGTTTCACAATGATTCCACATGCCAGAATTTCTGGGGCAGTTCAGTTTTGATTTTTACAAAAAAACCTGGGGAAATGCATACAGAAATAGGGTGACCAGATGCCTAAATAGGGGAATCTCAAGCAGGAGTAGAGAGGTTATTTTATCTCTGTATTTGGCACTGGTGCAACCACTGCTGGAATACTATGTCCAGTTCTGGTGTGCACAATTTAAGAAGGATATTGATAAATTGGAGAGTGTTCAGAGAAGAGTCACAAGACTGATTAAAGGATTATAAAACATGCCTTATAGTGATCGACTCAAGGACCTCAAGCTATTTAGCTTAACAAAAAGAAGGTTAAGAAGTGACTTGGTTATAGACTGTAAGTATCTACATGGGGAACAAATAGTTAATAATGGGCACTTCAGTCTAGCAGAGAAAGGTAGAGCATGAGCCAATGGTTGGAAGTTGCAGCTAGACAAATTCAGACTGGATATAAGGCATACCTTTTCAATGGTGAGAGTAATTAACGATTAACAATATACTAAGGGCTATGGTGTTTTTCTAAAAGTTTTTTCTAAAAGCTATCCTCTAGGAATTATTTTGGGAAAGTTCTATGTCTGTGCTATACAGGCGGTGAGACCAGGTGATCACCGGATCCCTTCTGGCTTTATAATCTCAGAACTAGGTACATCAATTCACATGCAAAATTCTCATTGAATTCAATAGGTGTCCTTGCCCTGTGGCTTGTGGTGCGGATTGCAGCAGGGGCCGTACAACCCCTCTCGCAGCTTCCTAGGGCCCCCTCTCGCAGCTTCCTAGGGCCCCCTCTCATGGCTCTGTGCACCTGTGTCTGTCATTGTCGTCCTCTCCCCTCCCCCCGCCCCACTCGCCCAATGTGTCCTGATATTTCACTCTTGCGATCTGGTCACCCTATCTGGATTGCACCCCGGAATGTCATACCTTTTTACTCTAAACTCTTGACCTTTAGGGAAATGTCCAAAAGGACCCACTTGTAACCCATACGGGGAAGATGTTTTCTGTAATTAATAAAATAATCTCTGAAGAATGCTTTTATCTTATCAGGAATTAATCTAACAGATGCTTTCTATCATAATGACTCAGTTTTAGATATCCTTGAATTGATAAAGTAGTCTTTAGTCACCAGGAAAAGAAGTCTGTATAAAACATTCAGTTTGTGAATACCTGGAGGATGAAGGGGTATTCGCGAGCAATCAGCATGGATTTACCAAGAACAAATTACGCCAAACTACCTTGATTTCCTTCTTTGGCAGAGTAACTGATTTGGTGGACAGGGGGACTGCAGTGGACATAATATAGGGGGACTTCAGCATGGCTTTTGACACCGTCCCACATGACATTCTGATAAGTAAACTGGAGAAATGCAGGCTCTACAGAACTACCATTAAGTGGACACATAATTGGTTAAATAACCACAAATAAAGAATAATTATTAATGGAATGATGTCGGATTGGAGGAAGGTCTCAAGTGAGGTTCCACAGGGATCTGTTTGGGGTCCGGTGTCATCTTTATTAATGACCTGGATGTAGGTATAGATAGCATACTGATCAAGTTTGCAGATGACACAAAGCTGGGAGGGGGCTGCCAATACTTGGGAAGATAAAGCTAAAAATTCAGAGGGATCTTGATAAATTGGAGAACTGGGTTATAGACAACAAAATGAAATTCAACAAAGAAAAATGTAGGGTGCTACACACTTAGGGAATTAAAGCCAAATGCACAAATACAGAATGGGGAAAACTGGCTTGGCAGCACAACTGCTGAGAAGGATCTGGGAGTTGCGGATCACAACCTCAATATGAATCAGCAATGTAACTGGACTGACTTTGTCTTGTGCTGATTGGCTGTTTGCTCCAGCTCTCCTCCTTTCCCTTCCCTCACAGTCCCCTCACGCCATGCCTCCTCCTCTTATCCCCTCATCCCCTGTGCTGTACCCCTCACCCCTTCCCTTCCCTATTCTTTCAGTAAACTTTCATTGTGTTCCCTGCCTTCACTCACCGAAAGAAATTGTGGCACTAACATTATATTTGCTGTATCCCACTGTTCACTCTGTTTGTGTGGTATGCCTTTTCCCCAGTCCTGTGTCTATTTAGATAGTAAGCTCTTCAGGGCAGGGACTGTCTACTTAATCTATGTGTGTACAGTGCCTAGCACAATGGGGCCCCATTCTTGGTTGGCCCTTAGGCAATACCATAAGAAGCATAATTAATTAAAAAAACCCTAAAGTATTTATTGAATAAACTAACATCAGTACTAAATCATATCTGGATAGTTAGTGCATCTGAGAATGGTCCAGACAGTATCCAAAAACATTCATCAGATAATACACTATAGGAGTATTTCACAACTAATACTGAACTGTGAATAGTCTTTTTTATAAGTCTTCCTGCATCAGAGTCCAGTCTCTCCTTCTATACATCTATTTTCAATCATATTCTATAGCCCATTTCCTCTTTAACTCTGTGTACTTTAAATCTTCTCCTCAGTTACTATCCAACTGCTGGTTGAAAACTAGCAATCTCACACTTATTCAACCTCCCCATTTTTTTAACCTTTGTTTAGTCACAAAATACCAAAGCTATAATCCAATCTCATATTTCTGCTGCCTTTTGCAGTCCCCTTGAACTGTGCCCTTACAGTGCCACATCAGCAACTCCGAGGCAAAATTACAGCCTGACATACAATTAGGAAGATTATTGTTATGGGGGATCCAGTGCCTAATTATGGACCACAAATCTGTGCTCAGAAGCACAGCACTCCCTGGCATCCCTGATTGCCTATTTAAATGCACCACTGAAGGCCTCATAAATTTTAACTTTTCTGATTTTAAGACAAGGAGTCATTGTATGTTTCCCATTAGCACAAGCATTCATTGTTTTATTCCAAAGGTCTCCTGTATTCCCCCTTTTTTTTAAGGTTCCTACAACATGAGTATTACTAATCTACTGTAAATACAGTTTCTAGTAGTGCAACCTTGCTATGACTCTAATATAAATGCATGACAGAATACCTGCTTCTAATTTTGCTTTATATATGTATAGCAGCTTCTACTCTTTCATTTAACCTAGTAAAAGCACAGCTGAAGAACTACTGAATGAGTCAACTTTACTGCTAGGATTTGATGAGTAAGTTCCAGTTTCTCTTTTTTATTTTATTTTTTATTTCTTGAGAGGGTAGTGAGAAATCAGGAAGTAAAGATAATTGGCATTTTTATTGGGGAGATATACTCTCTCATACTCCTCCTTCTCTAATATCACTAAATGAGATCATTTATATAAAATACTAGCTCAATTTTTGGCCCTGATTCTGCAAAAAATTCACATGCAGAACTGCAATTGTAATCAATGGAAATTCCATGTATACAGGACTTATAGCATTGGGCCCTCTTACTGTCTTGTAAGGAAAAGACTGTTTTCCTGTCTAGCTATATGACTACTGTATATGGGTGGAAATCTAAGGACATCAATTATGTGTAACTCACTTCTCCAAATACTTCAGACCTTTCCAGAAGTTTTGGATTAGAAGCCAAAGAAGACTCCTTGGAAACTTCCTTCATTCTCATTATTAGCTCAGATTTGAAAAAGAAAGGAGTAAAAAGGTATTTTTTTCTGTCCCATTTAGATACAAACAACCAGAGATATCAAAAAGTCATTAGTTGTAATTTCTCAGCTGTTTTTAAACAGATGCTGTATTCTGTTTTAGAATCTGCAGGAGACAAAAAAGGGAGAACGATCAGATTATAAATTAAAGAAAGCAGCTGGAGAAGGAAAGATTATAAGGAAGCAAGGAAACAGGATGTATGCTTTCATAAAACATGCTTATAAAGTACCTAATCTCTCAGCATATCTGTAATATGGAGTCCAGGCTCTAGGATCTTGTGGGAGAAAAATTCTCAATCATGCAATACCACAAGCCTTCTTCTACAAGGGGGAAAAAGCATCAACAGCTGTGTGGAGGAGCAGAGCTATTCTGCTGACTCAGGTAGGAGGGTCTCTATAGCGCTCATTCAGCAGAACTAAAAGGCTGAGACTTTCCCACCTGGAAGGTGAAAAATAGAGTGGGACAAGATTCTGCAAACTTTAAAGAATAAGTAGTTCAGGAGCACTGATTTGTTAATTGACAGGCATTTCACAAGGGGCTCTGCCTTAAAGGCCAAATAGAGTCAACAGCAAATAGTTACTATTGAAGAATGGTTTATATATGAACATTTTCTAACTCAATATACCATAGACCTGGTCTGCATGACATCTTTATGGCTGTACCATTTTTGTCACTGTGGAGACAGCACTTCCTGATACAGGCAAAACTCCCATTGCATCCAATGTGAATTTTGCCTGCATAACAATTACAAGATTGATGACAATTTTTGAGTGCAAAGTTCAACAATTCCCATTAATGCTCATGAAAAAAAGGGATTAAATCCCTGCTCACTGCACTCACAATATGCCCCATCTAAACATTTTTTAAGAATGTTGTTTTCTGACCACTTTCAATGTGACAATAGATTTCTCATCACAATGAGATTATAAAAGCAGTGTCCTTCTTAGAGTAACATCAATAATGTTGGAAATCAAATAGCTCATTTCATGGTGAAATATAATCAAAGGCACCAACAGAATATGTTTTTGTAAAATGTAAGATGTTAATCTGAGTCAGGAGGAGCATTACGCTGCCTGTCTGTGTTGGGGTGTACCAACCCTGCACTGGGCCTGCAAGGGTTAATGTGAGCCGGTGGACACAATCAGCCTCCTCCTGCTACAGCTGCAGTAGGCATCAAACCTGAAGGAAGGAGTTAAAAGGGCTGAACCTGACTCACTTAAGGCTTGACCAGGAAGGAGAGCAGATCTCTGCCGGTCATTCAGTGAGAGAAGCCGGGCTGGAGTCAGGTAGTTGAGTGGTCTTGCTGGTAGATAGGAAGGTAGGCCTGCAACAGGGAGCCTGCAGCAGTTAAGAAGGAGAGTCAAGAAGGAAGCCCATCCAAAACTCTTGATGGTGGTGGAGAGGCTTGTAGGGAGGAGGACTGCCCTGTGAAAGGAGTGGAGAAAACTCTCCATCAGAACCAGCTGGAGAGCAGAAAGGGCTAAGAACCTCTGTAGGGAGCCAGTGGAAGAGCAGAAGTGGAGCTGATATACTTGGAGCCCAGGAAGAGGCTGAACCAAAGACACAAGACAGGAGAAGGCAGGATGTGGTCCATGGAAGCAGCAAGGAAATGGTGTAGTCATATCTTGGCTGCCTATCCAAGGGTCCCTGGAATGGAACCCACTGAGAGGGAGGACCTGGGTTCCCCTATCAGCCCACCAAGAAAAGTGGAGCAGAGCCCCCTCCTGACAAGGTGTAAGAACCCCACTGATACCAGGATTAGTGAGCCCAGACTTGGACCGAGGGTCCAACATGAAGGTGAAAGGACTAGTTGTTGGACTGCTAGTTTACCCCATAAGGGGTGGGCCTAAATGCAACTCAACCAGATGACCAAATTGCAAGAAGCAGCAGACACCGTAGGGCTGGAACCATTGCCAGCAGGGGGTGTTGCAGGAGAGGAACTTACTATGCCACACCCAGTTACCAGAGGTGCCCTGGCTAGTGAGTCACATGCTTACAGTGAGCTTAAAATAATATAGCATAGTCTTTGATAAGAAAATGTTTAAAGGACTAAATGGAAAAAAACAGTTCTGTATATGAATGGGAAGAATATGGCACTGTCTAATGTTTTTTTTCTAAAGTCATGGCAATTTAAGATATTTGGAAAAAAGTGAGCAAACAGATTTAATTTATATTTTGCTAAGTTAATATCTAGAGTCTCTTGAAAATCAAGAACAAAGAGAAACACATGCATAATGGAAAAAAGAGGAATGAAAAGAGAAGAAAGTACTCAGATATTTTGAGATATTCAACTAAGAGAGACAAACCTAAAATTCTTCTTCTCCTTTTCCCTGGCTAGCAGGGGTTGAGTTGCCAAATCAATCTTTTCCAGGCTTGCCAGTCCAACACTGTCTCCACATTCACTCCATCCTCCAATACACAGTCCCCCCACTATTTTCTTGGCCATTCTCTTGTTTTATGCCCACTAACTCTCATCTGCAATGGCTTTCTAACAGGATTCCCTTCATCCATCCATCATCCATGTCTATAGCACCTCAGCCTCCTCTCTTGCAGCTTCTCTCTGATACTGCATATCCTAGTCTCACTCCCTAAAGACATCATTCTGCATGTGGACCAGCACTGTCACCCCTCTCATTGCCTCAAACATTTCATGTCAATGACTTCAATTCTTCTCAAGTTCTCTCTCAGCCCATGTCTCTGATCAATACAGAAGATCTGGTCTTATCTTGGCTTTGTATAGTTGTCCCTTAAGTAGTCTGGGCATCTGTTTATCAAAATCACACCACTTATCTTGCACCAACCTTGTTTGCAGCATTGTTTGCACTTCTCTGTCAATTTCTCCATTTGCCGCTGACCAGTGCCAAAGGTACTTAAACACAGAAACCTGATTTATGTGCTGGCATTCAATTTTGATATTCATCTATCTTGGTTCCAAGTGAATCACCCAATAACTTCAATCTTCTCTTTACTCATTTTGAGGCAACAGTTTTAGTTACCTGATCCAGGCATCCATCACCAGGACCAAATCATCCTCATTATCTGCCATTAACACAGTATTGTCTGAACAGATCAACTTCATACCACCTTCCATTTGGATGTGTTTATGAAGTACTATCCATGACTGTGATGGAATAGACTTAGCACTGATCCCTAGTGGAGCCCAGTCTTCACTGCAAAACCCTCCATTGCACTGAAAGGAGTCCACACTTTTGTCATGGAACCATCATACAAATCCATCACCATCTGGAGAAGGTCCTCTGGTACTAGGGTGACCAGATGTCCCAATTTTATAGGGACAGTCCCAATTTTGGGGGATTTTTCTTACATAGGCACCTATTACCCCTCTACCCCCGTCCCGATTTTTCACACTTGCTATCTGGTCACCCTATCTGGCACCCTATAGAATCATAGCAGAGGCATCAACCATCCCCTAGTTACTTTGTTGAATGTTTTCTTCAAATTGAGGAAAGCTGAAACATGCTCATTGTTTCCCTCAAGCTTCTTTTCCACCATCATCCTTTTTCCTTTTATAAGACTAAACTGCTTCTTTCCTAAAATGGGCTTTACTACTTGGTGAAATGCAGCTATGATTCTAATAGTCTCATGCTGTGGGACAGCAGCTTAATTCCTCAGTCATTGAACTGTCATGTATGTCACCTTTTTATTTGTATATCGGTACTAATATGGACTTCTCCATTCTCTTGAGGTTTTTTGTGTTTTCCAAACTGCGCACAGGACTCATTTAAGCCAGTGCACATAACCTATCTCAAGGCTTTGATAATTTCTGCTGTGACTTTGTCCAGACATACTACTTTTCCAGGTGCCATCTTCATCAGTGCAGCCTTGAAGTCTGCCTCTGACAGGTCATTGACATCTGTAATTATTGGTTCACACAATGGTAGCATAGCATATAAAGGGTTTTTCTCATTATGTAGACTCTCAGAGTATTCTCACCATTGGCTATATACCGTGTCTCCTGTCACAAGCAGACTGCCCCAGGATCCTATAAAAATGGTGCGCTCGCTTTGTCTGCCTTCCTTCTTTTAATTTGTCTGCACAATTGCATATATATATATTTTTGGCATGTTCAGGGTAGTTGTTCAGCTCATTATATAGCTCATCTAAGACTAGGTTTCTTGCCTTTCTGACTTCTTTTGCTGGCCACTTGGAGACTCTATAGGTGGCAGCTGCTTCTTTCAAAGCCTTATTTTTCCATCAGCTTTGTGGCTTCTCTCATTTCTTATGGTTTTCTGAACTTCTTGTTCCACCACCATTCTTCATGAGATTGTGGTCTATCCAGCTTAATGCATTCACATAGCACTTCAGCTTTTTGGATGAATGCAATCTTGAAGATACACCATTCCTTTTCTGCTGTTCTAATCTGCGTATCTCTCAGCTCAAAGCTTGTGACTGTCTCCCTAAACTTGTCTGCATTCACACTGTGCACTCCCCATATCATGATGCATGTCTTGTTGGAGAAAAGCTCACACCAGGTCCATTTGCCAGTCATAAGAACGGCCACACGGGGTCAGACCAAAGGTCCATTAGCCCAGTATCCTGTCTTCCAGCAGGGGCCAATGCCAGGTGCCCCAGAGGGAATAAACAGAACAGGTAATCATCAAGTGATCCATCCCCTGTTGCCCATTCCCAACTTCTGGGATCAGTCACGATCATTACCACCAATGGCTTGTGTTGGGGTGAGACTACTTCACTTGGGATAACCTTACAATCCTTAATCATCTTCCTCTAGTTTACTAGGTTTAGCAAGAACTCTATTTGTGTTGTTACTATGCTACTTCAGTATGTGTACAATGACTTTCTCTTTTCTTAAAGCAAGTGTTGGCAATCACCTTGTCATGACCAAGACACAGGTGGTCAGACTTAGTGGTCACAGCAGGAGTCAGGCTGAGTCAGGTACCAGGAGATAAGAATCAGAGATGGGCCAGAGGGCAAACCAAGAGTCAGGCTTCAGGTAGGGTCAGGTTACTTGTAGGTCAGAGTGTGAGACAAGTGAACTGAGAGTCAGGCATCAGGAGGCAGGTAGGATCAGATTACCAGGAGGCTGGGATCAGGCACCATGCTACAGACAGCAATTGAATAGCGAAGTCAAGGATGGTATGAACGTAGTATTCCTTGTGACCCTGGATTTCGACTGGTGGAGGAGGCATCATGGTTCAGTCAAGGAAGGGGCTCTCATTGTAGGGCCTTAGAAGGGAAACATGGAAAACTGGGTGTATTTTGAGAGATTGGGGAAACACATTCATGAACAATGCAAGCTCATTAATAGTCTGTAATTTCACCAAAAGAAATTATTATGCACCAGCCTTTGTTAACCTGAGCAGAGATTCCCCAAACACTTCAACCAAAACACACTGGTTTAAATAAAGCAAACTAAAGAGGGATAGATTTTAAGTGATTATAAGTGATAAGGCATAAAAGTCAGAACTGGCTACAAAAGAAATAAAAAGATAAAACTGCAACCTCATTCCTAAACTTTACCAAGCTAAATAAAATTTGCAGCAAATAGCTTTCTCACCCCCACTAGATGCTATAGACAGTTCTCAGTTCACAGGCTGGATTTCTTTTCCGCCTGGGACCACTCCCCTTAGTTCAGTGTTCTTCAGGTACTCATTGATCTTACGAGCAGACCGATATAAGGTGAAGAGAGGAAAAGTGGTCAGAGGCCTCTTTTCCCGCCCTTCTTATATCCTGACCCTTTTTACTAAAGTCCTTGCTGGGTCATGGGGTCAGGCAGTTACATGGCAAATGTGAGCTGTTCTTCAGGTTAATTGTAAATTTCTCATTTACAACTCCCCTCCTGGTGAATCTCTGATTAAATAGATAATGGCCTTTTAGCACCTAGCCAGTGTGCCTTTATCTCTTGAAAAAATGGTCTGAAGGCATTACCCAGAACTACAGTATATTTCAGTAACAGTCATAAGTAAAATTTCATAGCTCCATATACAATGCTGATACACACATTTTAACAGGACAATGATATTCAGTAGATTATGAGTTTTTAAACGATACCTCACATGGCATACTTAATACAAAATATAACCATATAAAAATGGTGAACATGGGCTACAGGGTGTCACAGGTGTACTAGTTCATCCAGTTTGATATATGCAGCTTCTGCTTGTCTCTTCAGAGTTGCCCAGTACTCTAAGTTTTCTCCCACCTCAAAAGGGTTTCATCTGGAATTTTTCTTCTCCAAGGTAAGCTCCCTACCACTGCTGGAGGTCCCCTTCTGGCCTGAAATTATTTCCACTAAATGCCAGCAGGGTTATAGCATACTGCTAGTATACAGCCAATGATACACTAAAGAAGGAATTATCCTGAATGTTGCAACTTTCAAATGGAATAGAAATGCTATTTGTGAGTTGAACTGGTAGAGCTCCCCATTATTCTTTCTATACAGTGGAGCGACTTCAAGAATCTTTTTTTTTTTTTTTTTACAGTAAAAGAAATGATCACTATGCTTTCCATGCTGTCGCCTGAAATGAACAAGAATCCCCAGACTGCTCAGAACAACAATGGATGGCTCTGACAATTGGAAGTCAAAACACAACAAAACAAACTCCATGACAGCTATCTGAAAATAAATCTGAGGAGCAGATGCCAAGTACAGAAAGAGCATAAGCAGTGGTTTAAGCCTGATCTATAACATAAAGCTACGTAACCAAAAGGAAACATGATGGGAAACATAATTCAATCAACCCTGGGATGGAGATTACAGAAAAAGATACTCAGATCAACAAAGTTTTTTGTCAAAGAAAAATAAATAAAACTTCAATATACAAATATAACCATGTGAGAAAACATCTCTACACTGTATAATAAAGGACACCCCACCAGTAACATAGCTAAATGTGGGCATTTGAAATAGAATGATTTAATCTTGTTCTTGAGAATATCTGTTTAACAGTTATGGGTTTTAATACGTTGTAATGCACTTGCTATTTAATGTGGATAATTGATAGCATGATAAATCAAGTGTCCTAAATACGCCTCACAACACAAATCAATTGGATTACCTATTGTATATTTAGGAACTTGATAGGAAATTGTTATGGAATCTTGTGATAGTCAGATGGTGCCAATATGTAGATTTGCAAGTTTTAAAAATGTCTTGGAGAGTGGAAAATCTGTTAGTCTGACTCTGAGAGGAACCTTTGATATGAGTGCAGTCTGTTATTACATGAGTCCAGACAGGCAATGCTGTAAGCACCATAATAGTGTGGTGTGGCAGTCAGGCCAGCTAAGGAGGTAGAGCAAGTTTATGGCCTCACAGTGATGGATCTTACTGAGTAGTTCAAGGCCCCGTTTCCTCATAATCTAGTCAATTTGTTATTTGTCTCACTCTAAATCCCAATCTCTCGTTCTCAGCATGACAAAGGTTAGATAAAATATGCTGGCATCATGTTAGCCACTGGGTGGAAAGAATAGAAGTATGGGCTGCACAACTCAGCATTAGGCAATTAAGGAGTGACAGTGAAGTGAGTCCATCCTGCCTACCCTGGCATCATGAGGAGCTCTGAAGGTAAGTTAGGATGTAAAATGGTGAGCTCCTCTGGGTTCTGCCAGGGATGTAGGAAAATACACGTGGGAGAACATGTAATATGCAATATGTCTCTCATTAAATTCTTGTTTGACACATTTACTTTAAAGGCCAATGAATAGTAATATGTATACGGCAAGGAATGGCAACAAGCAACTTGCAGAATTCAAAAATAACATCACTAGAGAACCTGGCCTTATTTGTTCTTAAAAAACAAAACAAAACAAAAAACAACTACATAAAAGGTCCACAGCTGATGGGAACCTTTTAGTTCTTAAATTCACTGCCTAGTTTAGCAAGTTCCAGGAAATTGAAAAGAACATGCATACTATTTAAAAATTCCTTTATAATGAACAGAAAACAGATTTCAACCCCATCAAAATTCTTTGGGGTTGATTCTACTTTCTTATGCCAGTGTATGTTGCTGATCTCAAAGCAATTCACAAATGCATTTTCAGATGCTTCTGAGCAGTTGATTTAATGAAATACAAATTGAAATACTGGTAATACTGAAAATACAGCATGTGACTATTTTGCCAAGCCAGTGCTCCCAAAAGCAGCATTTGTATAGTTGTGTCAGCTCTTCTATTCTGTACCTTGTAGTTCAAAGATCTATAAGTTAGTCATTAAAATTAAAATTTGCTTCAGGCTAGAGCCAGGTAAAAAGCTATTTAAAATAGATTTGTCTAATTTTGTTTTCTGTAGACATACTGTACTAAAATATGGAAGTTTACACCAATTCTGGGCACTCTGGGATTTATGTTCCTCCCTCTCACTGAACACCTCTGTCATTGGCTCCAGTAGTTACACTAGGCATAAAACTCGAGTCACCAAGGTACTTAAGCATGTGCTTAGTTTTGAGCAAAAGTGCTTCTAATATATGGGACAACTTACATGTTTAAAATTAGGTATGTGTTTAATATCTTCCTAAATCAAGGCCTAAGCCCTCTATCGTTCTCACAATGGTTTTAGAGCCCAAGCAACACAAGGAAGTTCTTTCAACAGGGAGTTTCATGTTTGCAGGGCTGTGATCAGGCACTTAGTTTGGAATAAGATATTAGGAAAATGATTAGTCACTAATGTACATTTTGGACAGTTAAATGTCTCTGTTTTTCACACCTTGTAAAAAAGTATTTAGTTGGCTTGTAACAAAATACATTTTCATATGAATGTTTTTCACTCGTCTTCTACAATTCACGACCTGACCTGGGCCATGTTGAGCACCCTAAATCCCTACTCTTATCAATGGGCATGGAGAATGCTCAGCACCTTATAGGATTGGACTCTAAATTAGAAATAGAATTAAGCACAGCTCATACTAAGGAGCGGTGCATGCCTGCCCCACCTAGGAGGAACCTGTGCAGACATTCTTTTCTCAGGACAATAGAATGCCTCCTGGAGCTAGGGCAGCCACTCCTAGGTAAGGTGAAATGTACTTCCTCATGCACAACTGGAATGTGTGTCTGGGGTGGAGTCATGACCTCACCTCCCTCATTGCCCTCTTTAAAGTGCTGTGTGCCCCATGGAAAAGGGACTACAGTTCTGCCTGTTTTTTACATGGACTGTGCAAGCAATGTGGGGAGACTCCCTCCTCCAGCTCACTGTGCATCCACAGGCAGGCAGGATCTGGCCCTTAGAAATTAAGAGCTAATTTCTGCTCCCATTAAAGTACATGGCAAAACTCCCATGAACTCCAGTGGCTTCAGGACCAGGTCCAATATAGTGTGGGAAGCTGAGATTTATTAGAATCTATTTATTGATGTGTGTTCTATATTGAACAGCAACATACAGTATTTATCATCTCGTCTCTGTCCTTTAGATATACTGTGAATTCATAAATTGTAACTGGTATCATGAGCCACAGTGCAGAGCTAAAGGAAACAGCAGCAGAGAGAATACATAACTCACTGTGAAAGTGCTCTTCATAAAAGCCACAGGACGTGCTCAGTCTGTTATTTGCATTCATCACTTGTCCTTCACCAAGCCAACGTGTGAGCTTTTCACTGTCAGCAAATTTTGACTAGACACATTTGAAGCGAGCAGCATCGAGTCTATATAACTCAGATGTCTAGTTCCAGAGTTCAAAGCTGATTTGATTACCAGAGCAAATGCCTTTCTAGGTGGGCAGTCTGTCTGTCCCTTGCAACTTACTCAGCACAAATGGAAACAGCACTTCTCAAAATACCAACAAGAGCTGCTGCATACATATGAAGAGGAGTGTCATAAAATGGAAACTTTTGATAAATTATTACACATTGCATGTAAAGAGGATTGAGAAAGAAAAAGAGGTAGTAAAAAGTAAATAAGGTACTGGGAGCAGCAGAAGCAGAGAAGAGAGAAATAGGGAATGAGCTAGTGGTTCAATAGTGCTAAACAATATCCTGAGCTGGCAGTAGTTAGAATCATTGAAGAGATCTCAGCTCTTAGAGGAAGGCAGTTCGTGTTACTTAAAAATATTTGCTGGCTGATCAGAGTTCAGTTATTGCTGTTTCTGAAGATGGATGAACAGATAAGCTCCCTGTTCCAATCAGCCATCCTGTAAGGAAGCTGCTTACAGAGAAGGAAAATAAAGTATTCTTGAAGAGAGAGGATGAAATACTGGCACCACTGAAGTCCATGGCAAAACTCCTATTGACTTCACTGGGGCCAGGATTTCACCAAGGGTCTCTAAATGTTGGCCTCCTCAGACAATAGTTCCAGATAGTTAGTGTGTAAAAATGGGCAACTCAGTGCAGCAGAAGTGTGGCAAAATATAGAAATACAGAGATGAGTGTGTGTGAGAGAGAAGGTGACAACATACCCATTGTCTAGGAACCTTCCATTTAGTTATTTCCTTGACTGGGAAGACTTTATGATCACTATTATGTAAGACTGTCAATTAATCGCAGTTAACTCATGTGATTAACTCACAAAAATTAACCACGATTAAATAAATTAATCACAATTAATCACAATTAAACAATAGAATACCAATTAAAATGTATTAAATATTTTGGATGTTTTTCTACATTTTCATATATATTGCATTCTGTGTTGTAATTGAAATCAAAGTGTATATTATTTTTCATTACAAATATTTGAACTGTAAAAATGATAAACAAAAGAAATAGCATTTTTCAATTCACCTCATACAAGTACCATAGTGCAATCTCTTTGTCGTGAAAGTGCAACTTACAAATGTAGATTTTTTTTGTTACATAACTGCACTCAAAAACAAAACAATGTAAAACTTCAGAGCCTATAAGTCCACTCAATCTTACTTCCTGTCCAGCCAATTGCTATAACGAACAAGTTTGTTTACATTTACTGGAGATAATGATGTCCTCTTCTTATTTAAAATGGCACCAGAAAGTGAGAACAGGCATTTGCATGGCACTTTTGTAGCCAGCATTGCAAGGTATTTACGTGCCACATATGCTAAACATTCGTATGCCCCTTCATGCTTCAGCCAACATTCCAGAGGACATGCTTCCACGATGATGACACTTGTTAAAAAATAATGTGTTAATTAAATTTGTGACTGAACTCCTTGGGGGAGAATCGTACGTCCTCTGCTCTATTTTACCTACTTCTGCCATATATTTCATGTTATACCAGTCTCCGATGATGACCCAGCACATGCTGTTCATTTTAAGTACACTTTCACTGCAGATTTGACAAAATGCAAAGAAGGTACCAATGTGAGATTTCTAAAGATAGCTACAGCACTTGACTCAGGGTTTAAGAATCTGAAGAGCCTTACAAAATCTGAGAGCGATGAGGTATGGAGCATGCTTTCAGAAGCCTTAAAAGAGCAACACTCCAATGCAGAAACTACAGAACCTGAACCACCAAAACAGAAAATCAGCCTTCTGCTGGTGGCATCTGACTCAGATAACAAAAATGAACATTCGTCGGTCCACACTGTTTTGGATTGTTATCGAGCAGAACCCATCATCAGCCTGTATGCATGTCCTCTGGAATGGTGGTTGAAGCATGAAGGGACATATGAATCTTTAGTGCATCTGGCACGCAAATATCTTGTGACACCGGCTGCAATAGTGCCATTAGAATGCCTGTTCTCACTTTCAGGTGCCATTATAAACAAGAAGCAGGCAGCATTATCTCCTGCAAATGTAAACAAACTCCTTTGTCTGAGTGATTGGCTGAACAAGAAGTAGGACTGAGTGGACTTGCAGGCTCTAAAATTTTACATTGTTTTACTTTTGAATGCAGCTTTTTTATACATAATTCTACATTTGTAAGTTCAACTTTCATAATAAAGAGATTGCACTAAAGTACTTATATTAGGTGAATTGAAAAATACTATTTCTTTTTGTTTTTTTACAGTGCAAATACTTGTAATAAAAATAAATATAAAGTGAGCACTGTACACTTTGTATTCTGTGTTGTAATTGAAATCAATATATTTGAAAATGTAGAAAACATCCAAAAATATTTAACAAAATGGTGTTCTATTATTGTTTAACAGTGCAATTAATCACAATTAATTTTTTTAATCACTTGACAGCCCTACTATTATAGTTGCTGGTTATTATCTCCTGTCTCTATTACCTAAAGTTAATTAAGTGGAAAATTTGTCTGAAAGTGAATAACAGCATGTTAGCAAAAAAATAAAAATATGTACAATTACAGAAACATCTACATACAGTTTGCTTTTTATGTACTAAGATGTGGGGCTCTGCTTTCTCAAACTTTGCATATGAATCCTTGAGTGGAAAAAATAAAGCCAATGAAATACCGTTGTCCATAGACACAATATATCATCATAATAGTTTGATAAAATGATGACCACCATTACAAATGTTTCATAATGCATTCAAAATGCTGGGTGTCACGTCAGTAAAAAGTTCATTTTAACCTTTTAAACACAACAGCCATAAATTCCAAAGTAAAGGTCTTAGCCTTCAAAATAAAATGGTAGAAGCCAGAATGCCTTGTTGCATTTAGATACACAGGTTCTTCAGGTTAGCCTCTTTTTGAAACAGTAACACAGAGATATAACAATTCCATGGCTACACAGGAGTATACCACCAAACCCTAGTTTCAGAACTCAGTTGTCAGTAGTGATTAAAAACTCAGGACCTTCTACTCTAAACATAGAATCCTCCACCACTTGATGTAAAGCAGAATTTATAATGCTTAGCACTTAAACTGGGTGATACTTTTTATGTTCACAAGGCCCTAACTTTAGTAGTCACAATAATTCAGAGTATATTCATACAATGGAGCATAAAGATTTGAAATAAAAGCAGCAGCCAAGCTTTTAAAAATAACTACTGATTTTGGTTGCCTCAGTTGGTGGGTGTCCAACTTGAAACACATTAAAGCAGCCTGGTTTTGGAGGAAAGTGCTTTGCATTTTCTGAAAGTCACACCCCTTCAAGGTGCCTTCAAATTGAGCATTCTGAAATGGAAGCATCCAAAATCAATAGTCTCTTTTGAACATGTTGGCCAGCATGTTTGTTAAACTATCCATATGTAATTTTATCTTTCTCACGCACAGGCACACACTCAATTTTGTTAAATAATGTGTTTTAAAATACGTTTAAAATGATTTTCTGTCAAGCACCGCCATTTCCATTACTGCTAATACTACCCCAAAATATCCCAACCAAACAAAATACCCCTGCCCGCTCAAAAAACAAAACAAAACAAAATCCTCTTACCAAATAAATCAAATTTAAGGATATGGTTTAAATGTATTAAAAGTAAAGCAATCTAGGGGGAAAGGTCAAATTCCAGACTGAGGATCTGAGTTTCATGTCATTTACACTGGCATACACTAAATGCTCATGTATAGAGCAACTGGGAGTGTGCTTCCCAGCTCGGGTAGACAGACACATGCTAGCTCTGCTGCATCTGGTATGTTAAAAATAGCAGTATAGTTGGGGGTACCATGGCTGGTGGATCACGCTAGCCATCCAAGTACATACCCAGGGGGTCAGGGCATATTTGACACTGACAAATGACTTGTTAAATAGCTTGTTAATATTTTAATGCTCTCTGGGTATGTAATGCACTCATACAAATTTGAAGATAATTTTATTTTCTCTGCAGATGTTTTTCCTGTTCTACTTGGCATACAAAGGTTATGGGCTGTGGGTGGCATCCTGGCCCTAGTGAAGTCAATGATAGTTTTCCCAATGACATCAGTGGGGCCAGGATTTCACTCAATATGCTGATTTGGTTTTTTTATTTCTTTTCTGTATCTGTGCACAATCATCACTGATGATCTGAGAAGGCATTTGAACACCTCCTGGGATTATTTATTAGAAAAACCATTTGGTTTTTGTTATCCTATCAAATCCATGCTATTATTTGTACTTTTTTTTTTTGCCAGTGCATATAAGGCAGGAATTCTGCTTTTTCAACCTGCTTCTTGTGTTTGTGTCAATTAAGTGCTCAATAAAAACACTAAATGGGCAGCTTTAGCCAATGAAGTCAAAGGTAATTGTTCTGGAGTGAATCTCTTAAGAAGTATAAAATCTAACAGCACAGTTCTCACCCTTTTCTCATGTTCTAAAACTTTTGGTTCCCACAAGACTTTACATTTCTGCCACTCAACATCCTCTTGATGTAGTGTAACACCAAACACTCTAGTTACATAGAGAAAAATACCGACTTCATTTAACTCATATGGGCTATATCCTGCCATCTAGTTGGATATATTCTTAAAATAGGAACAAGGCCCTCAGGCTGGTGTAATTTTCCCAATAAAATTGCAACTAGTTCCCAGCTATTGTAATAAACAACCTACCTGTAAAGGGCTGAAAGTGGCCGCTTGTTTCCAGGTTTTGGTCTGTATGGTTTTGGTTCTCCTGCCATGTTGATATCTGAAAGCAAACATTTGATAAACATAAGCCAAAGCTTAGCAGCTAAGAGTGAGTCTGCGTGCACACAAGATGCTGTGAAAATAAATAATAAAAAATAGAAGAGGAAAGTATACCTAACATTCTGATCAAGTTTGAACTACTTTTAAGCTGATGTTATAAAAGTGTCCTTTAAAAATATATCTTGCTACCTTGCATACGGGTTTAAGCATCACACCAGTCAAGGTTAATATACAGAATTCATATTTTTTATAATTTAATTGTGTGGTTTATGGAGATATTGGTAAGTTTGGGCTAATAATGTATCTTTGGTCTAGAAATGATCTGAATAGAGATTAGAAAAAGAGATAGATAGTGCTTTTAAGTCACTTCACCATTGTTCAGAAAAGTAGCTGTCACGTGCTGTTGTGAAAGCCCATGGTGACTCAGCCAGAATTCCCCCTTGAGATCAAACCAATGTTTGAAGGAGTGCAGCATCAGCAGCCCCACTATATACCAGCCACCACAGCTCTCAGCGTTTAAATATGGTAATACCCAGACAGATAATAGGTCCATGTCCCCCACCTCCTGGTGTCCCTTTTAGAGTTAAACAAATACATTTGTGGTGCTAGCTTGAAGTGGATCTTATACTCAGGGAGCACAAGGTGTGTGATTCTGACTAGTCCCTATGCCACCACAATCTGGTCCATAGATTGCCATCATCTCTGCCTTCCTCAAAAAATAAATTGAACTGCAATGTAAAATGACTTTCCACAAACACAACCCTTTAGAGGAAGTAGAGAAAGTTCAGGGGGCAAGTTATATTCATAAAATGTACTTTATTGTTTTAAATATGTTTAACTGACAAAGGAGGAAATACATTGTAATTTCATATATAATTTTATCCTAAACAGTCACTTTCTCAGACATCCTCTGTGCATTTCAGTGAAATGCTAGAAGCCGTGTATACTTCATAATGTATCTCCATTCCCTTACCCCAAGAGTGTATAGTGATCCTGAAAATATTCTAACATCTGACATGTGAGCAGTCATTACCCACCCTGGATCTATTTACTGTACTCTCTTTGCCCTTCCTTGGAGTCGTACACAAGGACAGAGCTAATCTGATGAGGGCACAATAGAAAATGTTCATAAATCCATTTTTAGTTCTAGTGACAGTTACCAATGAAGAAAAAATCACAGCCTATTCTGTTGGGAATGCCTTGACTAAAGTGGTTATACACATACTTACAAAATAGCTGTGGAAATAGAGGGCTACTGCAATTTCATGCACAGAGCCTTTAACTCTGCTTTAAACAGAAAGCAGTTTGGGCTATCTTATATAAATAAGGTATTTTTGCAGGAAATTGGACATCATAGTGCCTATACAGTGGAAGCCATGTGGAAAAGTAACCCTTTCACCTCAGCAAAACAAATTTGTGACACCTTATAGACACTGGGACGAATTCACCTGGTATTTATGCCAATATAAATCAGGAATAATGCCAACGAAGTCAGTGGAGTTATGGCAGTTTTACACTGAAGTGACAAAGCTTTCAAGGACTCACATTGTCCTGGTAAGGACTTTGCTTCAGATTAGAGGACAGCAGAGTGGAAAGCAGTAGTGTGGAAAGACCACCCGTAGAGTGAGCAGACGTGGTCTCTGGCACATAGCCCAGAAAGTGTCAGGCATCAAACTTTCCTTGGTAAATTCAAACGTTAAAATAAAACTTTTTATGTCTTTGACCACTTCCCCCACAGAAATTTGTTTAGTTTCAGAGTAAGCTGCCCAGAAAACTGATTTTTTCCCCAATAGAAATTGTGAATGAAAAATCTTTATTTGAAAATTTTTAGTTGAAAAATATTGGATTTCCCACTGGATGTTTCATACCATTTTAATCATTTCTTATCAAAATGAATATTTTTAATTAATTTTCACTTTAAATACTGTTTCATTTTAAAATATTGATTTAAAATGAAAAATGTCATTTCAAAATCTGCAATAGAAAAACTGACATTTTTTTTGTCTGGAACTGACAGCTTCCCAGAAAGGAAAAAAAAAATCAGTTCAGTTGGAAAAAATTTCCACATGAAAAATTTCAACCTGATCTAGTTTCAAACAATGTTGCTGTGTTGGAATTGGCATTGCACTAAATCAGTGGTTCTCATACTTATTTGATCAGGCCCCTCTTCTTTGTGTCAGTAGTCATTTACGTGCACCCTCCCCCCCACAAGTACATATACTGCCACTCAGCTCTGAAGGCAGCACCGCGCCAGCAGCAGCACAGAAGGGAGGCGATGTGAAAAGTGATATTTGTCATCACTTTTCATAGCAGACTTAGTACCCCATTGCCACTCTTACTTCTGTGCTGTTGCTGCCACCCTGGGGCTGACAACAGGAGACCTGCCACCTCAAGGTGAGAGATTGGGTGGGAGGGAGAAGAGCCTGAGTCTGGGGTGCTTCCTGGTGAAGCATTGGGAGGGGAGAAGGAGAACCCAAGCTTGGGTGGCTGGGCTCCGGCTGCCCTCTTTATCCCCACCTCCTAGGTACGCATGGCCCTTCTGCATGAGCCCCAGCCAGCGGGGCTGACAGCGAGAACTCTTAAAAAAAAAAAAAAAAAGGACACAGCTCACGCCTCCCTTGATGCATTCTCATGCCTCCCTTAGGATGCTCACCCCATTTGAGAACCGCCGCACTAAATCATTTTCTGTTAAGTGACAAACATTTTTTTCTCACTGGTGTCTGAAAGTTGGGTGAATATTGGAGCCAGTTTTCATATTCCCTGCTAATTGCTTTACTTCATTTAGTTTTCATGCAAATTTGTGTTTTTTAAAAAATAAATCATGTATTTTTTCAAATATGCATATTTTAAAAAGGGTATATCATTTATACTGATATTGGCCTGTCAGTTTCAACTTCAGACATTTGCAGGAAGTGATTGAGAACCATTGTTACCTGGGCTGGACTTCCATTTACCTCCTGGACAATTGAGTATTAGAATTGGAATGGAAATTTCATCCTGTGACCTTTACTATAATTAAACCCTTTCATGTTATTTTAATATGACAGCTTTAGGTCATTGACTTTGCTGACTTTCACCATCCCTTCCTAAAACTTCCTAAAATGTTGTGGAAAAAATGCAATATTTATAATCTGCTTTTGAAAAACATCTAAGGTTGTAGCATTAATCTCCATATATTTCTCATGTCTATCATCCACTCTTCTTCATTGGTTTATGTATTTATTTTTCCAGAACTTTGACCAAGGTCACTTTGAACACTAAAGAATTCTCAGATCTTTTTTCCCATGTCCTTTGGGTACAGAGCAGTGTTATCTTTGTGATTTAATTGTAGACCTACATTCGTAAAGTTGTACAAATTCATCCAATGCAGATGGATGTTTTTGTTTTAGCCAATACTGTCAGAAAAATAACATTATCAGAAAACAAAGCAGGAAAGCTGTTCAGGCTCGGTTAAGATACCATCAGGTGCAAATAAATCCCTAAAGGCAGTACCTGGAAAAACTGAATTGCATTATTGTATCAATATCAATAGTGAGAATTGCTCTTTAATACAGGGAATATTTTGAAGAAAAGGCACATCCATGGGGCTTTTCCATTTAATATTTCTATTGGTTTCCTTTTCTATCAATCAGTTTAACTATCCACCTTTAACGTCCCTTGAAATGTGTGTTAACTCCTTATGCTAAACAACCTGTTCCACCCCGTATTTAGCTGTGACACTGAGTATATTTCCCTGACCTGAAGAAGAGCTCTGTGTAAGCTTGAAAGTTTTCCTCTCTCACCAAACAGAAGACGATCCAACCAAAGATATCATCTCACTCACCTTGTGTCTCAAAAGAAAACTGACATTTGAAATTCACTAATTCTTTTCACATATTCTTATTTTTATTAAGATAGTGCCTAAAAGCCTCAGTCATGGACCAGGACCCTATTGTGTTAGGTGCTGTACAAACACAGAACAAAACAATGCTCTCTGCCTCACAGAGTTGACAATCTAAACAAATAATATATATACACATACACATATGCACCATCTATATTAGTATTCTCAGCTAATGTCAGTTTAAAAAATTTTTTTTATTGAAAATTGTAAGGGCAGGCCACATGCAAAGGACAGTAAAATCTATGAAACATCTTGAATTCGATGAAATACAAGTATGTCATCAATACACATATGATGGGCTGACTGGTGTCTGGTGTCTGACTGCAACTGAAAAATCTGCTGACCTGACAGGATGCCTGGGAGGAGTGCTGTCTACTTGAAGCCTGCAGCTGAGACATTACAGAAAGGTTGCTGAGGAGCATCCATCCCTCTGACCACTATCCCATGCTGCACATCCATGTGGGCACTAATGATACCGAAGTATGACTCTCAGCAGATCAGCAGTGACTACAGGGCTCTGGAAGCAGGGAAAGGGGAGTAAGGGGCACAGGTTGTGTTCTTGTCCAGGCTCCCGGTTGAGGACAATGGCCCAGGCAGGGTGACATGCATCCTGGAGATGAATGCATAGATGCACAGATAGTGTCGATGCGAGGGGTTTGGCTTCCTCAACCATGGGATTGAGTTTTGGGTAGAGAGTCTGCTGGGAAGAGATGGGGTCCACCTGACCAATAAGGGGAAGAGCATCTTTGAGCACTAACTCACCAACCTAATGAGGAGGGATTTACACTAGGATCAAAGAGGACAGGTGACAGAAGCTGGGAATGGGTGACAGGGGATGGATTACTCGATGATTACCTGTTCTGTTCATTCCCCCTGAAGCACCTGGCATTGGCCATTGTCGGAATACAGGATACTGGGCTAGATGGATTTTTGGTCTGACCCAGTATGGCCGTTCTTATGTTTTTATGTGACAAAAACCCACAGATAAGCCTAAAAAGGTGACTTTAACAAAGGGCTAGATTTGGGGGGAGGAGGATAACCATGAAATTGCAATAGGATCATAGGACTAACAAGAGGGAAATCCGTGGGGGGAAACTGCTCAACATCTTAGATATCTATACACAAAGGCAAGGAGTCTGGGGAAAAACAGGAAGAACTGGAAGTATTAGTACATACATTAAATTATGACTTAATTGGAGTCACAAAGACTTAGTGGGATAACTTTCATGACTGAAATATTGGTATAGAGGGATATCACTTGTTCAGGACAGGCAGGATAAAAGGGGAAGAGGTGTTGCATTATACATCAAGAAGAGATACACTTGTTCTGAAATCCAGAAGGAGGTGAAAGGCAGACCAGTTGAAAGTCTCTGGGTTAAGATAAAAGAGGTAAAAAATAAGGATGATCTCATGCTAGGGCTCTATTATAGACCACCAGATTAGGAAAAGGAGGTGGATGAGGCATTTGTAGAACACAGAAACATCCAAAACACAAGACCTGATAGTAATGGGGAATTTTAACTACCCAGACATCTGTTGGAAAAGTAATACAACAAAACACAAATTTTCCGATAAGTTCTTGAAACATATCCATGCAACTTTTTGTTTCAGAAAGTGGAGGAAATATTGAGGGGGACAGCCATTTTAGACTCAATTCTGACCAACAGGGAGGAACTGGTAGTCAACCTGAAGGTGGAAAGCAATTCGGGTTAAAATGAAAGTGACAGATTTCATGATTCTAAGGAAAGGAAAGAGTGTGAGAAGCAGAAGGACAATGAACTTCAAAAAAGCAGACTTTAACAGACTCAGAATGGTAGGCAAGGTCCCATGGGAAGAAAAACTAAGAGAAAAAGGAGATCTGGAGAGCTGTCAGTTTCTCAAGAATACAATATTAAAGGCACAACTGCACACTATCCTGATGTGAAGCTAAGATAGGAAGACGAGTAAGAAGCCATTATATCTCCACCAGGAGCTCTTTAATGACCTGAAAATCAAAAGGGAATCCTACAAAAAGTGGAAACGTGGACAAATTGCTAGGGATGAGTACAAAAGAATAGCACAAACATGTAGGGACAAAATGAGAGGCTAAGGCACAAAATGAGTTACACCTAGCCAGGGACATAAAAGGCATTAAGAAGACATTCTTAAAATACATTAGAAACAAGAGAAAGGAAAGTGTAGGCTCTCTACTTAGGGGGGAAAAGAGCTAGTAATTGATGACAACAAGAAAGTTGAGATGTCTAATGCCTGTTTTGCTTCAATCTTCACTAAGAAAGTTAATGGTGATCAGGTACTTACCACAATATTTCAACAAGGGGGAAGGAAACAAGCTAAAATATGGAAAGGACAGGTTTAAGTATAATTAGATAAGTTAGAGAAATTCAAGTCATTAGGGCCTAGTGAAATTCAGCCTAGGGTACTTAAGGAACTAGCTGAAACAGCCTCAGAACCATTAGCAATTATCTTTGAGAACCCTTGGAGGATGGGAGGTCCCAGAGTACTGGAGAAGGGCAAGCATAGTACTTATCTTTAAATAGGGGAACAGAGAGGAGCCAGGGACTGGTCAGCCTAACTTTGACACCTGAAATAATACTGAAGCAAATTATTAAACAATCAGTTTGTAAGCATCTAGAAGATAATAGGGTTACAACAAACAGCCAGCATGGCTTTGTCATGAACATATTAGGCCAAACCAACCTAATTTCCTTCTTTGACAAGATAACTGATCTAGTGGATAGGGGGACCAGTAAATGTGTTATATCTTGATTTTAGTCAGGCTTTTGACAGTCCCACATGACATTCTCATAAGCAAATTAGGGAAATGTAGTCTAAATAAAATTACTATAAGGTGGGTGCACAACTGCTTGAAAAACTGCAATCAAATAGTAGTTATCAATGGCTTGCTATTAAACTGGGAGGGTATATCTACTGGGGTCCTGCAGGGGTCAGTCCTGGTACTAGTCAATCATCTCATTAATGACTTGGATAATGGAGTGGAAAGTATGTTTATAAAATTTGCAGATGACACTAAGCTGGGAGGAGTTGCAAGCACTTTGGAAGATAGGATTAGAATTGAAAATGGCCTTGACAAATTGGAGAATTGATCTGAAATTAACAAGCTGAATTCAATAAAGATAGGTGCAAAGTACTACACTTAGAAAGAAAAAATCAAATGCACAACTACAAAATGGGGAATAGGTGGTAGTACTAGGTGGTAGTACTGCTGAAAAGGATGTGGTGGTTATAATGGATCACAAATTGAATGAGTCAACAATGTGATGCAGTTGCGAAAAAGGCTAATATAATTATTTGTTATATTAGTAGGATTGTCGTATTTATTATCCCACTGTACTTGGCACGGGTGAGGCCTCAGCTGAAATGCTATGTCCAGTTCTGGGCATCACACTTTAGGAAGGATGTGGACAAACTGGAAAGAATCCCGAGAAGAAACAAACAAGACCTTATGAGGAAAGGTTTAAAAAAACTGGGAATGAAGACTGAAAGGGCCCCAATAATAGTCTTCAAATATGTTAAGAGCTGTTATAAAGAGAACTGTGATTGTTTGCCATGTCCACTGAAGATAAGAAAGTAATGGTCTTAATTTGCAGCAAGGGAGAGTTAGGTTAGATAAAGGAAAGTCTTTCTAACTGTAAGAGTAATTAAACTCTGCAATAGGTTACCAATGGATGCTGTGGAATCCCCATCATGGAAGGTTTCATGGAAGGTTTTTAAGAACAAGATAGACAAACACCTGTCAGGGATGGTCTAGTTTTATTTGGTCCTTCATCAGCACAAGGAGCTGGACTTCATGGCCGCGAGGTCCCTTGCAGGCCTACATTTCTAGCATTCTATGGTTTCCATCACTGCTCAGCAGCACATGAATAACTAAGCAGGTTAAAGGGCGGGGGAGATAATTTTTTTTTTATTGAATACTCAGAGGTCCCATGCCCTTTCAACGGTGTTTGAATTAGAACACTGTATAGGGGTATGCTTATGAAGAAAAATAAAACCATCTTATTCTCTGAGAACTGATGCTTCCACTACAGACCATCCAAAAATCAAAGTCCAATGGGCATAAAATTAAACTTCCCTGTTCTTGTAAATACCCACTTTTTCAAAGCATAAAGCTAGCAAGAAAATTTCAAGCCAACTGTCAATCATTTGTATACTGTTAGGATCCACAATAGGTCAGGTACTGTCTACACATACAGGAAGACTCCCCTTCTACCCAATAGGCTTACAAACTGTCTTTAAGTTGTTTTATGATGTCTTTAAATATATTCTAATTGAAAGCTGTGCAGCACCCTGAGTACCTCACTATGGGTTGAGAATGGAATGTGGCAGAAGGTCAGAGAAAGCTAGCATTGCTTTTTCACATCCCATTATTTTCCAGTTCTGTCTAAGATTAGCAGTGAATTTGTTAACATTTCTCAGGAAAGATGATTTCATACTGTTTCTAGACCAACTGGAAATCTTGTGAGATAACATGGTTCATCCATGATTAATTTCATAGTAGACATTTACATTTATTAGGTCATAAACTTTGTGTCAAATAAAGTTGTTGGCAACAGTGTGAAGATATACCTACTGTCAATGATTCTCCCCGCCGGAATGCAAATAAATAGAGCTCTTGAAATCTGCAGATATCCGTGGACCATGTTTGCAGATTGCGGGTCAGATGTGGACACAAATTTTGTATCCACGCAGGGCTCTACAGATAAACATCACTGTAAAATTAACTGATACATTTGTAATTTGACAAGAGACATAGTGATGCATGTTTGCGTCTCAGAGGGAATGATCAAGCTCATAGGCTCCTGAATCGTTATGACTCATCATATAGTATATAGTAGTAGCAGTAGTATTTAACATTATCACCACAATATTACTAAGGTACTACTATATTTAGAAAAATGACTATGCAAAAAGGAACATTATTACTCAACAAAATCTCTGTGAATTCAAAGTCATATTTGATTACTTTTCTGCATCAAATAGTTGTTTACTACTTTCTATTGTTAGAACAGCAGAGCCAATAAAACTATGAGACAAGGACCTAGATTATCTTCTGTCTTATGCACCATCAGCAGAATTGATAACTAATTTTGAATATGGAATCTTTGTTGCTAATAATATTGTCCAGATCCCTGAGGTTGCAGGGTTGCAGGTAGCAAATTACATATAAACTAAGTAAATTTGATATGTAAATCATTGAGAGACAACATACGTGGACCTACACAATGATATCTGCACAGCATGTCCACTTCAAAACAATATTTAATTACAGTGCTTGAAATCAATGATGTGTCATAAAAAACAGAACGCTCCACACGTGGGGAATTTCAAACAATGCATATACTATATCAAAGGGAATTGTAACCAAGTCATGTTACACTTGGTTGTTATCTACCTTACAAAATTTAGACAGTACATCAACTGCTTGTCTCCCTTAGCAATAAGAGTAAACCATTTTTGTGGCTTGAATAAGAAAGCAATTAAGTTATTTTAAAATGTGGGAAATGCCAACTGCCATGAGTGGGTCTAGGCTTTGTTCTACTCTGTGCCAAATTTTTGGAGCTGTGAAGGAAGAAATTTCCCAGAAAATTAATTACAAACTCAAATAAACATTGTTTGTAAAATATAAAACAAAGGTGTGTGACATGCTACTCACCTATGGTGCTAAAAATAATTTGCTCACATGTATCCGCTGCATTTGCATTTTCTCTGAGCATGCAAGTAGCTGGAAATTTTCTTTATACTAACTAAGATGACAGCTATTGTAAATGCTTCGACCAGAAAGAGCTGCCTTTTTGAATAGTTTAAGAAAGTGCTTTGTTCAACTATCTCTTCTTAACACCATTGATTAACTAAAGTGTCAGGCATGCTGTTGTTTGAAATCCTTTCCCCACCCCAAAGCCCCCGAAACCTTATTCAGTTCTACAGAAAATCCTGACCCTTATAAACAAACTTAGCAAACAGATCTTGCACCAAGTTGGCTCTCTGGGGATTCAGAGGGAAATGGAATTCTCTACTTAGGTTGCAGAGCAAGAGCAGAGCTGCTTTGTGGCAGATACTACAACCTTGGGGCTTCTATGATTTTCATATCCCCTGTGCTACCCTTTACCTGTGTGGAAGCACATTCCCTGGCCATGTCTGAGGTGACTCTCCTGAAACGCTCCATGTAGTGGGACTCAGACAGCCACTGTGCAACAGTTGACTGCAGTGTGCAGAGGCGGAGACCTCCTTCTTCTCACCCCAAAAGGGAAGAGCACTGGATCATTGCCTTTGAGGCTCTTATCCTTCTACAAGATTTAGTCCAGGGGGAAGAACTTCTACAGTTACCAAGGGCTGCACCTCAACTGGCCAAACTACAGTATGGGGCAAGTATAATCGCCTCCCCTCTAGTGGGCTTCTTTGCATTTGAAGATGTGTTGGAATTGTCCCTCCCTGGCATGGTATGAGCCCAACCAAGTTCTCCACACAGCAGTGCTCAAGAATAGTAGAAGTCGGGGCATAGAAGCTAGGGATGGAAGATCCACTACTACATGGATCTGTCACACAGGGATCTGCGATTGGCCTGGAGTAGCCTTTGGTGTAGTGATTCTGGAGCTGCTCATCACCCAGAGCAGGGCCGGCTTTCGGAAGTGCGGGGCCCGATTCGAGCGGATTCGTCGGGGCGCCGTAAAGCCGGCCCTGACCCAGAGAGTAGGATTTCCATCCCACATGCATCTGTGTAGGGCCTTCCCTGCCTACCCCTAAATATATATGTATATATAGGCCCCGCGCCTAAGAGGGCCCCACGCCCAGTGGCAGGGCCGCCGGGGTGGGGGCAAGTGGCCAAGAATCCCTTCCCTGGCTAGAGGCTCCTTTTTAATTTTTACTCACCCGGCGTCGCTCTGGGTCTTCGGCGGCACTTCGGCGGCGGGTCCTTCACTCGCTCCGGGTCTTCGGTGGCAGGTCCTTCAGTGCCATCGAAGACCCGGAGCGAGTGAAGGACCCGCCGCCGAAGTGCCGCCGAAGACCCAGAGCGACGCCGGGTGAGTAAAAATTAAAAAGGAGCCTCTAGCCAGGGAAGGGATTCTTGGCCACTTGCCCCCACCCCGGCGGCCCTGCCACTGGGCGTGGGGCCCTCTTAGGCGCGGGGCCCAATTCGGGGGAATTGGTGGAATTGGACTAAAGCCGGCCCTGACCCAGAGAGTAGGATTTCCATCCCACATGCATCTGTGTAGGGCCTTCCCTGCCTACCCCTAAATATATATGTATATAAAGTCTAATAAGGCAACAGAGATTGGCGGGGGGGAGTAAAATGTCACATTACATTTATTTATTTATTTTTGCCTTTTGGAGAGCTTCAAAAGCTTCTCTAGGTGCCACAGGACCCTCTGTTGCTTTTTACAGATTCAGACTAACACGGCTACCCCTCTGATACTTGACACCATGCAAGGCACTGCATTTAGCCGTATGGAATGGAAATCTATCAACCTCATGAAGAAACTTGCACAAATACAGACAGATATCATCTTCCTTTCCAAATGCAAATGGATGGACATCATACCAAATGGACTGAAGGTGAAAAATCCATTGCTATCTACATACTGCACAGACCACAGTGAGAGATTATGCCATACACTATCAAAGAAACTGAGGAACCACCTGATCAGCATCCTATACAGCAAACAGAAAAACATCAAGAAAGAGCTCTCCAACCTGGAGACTTTCATAAATAACCAACCCTCCACACAAATGGACTTTACTAAAATAAGACAGGAGATCTACATTACACACTTCACCTCTCTACAAAGGAAAAAGGACCATAAGCTATCTAAAATCCTACCTGCCACATGGGGTCACAACAGGGGTACCCCTAACTCACCCAGTCAATTTATCCAGCTACACACTCAACCCAGCAGAAGAGTCTGTCCTATCTCGGGGACTCTCTTATTGCCCCAGCACCCCCACGAACATGATGCAGTTCTACGGTGATCTGGAAGCCTACTTTCGCCGCCTCCGACAAAGAATATTTTCAAGATAACACTGAACAGTGCACTGATACACAGATACCCTCCCACCAACAACACAGGAAGAAGAACTCCACATGGACTCCTCCTGAGGGTCGAAATGACAGTCTGGACCTAGACATAGAATGCTTCCGCCGACGTGCACAGGCAGAAATTGTGGAAAAACAACATCGCTTGCCTCATAACCTAAGTCGTGCAGAACGCAATGCCATCCACAGCCTCAGAAACCACCCTGACATTATCATCAAAGAGGCTGATAAAGGAGGTGCTGTTGTCATCATGAACAGGTCTGACTACCAGAAGGAGGCCGCCAGGCAACTCTCCAATACCAAATTCTACAGGCCACTTTCCTCAGATCCCACTGAGGAATACACTAAGAAACTGCACCATCTACTCAGGACACTCCCTACACTAACACAGGAACAAATCAACATACCCTTAGAGCCCCGACCGGGGTTATTCTATCTACTACCCAAGATCCACAAACCTGGAAATCCTGGACGCCCCATCATCTCGGGCATTGGCACTCTCACTGAAGTACTGTCTGGATATGTGGACTCCCTACTCAGACCCTACGCCACCAGCACTCCCAGCTATCTCCGTGACACCACAGATTTCCTGAGAAAACTACAATGCATTGGTGACCTCCCAGAAAACACCATCCTAGCCACCATGGATGTAGAGGCTCTCTACACAAACATCCCACACACAGATGGAATACAAGGTGTCAGGAACAGTATCCCTGATGATGACACAGCACAACTTATTGCTGAGCTCTGTGACTTTATCCTCACGCACAATTATTTCAAATTTGGTGACAATATATACCTCCAGACCAGTGGCACCGCTATGGGCACCCGCATGGCCCCACAATATGCCAACATTTTTATGGCTGACCTGGAACAACGCTTCCTCAGCTCTCGTCCACTCACGCCCCTTCTCTACCTACGCTACATTGATGACATCTTCATCATCTGGACCCATGGGAAGGAGACCCTGGAAGAATTCCACCATGATTTCAACAGCTTCCACCCCACCATCAACCTCAGCCTGGACCAATCTACACGGGAGGTCCACTTCCTAGACACCACTGTACAAATAAGCGATGGCCATGTTAACACCCCCTATACCGAAAACCCACGGACCGCTATGCCTACCTTCATGCCTCCAGCTTCCATCCCGGACACACCACACAATCCATCGTCTACAGCCAAGCACTGAGGTACAATCGCATCTGCTCCAACCCCTGAGACAGAGACCAACACCTACAAGATCTTCACCAAGCATTCTCAAAACTACGATACCCACACAAGGAAATAAAGAAACAAATCAACAGAGCCAGACGTGTACCCAGAAGCTTCCTGCTACAAGACAGGCCCAAAAAAGAAACCAACAGAACTCCACTGGCCATCACCTACAGTCCTCAGCTTAAACCTCTCCAATGCATCATCAGTGATCTACAACCCATCCTGGACAATGATCCCTCACTTTCACAGACCTTGGGAGGCAGGCCAGTCCTCGCCCACAGACAACCCGCCAACCTTAAGCATATTCTCACCAGCAACCACGCACTGCACCATAAGAACTCTAACTCAGGAACCAACCCATGCAACAAACCTCGATGCCAACTCTGCCCACATATCTACACCAGCAACACCATCACAGGACCTAACCAGATCAACTACAACATCACCGGCTCATTCACCTGCACGTCCACCAATGTTATATATGCCATCATATGCCAGCAATGCCCCTCTGCTATGTACATTGGCCAAACTGGACAGTCACTACGCAAGAGGATAAATGGACACAAGTCAGATATCAGGAATGGCAATATACAAAAACCTGTAGGAGAACACTTCAACCTCCCTGGCCACACAATAGCAGATGTAAAGGTAGCCATCTTACAGCAAAAAAACTTCAGGACCAGACTCCAAAGAGAAACTGCTGAGCTCCAGTTCATTTGCAAATTTGACACCATCAGATCAGGATTAAATAAAGACTGTGAATGGCTATCCAACTACAGAAGCAGTTTCTCCTCCCTTGGTGTTCACACCTCAACTACTAGCAGAGCACCTCACCCTCCCTGATTGAACTAACCTCGTTATCTCCATACTGATTTATACCTGCCTCTGGAGATTTCCATTACTTGCATCTGAAGAAGTGAGGTTTTTACCCACGAAAGCTTATGCTCCCAATACTTCTGTTAGTCTTAAAGGTGCCACAGGACCCTCTGTTGCTTTTTACAGATTCAGACTAACACGGCTACCCCTCTGAAAATTGCCTTGGATGTCAGGATAGCCAGTCCTAAAATAGTTCATGCGAGGATTGTCACATACTATTATTGTATCCTTTGCATTGTTACTTTACATTGTTATGATTAATAGGAAGCACGTAGTTGGTTTTAGTGAGGTAGCACCAGTCCACAAGTGAGTGATGTGCCACAATAGTGACTACATGGTCTGTCTTAAACAAGGAGTTTGTGTAATAGCTGTGGGCATTATCTTCTATCTCACAGAAGATGCAAGTCAAGCTTGCAGCTTTTTCATATAGTGAGGAGCTGAATGAACTCCTTTATTCCTTTGCCTTCTCTTGACAGCAATAAAGATGCTGTTTACAAAAAGAAGATAGAGTGCCTGTCTTTCAGATCAAGAACAACTGCTACAGGGCAGCAGCTATCAAATTATTTGGTGTTCCTCTTTAACCAAAGATAGTTATTTTCACAAGCCTCTGGTAAATCTTAATGTTGAGTAGATGTTTAAGTGCATCAGCACTGCACTTAGCCTCAAGCAGTGACTTTCAACATTGCAGCTGGGATGCAGGAGGAGACTCTCATATTAACTCCTTCAGACCTGCCAATGTGACACATTTTAAACAACATGGCTATGAACTTCAGCCATTTTTTCCTATTCCTCCAAAATCTTTTTCTCTCTTTTCAACACTGATCTAGATATCTTGTCTGCCCCACATCATGACCTTTAACTTCCCATTGTGTGAGGCTTAACTCTCCATGCCAAGCTCCAGTACTGAGACTTGATGCAAGAGGGTTCTGTGAAGTCTTAGGGTTTCCTTGTCTCATGCTGTCCCACGCATCTGGCCTGGCATTTCTTGTTATTATTAGAGACAGTCAACATTATTCATGCAAAAAGTTCTTCACAAAACAAGTTGCAAAAAAAACCCTGTTGACATTCCGGCCTTTCCCATTTTTTTGCAAACTGTTCCTGTGACATTTTAAATTGATATTTCAATCAAAATTGTAATCTCAATTTTCAACATTATTGACATTTCTCATTTTCTGGACTATTTTACTGAAAACTAGGTTTTTGGTTAAAAAAGTCTCAGATAATTTCATAAAACAAAAGACAAAAACAAAAAGGGTCTGTTTTGAACCCTGCACAACAGAAACAACTTCAATTGTTTTCACAAAATTGTTTTCCCAATTTTAAATCAATGATTTGTATTTCAGTAGCATTTACGGATGGCACATTCAATTGTGGTCCCACTGTTCTTGATGCTGTACAAACACCTAGTAAGAGAATCCCTGCCTCCAGGAGCGTCCTGCTTAACTAGACAGCCAACAGAGACAAAGGAATTGTCATCCTGATTTTGTAGACAGGAAACCAAGGACTGCAGTGCACAGATCATGCAGGAAGCCTGTGGCAGGGAAGTGAACCCAGATCCCTATTCTAGTGCCTTAACCACAAGACCATTATTCTCAACCAGATTGCTCTTATTTTGGATCAGCCATTCTCACTCTTAGCTGTCAAATTCCTCCTTGACAACCACTTATTTTGCCTGGTTCTTATGTTCCAGTTATCCACCTTTGCCTAGAGTGAGCTACTTCTCCATTTTGATCCCACCTTATTTCCTTAAAAAAATTAAAATAAGAAAAATCAGAATGTGTAATATTTGTTCACCGCACAATAGGATTAATGTTATTTCCCTTCTTGTAATGTAACCCTTCTTACTCCTTCCTGTATCACTTCCCTTTGCTTGTTATCATCATATAATAGATATGTCTATTACAGATACGTAAACTGTCTATTTATGACACAAATATATGGAAATATTGCACTATTCCAGATACTATATGGTAGCTGTTGTGGAAATTTTGTCTGTAATCTGATTGCTGTAAAATATTTAGAAGCACTGACACAATATTAGAGGGGCCCATATTTTTTACATAAAATTTTAAAATACCCATTTTCTCTAGCATATGTAAATATTTCAGAGTAGACTATCCCATGGCATTCACTGACCTGTTTGGCATTTTCTTGAACACTTCAACATTGAACAAAATAACAGCACAGGGAGGCATAATTCCATGAAAGAGTGACACAAGGGAGACAGCATTATTCAGGAGCTAATTTTCAAATAAACAACGTGCCAAATTTCAGTACAATTAATACTTATGTTCATTGCCAGTTACTAATTCTCTGTCACTTCCAATGCACACACTTCACTGGGTGGATTCAATTCATACTGATACTTAAACCATAACAAGCAGGAGCTACAGTAAACTGAAAGTACAGGCATCATAGACTGGAACCATTTTTGCCAAATCCTGGAACTAATTTTTACTACTGACTCCTAATCATCTGAAAATACAGATTTGTAATGCAAACACTGAGAAATCTTGAATTAGAGATATCCTAGACAGCAATCTCTAAACCCGGAGTTAAACTAATATTATTGAAATTGATGTAGGAATGAATTGCTTGAATATACAGCAAATAAAACATTCATAAATCATGGAAATTTTCTTTCTGAAAACTGCTATTTATCATAATTTTAAAGGGACCAGTGGTGACATAAATCCTATCTGGAACTTCTACCTGCAGCTTTCAGAACTGTCAGATTTTCTGCAGTGCAATGAAAAACTCCCAGTGGCTGACCAAATGAAACAGTTCCCTGAGCTCACCTGGAAGCATAAATCTTTTGGACACACTGAATCAACTGCTAATTTAATGTCTGTCATTTTTACGGAAATAAAAGTTTTAAAGCCTTCAAGTTCTGTTATTTTAAAGTATGTTTTTAGTAAAAACAAAAATAGATTGTCTGTTTTTATAAAAAAAATTTTTACAGTCAGTTTTAAGTTTTAGGACTGAGTGGTCCCATTAAATATAAGGGAATAAAGTTCTGACAATGTCAGAACAGCATGTTAACTCCTAATGTTTGGACAGTTAATGTATAGTTCTCCATTTGGCAACATCTTAACCTCAGAAAACCTTTTGTACTCTTAAGTGTGGTCTTGGATACTGCTAAATTTTAAATATATTTATTCTGGACTGATAGCCATAGTATTATTAGTGTGAATCTTAGAAGCTCAATGCCCACACTTATATTCTGTTGTGACATAAATTTACAATCCTTTTCTTTAATAGCCCATACTGCTGCTTTACCAAACTCTCTCTATATAATAATCCTGTGGATACAAATATTTGTGCTGTTGTTTCATTAGCAATTACTCTTAGGTGGCAAAAGTAGTGGTTGTTATTTTCTGATGAAGAATTCTGAGTGACATTTTCAGATGTGCCCAATGTTAGCATAACTCTGTTCTCACTGAAGTCATTGGCAAAACTGACTTCAATGAGAGCAGATTTAGGTCAGTGCCAATGGCTTTGGAAAGTCCCATGTATACTTATATCACATAATATGATAAATTCCATCTGGTTTAAAGATCTTGAATAAGAGGCTGCAGAAAAAGGTCTTAACTTTTTTGGAAAGTGCTGAGATGAAATTTGTGAACATACAATAAGAAGCTAAAATAGGTGAAGACTTGCATACTTCTGCCTACCTCAAACATCACTTCATGGTCACTGTCAACTTGAGCATGCAGGCTTTCTTTAAGAAAAAGGAATAAACAATGAATCCAAAGGAGCCCACTATCCCTGAGTGGTTTTGTTCCTGGTTATATAGCTGCAATTGCCTATTATAAAGAAGATACATATAAGCCCCTGCAAAAGTGACCCAAATAATAATGAGAAATTACAGCTAGGTTTGCATGTTCTCAGCTGTGCATGCTCATAGAACATGTGATATATAGAGCATGGCCCTTTATTTTAGTGTGTAGTGTCTGTAGCTGAGCTGGGCATTGACCTAGATCTCCTGACTGCAAATCTAGTGCCTTACTGTGACACAGGGCCAGAAAGGGTTAAGCATCCTTCAAGATAAATGACCCAAATTCAACTTCTAGGGACATATTATTAGATAATATTTGTGGGTTTTTGTGTTTACATATATATTGTTGGAGGTTAACAATGTAACCAAAGAGTTCCTGTCTATGCTGTATTCTGTTAATTCCGAGATCAAAAGGACATCTTAACAAGGACATTTAAATGAAATATAAAAATAGTGATATCACTGTATTCATCTCTGTTTGAAATGTATAGCAAATCACTTGCGAATGGTGGAAAACAAGCGATTGCCTTATGTTAATCCCTGTAGCTAATTATCAGTGATGCTTAGAAAACAGGTCTACTTCAAAGTCTCCATGATTGCCTACTGTTCGCCTAAGGACTCTGAGCTGTCAAGAGAGGATCTGGAACTGTATAAAAGTGTCTTGGGTCCTGATCCTTTTTATCTCAGATCTGCTTGATGCTTTATCCAGGGGAAGCTTGGGTCATAAGATTGAGATCTCCAGTCCCATCTGGATCATCCTCAATATGAACATTGAACTATAACCTATGGACTAATTCTGAAATAACTCTTTGCAACTGCAAAGCTCACCATCTCTACTCTGAAACTGTACTCATGTCTGTATGTATGCTGATCTTTTAACCAATACTCTCTCTCTTTTCTTTATTAATAAATATTAGCTTAGTTAATAAGGATTGGCTGTAAGCATGTATTTGGATAAAATCTGAAATATTCATTAACCATTAATGTGTCTGATCCTTTGGGATTGGTAGAACTTTATTATATGAATAATAAGATTTTCACTTATCCTCATCATATTTGACTTGGGTGTTGGGGTGGAGGCCTAAGGCTGGGTTGCTTTAAGGGAACTGTGTTGTTGGCTTCTGGGTAACGAGTAAGGTATTATGTGCTGGCTTGTTACATGTAAGTATTGTAATATCTACCAGCTTTGGGGATTGTCTGCCCCATTCTTTGCAGTTTACTCTAATTGAGTAACCTCAGTGTGGCTCCCCTGGGACTCTGGTCACACTTAGGGCTTGTCTACACTGACACTTTATAGTGCTGCAACTGTCTCGCTCAGGGGTGTGAAAAAACACCCCCCTGATGTAGCAAGTTTCAGGGCTCCCAGCGCTGGTAGCTAGGCTGGTCGTGGAGGTGGTTTTTTTAGAGCACTGGGAGCCACGGTAGCACTTTAACGTCGCCAGAGAAGACCTGCCCTTACTCACTGAACTACATTGCTTCACATACTGTATTTGTTGTAAAAAACTTCCTATTGCCACTGCATACGGTGTTCCACGAAGGAATAAAAATAAGACTACAGTTACACCAAACAGTAGATATTAGTAAACATATTCATTCGCTTTATCTTCTTATTCCACGTACAGTCATTAGGAGCAACCTTCGTAACTACTACAGGATCAACAATAGCAATTAACTTCTCATTTTTCCTGTGCCTTTTTCTCTGCCTTTCTTTTTTGTTGCTCCTTAGAAGCTTTTGTTTAGCAGTATAAAGTGTTCCAAAGCCTGAGGTTAATAAAGAGAGATCAGAAACAGCACCACCCAAACATTTTCTCATTTTCAAGTTGACAAAAATGGCCAGTTGCCAAGACCAAGCATCAGTAAACTAGTGGAAACAAATGTTTACTTCAGAATATTTACAAGCTTTAATCTTGGAGGAATCAGTCGCTCCATTTTGAGGGTGTTTGGTTTTGTTTCCATTATTTATCCAGGTCTGTCTGGCAAAAATTAGATACTAACTGCAATCCCATATGTGGCATGTAGCCCAGATGGCTTCATTTCTGTTTTATGCTTATATTCAGATGACAAATGAATTTGTCTGAAAACTTATCCTAAATGGAAATGTTAATCTAACCTTCTGCGCTTACATGACATGAAAATATCTCACCAAACCCTATAAAAGTGTGTAAATCCTTTTCTAAAATGAATAAAATAAACACACACAGAGTATACTCTGAGGAATTATTATTATTGGTCTTAATTTGTGCTGGGTGCTTACAAAACCAGTGCTTAAATTGTGCTGAGCCCTGGAACCTTTAGGCTTGGCAGGTCATAGCCCTGGCAGCTCTGGGCAGTGCTTAATTTGTGCTGGGGCTTGCTGGGGCTGAGCCCTGGCACCTCTGGGCTTGTCACGTCAGTTGCTGGTCTTGGCATGGGCAGCAGGAGGCTCATGCTGCCGCTGCTTTGCCAACAGGTTCCAGAACTGCCATCTCACCCACACCCCTTTGTAAAGCCAGCAGCGCGCTGAGCCTGCCAGATGCCCAGCGGCTGAAACTAAATCGGTGTAAGCTGAATTCCCGCATCCTGGGCTGTGAGATCTTTAAGGCCGGGGTTGCCATTGGCCTCTTGCCTTCCTGTGGGGGTTCCCATGAGGAAGCTGCTGCCCCCTGGGAAGCCCAGGAGAGACAGAGACTCCCCAGTGCTGGCAGCAAGGAGGGAGGTAGGCGTCAGGGACTGGGGGGAGGTGACAATGCAGCCGGGGCACAGTGCGGGGCAAGGGGAGCTGGGCATCAGGGTCTGAAGAAAGCTCCAGGAGGTAGCCTTAGAGCTGTGGGCAGGGTCCTGACGGGGGAGCTGGAGCAGGAGCACGGAGCAGTCAGAGCTGGGTGCACATGAGGCACCAGGGAGAGAGCCAGCTCTGCGCTCCAGCCGGGGGTGCTGACCCCCACGGTATCTATGATCCCAGCTGCCACAGCCCCTAGCAGCAGCCATGTTCAGTGGGCTTGGCACCCTCCCCCCCCCCCGCAGGGGACCCACACCGAGATGAGGTCGGAACTAGGGCCAATCCTGCACCCACTTGCATGAGAGGTGGGGCTCTCTTCCCCCGAGGAGATTCCAGCTGGGCAGAGCGATCCGGGCACAGGTGGTGGGTCCCACAGCCCCTTTGACAGGAGTGATGGAAAATTAACACCCACCCCTGGCATTGAGAGCGCAATGGGGATGAAGGTGGTTGGGGTGGCAGCACTGCTCTCCTGCATCTCCTGCCCCATTTGGAAACCAATGGTGTATACTCGTCCCACCCCTACCCGGACAATCACACAGGGTGTATGGGGTATGTTTGATGTTTGGGGTGGGTATTTGTGATGGGGGGTGGGATGGGGGGTGCATGAGGATAGGCAGGGTAGGATGTATGGGGGATGTGGGATAGGGGGTGCATCAGTGCTTAATTTGTGTAGGGGCAGGGCCGTCCTTATCCATATGCAAAGTATGCAACTGCATAGGGCACCAGGAAATTTGGGGCAGCAAATTTCCTGGTGCCCTGTGCAGCTGCGTGCTGCTCCAGCCCCTGCTCTGGCTCTTCCCCAGGGCCTCCGCCTCTTCCCACCCCAGCCCGCCCCCACTCCCCTGAGGACTCCAGAAGCGGTTGGGCGTGCATTCACTGGTAAGTAGAGCGACCTGGCCCCAGCCTGCTCCACTCCCCTGGCTCCCAGCCACACCGCCGGCGAGTGCTGGGGGGGCGGTTCCCCACTCCCCCCAAGCCTGGAAGCCAGGGGAGCAGAGCAGGCTGAGGCCGGGTCACTCCACTTCCTGCAGGAAGTGGCCAGCCCCCCTCCCCTCTGTCCTCCACGGAAGCCTGGGGCCAGCCCCCCCACTCCCTGCTGCGGAGGCCTGGGGCCCATGAAGGGGCTGCATAGGGCACCAAAATAGCTAGGGATGGCCCTGTGCAGGGGCTTGACTGGTCCGAGCTCTGGCACCTCTTCCATTACAAATTAAGCAATGTACAAGACTATGTAAAATTTTGTATGAAGCATACAGTGTAAGGTATCATTTGAAAACTCATGATTTGCTGATCATTATTGTCCTCCTAAAATATATGTGGCAACATTGTATGTAAAGATATGATTCCACTATATAATATTACCAAGACATGTTCCAACTAGGGCTGTCAAGAGATTAAAAAAATTAATCGTGATTAATTGCGCTGTTAAACAATAATAGAATAGCATTTATTTAAATATTTTGGATGTTTTCTACATTTTCAAATAAATTCATTTCAATTACAACCCAGAATACAAAGTGTACAGTGCTCACTTTATATTTATTTTTGATTACAAATATTTGCACTGTAAAAAAACAAAAGAAATAGTATATTTCAATTCACCTCATACAAGTATTGTAGTGCAATCTCTTTATCATGGAAGTGCAACATACAAATGTAGAATTATATACAAAAAATAAACTGCATTCAAAAATAAAACTATGTCAAACTTTAGAGCCTAGACATCCATCAGTCCTACTTCTTGTTCAGCCAATCGCTCAGACAAGAAGTTTTTTTAAATTTGCAGGAGATAATACTGCCTGCTTCTTGTTTACTATGTCACCTGACAGTGAGAAGCAGCATTTGCATGGCTCTGTTGTAGCCGGCATTGCAAGATATTTACGTGCTACATGCACTAAAGATTCATATGTCCCTTCATGCTTCAACCACCAGAGGACATGCGTCCAGTGCTGATAATGGGTTCTGCTCAATAACGATCCAAAGCAGTGCAGCCCGACACATGTTCCTTTTCATCATGTGAGTCAGATGCCAGCATCAGAAAGTTGATTTTCTTTTTTGGTGGTTCAGGTTCTGTAATTGCTGCATTCAAGTGTTGCTCTTTTAAGACTTCTGAAAGCATGCTCCACACCTTGTCCCTCTCAGATTTTGGAAGGCATTTCAGATTCTTAAACCTTGGGTCGAGTGCTATAGCTATCTTTAGAAATTTCACATTGGTACCCTGTTTGCGTTTTGTCAAATTTGCTGTGAAAGTGTTCTTATAATGAACAACATGTGCTGGGTCATCATACAATACTGTTATAACATGAAATATATGGCAGAATTCGGGTAAAACAGAGCAGGAGACATACAATTCTCAAGGAGTTCTGTCACAAATGCAATTAATGCATTATTTTTTTAACGAACATCATTAGCATGGAGGCTCGTCCTCTGGAATCATGGCCAAAGCATGAAGGGGCATACAAATGTTTCGCATATCTGGCAAGTAAATACTTTGCAATGCCGGCTACAAAAGTGCCAGGCGAATGCCTGTTCTCACTTTCAGGTGACATTTTAAATAAGAAGCCAGCAGCATTATCTCCCGTAAATGTAAACAAACTGGTTTGTCTTAGCGATTGGCTGAACAAGAAGTAGGACTGAGAGGACTTGTAGGCTGTAAAGTTTTACATTGTTTTGTTTTTGAGTGCACTTATTTAACAAAAAAATTCTACATTTGTAAGTTGCACTTTCATGATAAAGAGATTTCACTACAGTACTTGTATGACGTGAATTGAAAAATACTATTTCTTTTGTTTATTTTTACAGTGCAAATATTTGTAATAAAAATAATAATATAAAGTGAGCAGTGTACACTTTGTATTCTGTACTGTAACTGAAATCAATATATTTGTAAATGTAGAAAAACATGAACAATATTTAATAAATTTCAATTGTTATTCTTTTGTTTAACGGTGCGATTAAAACTGCGATGAATTCCAATTAATTTTTTTGATCGCGATTAATTTTTTTGAGTTAATTGCAGGAGTTAACTGCAACTAATCAACAGCCGTATTTCCAACATGTTCTGGAGGACAGTCACAAACAAAAGGCCAGCCAATGCCTCAGCCAGGTGTCAATGAGATCAAAGGGACCATCACCTGATTAAGTGGCCACTCTTCAGCAGGAGAGAGGGTGTGGGCAAAAGATCTACATTTTGACAAAGAAGTAGTTTAAGGTTCCTGGCCACACCAACTTTCTGTCTCCTGAACATCAGCTGGAGATAATTCTTGCACAAGAGAAAGAGCTATAAAAGGGGAAAGCAGATGCCTCAAATTATCTCCCCCTTGCATCTCTACCCACAGCATCATCAACAAAGGAAGCAGCATTGGACGAGAGGTGGGGGGTGGGAGGGGAGATCCTGACTGAAAGAGGTTCAGCCAGTAAGGCTGCTGGAACATGTGGTGAGAGAAACCTTTGCTTTGTAGTCACTTAGCTTGTTAAGTTAGGTGTTAGTTGCCTTTTACTTCTTTGTAACCAATGCATATGTCTCATTACTTTTAGTCACCTAAAATCTTTCTTCTGTAGTTAATAAACTTGTTTTGTTGTTCTATCTAAACCAGTATGTGTTTGGATTGAAGTGTTTGGGAAACTCCATTTGGCATAATTAGATTTGTGCATATCATTTTCTATTAATAAATGACGGACTTTATATGAGCTTGTATTGTCCAGGAGAGAGCTGGGCTGTATAAGACACGCATTTCTGGGGAAAAGTCTAGGGCTGGAAATTTGCTGTTGTTGCTCTGCTGTGTAATTCATGAGTGGCTGGCTATAGCACTCATGCAGTATAGCTGGGAGTGATTTACACGTTGGTGACTGTTTGTGAGTGACCAGGAGTGGTAGCTGTCACAGCGAAGCAAGGTAAAAGGCACCCCAGGTTGGAAAATTAAGGGGATACAGCTGTACATTAGTGCAGATTGTACCCTGGATAATCTCACATATTCCTTAGTCAAGATTCTTTAGTTAACACTAAATACAGGGTAAATACGCGAAAGATTTTACTCTATTTGATATCTGAAGCACATATGGGGAACTAACAACTAAACAATTAACAATCCGGATTATTAAACTTACATATATGTATCTTGTTTTGTAATTTGTCACAGTCACCATCTTGACTGACATTAAGGGCTGGGGACGACTAGAGATGAAAGTATTGGTGTCTCTATAGCTTGAACTAAAGAGCCAGGCTCCAGAGCTGACAGCTGAAACAGACCTTATTCTTTGTGGATCAGGCCAACTGAAGGACCTGATATACGTACCATACATGAACCAGTGGATGACATACACTAAAAAAAAGATTGTCACTGAGTTATTTTCTCCATTTCATTCATTCCTTGTATAACTTGGTTAACAATAATTTACACCACAGCATTAAAATATAAACAGACTGGGCCAGATTTTCAAAAGACCTCAGCTTTTACTTAGGGGCCTAAATGAAGTGGCCAGTTTTAAAAAAAATGCTTGTTGACCAACACTGTTCTCAAGAACACTGAAAATAATTGGAGCTGAGCTCTTTTGAGGCTCTGTCAACTTACTTTAATTGCTTAAATAAAAGCGGTGGCCTCTTGACAATCTGGCCCCAGTTGTGGGTGCTGAACACTTTTAACAATCTGGCCTGTAAGTGTCTATATCTAAACCAGTTGTGGTCAGGTATTCTGAACCAGACCTAAACAATATGAGTTGGTTAATCAGACGAAGTGTTTGTGCTACGGTATTTTGATATTAATTCACCACTAACAACATTGCTTTCCATAATTAAATCAGCGGGTTATATACCAGAGATAGTAAAGAACTATTTAAGCTCAAGGACAATGCTGGCACCAGAAAAAATGGATATAAACAGGCCATGAACAAATTCAGGCTGGAAATTAGAAAAAGATTTGTAAGCATCGGAAGGTTGAAGTTCTGGAATACCTCCCAGTAAGAGTTGTGGGGGCAAATAATTTAATTAATTTTAAGAGTGATCTGGACAAATTTATGAGTGTGATTGTATGGCAGGGTTGCTTGTGATGGTCGAGGGCAGGACTCAGCAGCCCTGGGGCTCACTTCCAGTTTATGTTTCATGTTTCAAAAAGCTCATGCTTCAGGGTTTCAGCTGGCTGCTTGCAGGGATCAGGAAGGATCCCCTCCTCCCCCAAAATGTATTCTGTTTTTTTAAGTTTTTTGTTTGTCTCCTTCCTCTGAAGCATCAGGGATGGCCATGGCTGGAGATGGGATATTGGATGGGGAGGGCCAGGATGGTGGCCCCAAGCATTCGCTCTCTGAGGTGGTACCAAGCATTCTCTCTCTCAGGTGCTTGGATGGCTATTTCTTGCTTACATGCTCAGGGTCTACCTGATTGACCTATGTGGGATGGGGAAGGTATTTTCCCCAAGGTCACATTGGCAGTGACCCTGGGTTTTTTTTGTTTTTGTTTTTTGCCTTCCTCTGTAGTGTGTAGGTGCAGGTCACTTGCCAGGATAATCTGGATCTCTCTTACTGAACCATTTCCCTGCTGTTGTGATGGCCTCAGGCCCTGGTGCCCCACAGTCCCTCCTATCCTCTGCCTGTGGAACATAATAGTCTAATCTCCTGTGGGCTGGAATACTTTGGTTTCATTTTGGTTGTTGAGTTTAGTGTGCAGGCACTAGGTGGTCTGTTATAGACATGAGATCAGACTAGATGATCTAGCTATTCCTTCCAGCTTTAATCTCTGTGATTCTAATATTTCACTGTGACACTAAGGACTTACATCATGGCACCGTATCATACCATGGAGCAGCCAAGTAGAACCCTGTCATCCAAGAGTTCAGAAAGATCACAGAGATAGGTTTCTCCAGTATGAACAGAACATTGTCTTAAAAAGGCACATGATATTGTTCTGTAGTAAAAGTAGCATTTTTTTTAATAGATCAGTTACAGTTACTAATTTGTTTTGCTGAAACGGCCATGTCTGCATTATAATTAGCCTATTCCTGAGTTACAGTAAGGAGAATGGGAAATGAACTGTAGGCTGTTACAATTAAATACTATATCATAGCTCTCGCTCTCTCTCTCTCCACAACAAGACAGTTATAAACCTGCCTGATAAAAATAATTTTGCTGGTGCACACTTTCTAAATGAAGACAATAATTATGGCTTCATTCACAGAGCAATCAAAAATAAGCATCTTTTTTAAGCACAATTGAAGTTACCTCTGAATTAATTAGTTCTGATAAAAGAACACCTATCACTCACTTCTGTTTTATGGCTTGATGTGAAGCAGGAATAATAAACCATGACAAAAGACAACTGCAGAAATGTGAATACTAAAAATAAAAATAAAGTCAGTTATGCAGAACCATAATCCTCCCTCATGCTAGAATTATTTTAGGTGATGGAAGGGAAATAGAATTATAATATAGTCACTAACAGGCAGTTGAAAAGATTTTGGCTTCACACTAGTGGTCCTCCTTCGCCATTTTTACAAGTGGACTAGAATTATGCTTGCAAGACTAATTCTTGCACAATAAAACAAAGGAAATGAAAACGATGAAGGACAACATTTTACTGAATGTAAAAATACAAGTGCATTTGCTGCTGTTATTAATTGTTATTACTGAGCTCTATTATGAAATGTTTGCTCCATGTACATCCCGTTTATTGCTGTCCATATTGTTAGAGTCCCAGCAATAATTATAAAAACAGAGTGATAATTTCTAATTTCTTACATAAAGTAAATTGCAAAATATTTCCCTTGATTTTTATTAATGTATTTAATTTTCCACACTCAGACACAGATTTAGATTTGTGAGTTTCTCTTCTTATCAAATCTAGACATTTACATTTGTTCCTGTTTCAATTATACCAGTCCTTTAGTTTAATAAAGATCATCAGTAACCAGATTTCCCTTCCTTTTACCCTGACGTCACTCGAAGAAGAGAGATTGCAACAACTCCTTGAATTTCTTTGGGATTATGATTGAACCATAAATGGATTTAAGAATAAAGGTCTAGAAGGTAAACAGAGTATGGGAGCCCAGTGATGAAACATTAATCAGATCATTAAATTTATGAATTTTATGAAAGGTATACATAGATATACATTCAGCAAATCATTTTCCATTATTCACCTAGTTCTAGTAAGGTTCTTGAGTGAGAGACCCTCCATCAGGTAAGGGACTGACAAAGACTCACCTCAAAGAGGGCCCAGTTGGGCCCAGAATTTCACATTCATGATGTTAAGACTCTGAGGCAGATCCAGAAATAGACCTGCATTAGAAACAAACCCAAAGGCAAAGGGCTTTCCAGGAATGGAATAAAGATGTACAAATAAAGTTAAAATGACTGGCCTGAGCAGACATGCCCAAAGTATAGTGGATCTGATTTATCAACGTTGCACTGACTTGCTCTCAAGTCTACTCACAGCAGTTTTGTTACTGAGATATTTTTACTCTCTTGATTACAATGGTCTCTACTTTGCATTTTCACTTTACCTGTAATACTAGATAACTGTGGCTAGCACTGTTGGTGGGTGGTAGGACAGTAGCTTCTGAAATTGCTTACTAAGCACAACAGGAGTCACAAATTATAGGTGTGAATCTGAAAAATCTAGGTATTAGTACTATATTAACTAAGGGGGAAAATACATTTAAGATTGGAAGCTTGTATTTTGGGTTGGAATTCAGTTGGATTAAAGAACATGTCCATGCCTAGCCTACCCATTGTATCTAAAGTGTTAGTATTTATAAAACAGAGATTCTACCACTGGGAAGCATGCTGTTGCTTTAGTTAATCAAATCTAGACATTTGCATTTGTTCCTGTTTTAATGATACCAGTACTTTAGTTTAAAACAGGGGTAGTTGCATGACAATTTGTGGTGACATTACTGTGCTATATAAGTGACATATAACTAAGAATTTCACTGTTGTATGCAGTTTTATCATCACTGTGTTGGTTCCAGGATATGAAAGAGACAAGGTGGGCGACATAATATCTTTTATGGGACCAAATTCTGCTGGTGAAAGAGACAAGCTTTCGAACTCCACTCTCCACAAAGAGCGTGTCTCTTTCACCAGCAGAAGTTGATACAATAAAAGATATTACCTCATTCATCTTCTCTCACTCATGTGACCAAGAATGAAGGTATCTTTAGCATCAAGGAAAAAGCTGACTGATCCAGGATTCAAAATCTGCAGTGAAGCAGACACATCTACACTACTGATTGCCCAAGAAAATAAGTAGGAGAGCAACAATCATTTTGATAAATGTTACTCAAAAATCAGTTTAACTACAGCTTTACACAACTTTAAGATGCTTCTTACATACATTTTGCTTAATGGACTGCAAAATGTCATGCAGCTGAAAATAGCGGTCCTTTTAATTCTTTGAATTCCCCATAAATGGAATATTTGTTGTCCTGTCACACATCATCCTTTTCAGAGCAAGTGATTACATTAAGTAGATTACAAATGCAGTCAATAAAAATGGTATAAGATTATAACAAGATTTTCTTTGTAAGGAAGATAAAATGGTTGGGACTGCAAGATTCCACAGTAGGAGAGACATATGGGGGAAATGGGTCATGGTTCAGGTATACATATCAGTAAATTCTGGGATTTAAATCTGGTTATTGAAATCTAGTTGCTTATTCACAAAAGTATGCAAGGGATGTTTAATCCTTTAACAAACAGCTGAATTTTTAAAATTGTATTTGCATGAGGAATTTTTCAGGCTACCCGTTCCATACTCATTTTCATCCCATTACCCTTAGTTATGCACCTATGCAGCATCTTACACACGTCCCCTCTCATTTTCACATTATTTATCAGTATTGTTTATTATTTGTATTATGTCACCTGTGCTAAGCTCTGTACCAAACACATAGTAAGAAACAATCCTGGCCCCACAGAGTTTGTAATCTGAGGCCCCAGTTTAGGAAAGCACTTCAGCAAGTCCATCCTAATTCAGAATTTAAGCACATTCTGAATCGGGATGGACTTGCTTTAGTGCTTTCCTGAATAGGGATGTGTTCCTAAGGCAGAGCCTAAACAGATAATGTAGACAAAGGGTAAGAGAAAGGAAGTAGTATTGTCCCCATTTCACAGATGGAGAACTGAGGCATAGAGAGATGAAATGAATCACCCAAGATCACTCAGGAATCTGTGGTAGAGCTAGAATAGAATCCAGTTTTCCTGAGTCCCAGCCTCGTGTCTTAACACCACAGCACTAACCTTCCTCCCTAGTAACACTCAAATCTAGAATCACACAGTGGTTCCTACCTGGAGAGGCATAGCCCTCAGGTGGATCATGATGGGGCAGTTGGAAAGTCACCTGAATGGCTGAGAAAACAATTGGAAGACTCTCCTGGTCACTGATACTCAGCAGAAATCAGGAGAGGGCAAGGAATTAGTGTTGCCAGCTCTTGTGATTTTATTGAGAATTTTACAATATTTGAAGGTTTTTTTTATTCAAGCCACAGCTTTTGGAGCCATGTGTGTAAATGTGAATTTCAGCTGTCATTACTAGCCATTGTATATGTAAAAAAAGCTTGAAAATGTGAAACCAAAGACACAAACACCAGAAGGCAAATAAAAATAACCCACTAAAATAAATTGTTTTCAAAAATCTCATGATCTCTTGGGGCTGGATTATTGAATGCTTAAAACTGGCCATACTGGATCAATTACTCTGTCCCTCTTCCTTTTGTTCCTGAACTTGGTAAAAATAATTCCTGTGATGTTGCACTCCATATGCTTTATGAAAATATGCTTATGAATGTGAATATGATGTAACTGGAATATGCTTTATGCAAAAGGTTTCTTGTAAGATGTCATTACAAAGCTTATAATCTACTGAGTGTATTCATCATATTTGTTTGCATGTAATATTTCTATGTCTGGAGTTAGAAGAATAAGATATAAACTTGTATTACTGATATGAACATATTAAATGGAAGCCATTAAGGGTGCTTCAGAATCAATGAACTGTAAATGGCTCTGTTTACTTGCAAATCTTCCTGTGTAGGTGTGGGCCAGCCCAGGATGAATGGAGGCTGTGGTCTCACAGGACATGTGACCATGTCACATGATACTGGAATCTATCTTAAATCTGGTATTTTTCCATTTAGAAGGAGGGGTGGGGACCCAGAGAGACAAAAGATTCCTGCCTTGTGCCAAAGCTATAAAAGGGTGTGAAGCAGGACAAAGGAGGCTGGCAGTCATGAGAAAACTCCTGCTTACCACCTGAGATGTCTGCTGGAACTAACAAGGACTGTACCAGGGGAAAGGATTGGGCCCATACTAGGAAGGAGTCTAGTCTGTGAAAGACGCTTATTGAAACATCACTGATGGTGAGTTTCTTAATGTATTAGGCTTAGACTTGCATGTTTTTGCTTTATTTTGCTTGGTGACTTACTTTGTTCTGTTATTACTTGAAACCACTTAAATCCTACTTTTTATACTTAATAAAATCACTTTTGTTTATTAATGAACCCAGAGTAAGTGATTAATAGCTGGGGGAGCAAACAGCTGTGCATATCTCTCTATCAGTGTTATAGAGTACGGACAATTTATGAGTTTACACTGTATTATACAGAGTAAAATGGATTTATTTGGGGTTTAGATCCCATTGGGAACTGGGTGTCTGGGTGCTGGAGAGGTAACCTGCTGAGCTGTTTTTGGTTAAAGTCTGCAGTTTTGGGGGCATGGCCCAGACCCTGAGTCTGTGTTGCAGTGGAGTAGCGTGTCTGGCTCAACAAGACAGGGTTCTGGAGTCCCAAGCTGGCAGGCAAAATGGCCTCAGAGGTAATTTCAGCACATCAGGTGACAGTCCAAGGGGATCTCTGTGACCGAACCCATCAGAATTCCCTCCTGCCTAAGCCCACACTGTTCTCAGTTCTGGGGAGCCAGCATTACAACCTCTTGAAGCAGCACAATTCTAGAGATGAGCACCATGTCTGTGGCAGGCCAGGTGGCGGTGTAGGGGAAGAGAAGCATCCCCAGAAGCCAACATTAGCCACCAAAGTTGGTTTGGATTTGATAGTGATGAAATTTTATGAGCCATTTTTTGCAAGATGTTTGCACCAAATAGGAAAACTTCACAAGATCTTGCAAGAAGTCACTGCTGTCATAGTGGATTGCATCTGAACTGGATCTGGAAAATAGGCTTGTTCTGGATCTAACACAAAACCATTTAATCCTTCCTCCCCACTCACTCCTACAAAAGGTATGTATTCAAATTTGAGTTTCTGACTCATGCCTACCTCTAGCTGCAAAGTGTGAGGGGATGGGAAATGAGGAGAGGTTGATACTACACACTGATGCCCTAATTATATGTGTGTGTTTGGGGCATATTCCCCAGGCTCTTTGAAGTTCACAGGCCACACCCATAGATGCCTTATATGCCTTTATTCCTGTCCCAAATAATTGAGTATGCGGCACATTTCCATTTTCTGAAACCAGTATGTTTTGAATGTTAACTTTTTTCTCAAAAGAGATGAACACAGAACTAAGTATTATTGGGCAAACAATGAAGCAAATCTGTAATCGCTCCTAAGTACCATAGTGACTATATGCTTCAAAAATACAGATATTTCATGTAATGGAGGAAGGTGATCTCTGTCTCAGGAGAAAAACAGAAGACAGTGAGTTATAATTTGTGTTCTGGAAGTCCCCATAACTTGGTAGGTGCTGTCCAGAAAACAGGAAAAAAGTGCAAAAAAACTGAAGATGACAAGCAACTTACAAAGAGTGTGTGTGTGGGGGAAGGGATATGATTAAAATATGTACAATTTTTATTAAATACACAAACTATATCCTCAACTGACCCTCAACCTTTGATAGTTTGCCAATTTGTTGCAGACCAAATGGAAGCTGTGAGTGTTGAGGAGATTGCTGAATAAGATGAAGGTAAATTCAGGGAGCACAGAAAAAGAAACAAAGAAGTTGTGTAAGAAACAGGTAATACTTCTCCATTCTTCTTTGTGATGTGAAGCTTATTTCAAACTCTGGCCATATGAGCCTTTGGGATACTCACTGAAGAAAACGGATCCCATTAATCCTGCAGTTGGACTTATCCAAGGTTACGACAGTCAGGCTACAATTCTGAATTGTCAAAAGAGCTAAGAAATAATAGCATTGACCCTCCCTGCCCCACCCATCAACATATACTGTAGTTGTATATGATTATGCAATTATATATTATTGCCATTACCATGCAAAAACCTGTAATACCTCTAATTAGCACAGTAACGATCTGAGGCACAACAAAAGAAAAGAAAGACAGTCTTTTTGTAAATAGAAAATGTTGTGCCTTCCAACAAAGTTTCTGTTTCATAACCATATCATCATAGGGGATAATAATACTCTAAAGAATCAACTTTTTCTCATAGCTACTCATTGCATTTTTCACCAAATCACCGGTACCTCTAAATGATGCCTCCTGTTGTATCCAGCAAAAATGCACAGCTATTTCTTCTCTAAATGAGTGGGCAGAGGCTTGACTTAGACAAGTATTTAAAAAAGTACTTTGGGGTGTCTTGAAAAATCCAGTCATTTATCTAACAACAGATCAGCTACTGCACATTCCCTGACAACATTCCTCAAACCTTGAGCACTAGGAACCACCTTCAGGGATTACTGGATAATTCACTGTTCAGACACAATCAGTGTATTACAGCTGTCAAACAGGGTTCCAACTGGAGTCATTTATGATGATGATACCTGTCCACTGGACCAAGACCACGAACTCATTTCTTATAGACCATGAAATGATGACTTTAAGTTCCTCTTGACCCGGACCAGAATTGTCTTAGTGAGCAATGATGAAAGATTCTGCACCTTATAAAGAATTCCCCGTGTTATCCAGTCTGTCTTACATCCTAACTTTTTATTATTTAATTGATGATATTTAAATTCAAAGTGTAAAAATGCATTAACAGTGCTCTACCGAGCTCCATGCAATTGGAATCCTGAAAGGAAGAATTCCCCACAGGGATGCTGTGTAGCATCTACTTCGTATCTCGTCTCTAATCTCTCTTTTGGGAACAGAGTCCATTACTCTGACCCCCTTCCAAGCCTCTGGGCCTCTCCCACTGTCATGTGTGTGCATCTGTGTGCGCGCATGGACGTGTGTGCATGTGTGATGGACCCTATAGGATTATGGTTAAGAAATAAGTAGAAATTAGATTTTGTGCCTAAATTAGCCTAAGTGTAGAGGAGTATGGGAATTTGAAGTAGTTAGTATGAGGAAAGTTAGCTATAAGTTGGAGATAGAGAGTGATGGGAAAGTAGGAGTTAGCAAGAACATGACCCAGGGCTATGTTACTGCTATGTTTTGGTTATAATTGGTTTAAGCAAGGTTTTTAATGAGTGTTTTTGGGAATTGTAAATGTTTTATTAAAATGCTATCTATAGTGATAGTATGGGAAAGACACTGGTGTAGATGTTAATTGAAATGTGTAATGTAAAAAGCCAATAAGGATGTGGCAGAAATATAATTATGGTACGGGAAATGTAATGTTAATTAGTATTATACTGGAATATAAAAGGAGTAATTTTGTTGATTTGGGGAGAGCTACAATTAACCTCAAAAGGGTACTGTTAGGTTCCAGGATTATAAGGCTGTACGTCATGCTGTACGTGTGATACACTATTTCATCTTTGAGTGTAAGTATAGTTGTATTATTGTGTAAGTGGTAATTGCATGCATGTTTGCTTAACTAATCATTTTTCTTTTGAATAAAGTTTGGTTTTATCATTCTAAATGTCTCCTAGTGGTCCTCTACTAAATACATTTTCTGTAATTGACCTAGAGACTTGAACCTGAAAAGTAAGTTGGGTTTTATTGCGCCCTTATTTTTAACAACTTAATATTAATTGGGGACATTTCAACATAAAAGTTATAAAAGGTTACAGTGTGCATTGGAGAGAATTAAAGGGGACACATGATCCACAGAGTAGTTCAGCCTAGCAACTCTGGCTGAGCTATACTTTGTGGAGAGCCCAGAGAGAGAGAGAAAGAGGGGAGAAAAACTGTGAACCACTTTCATGCCACATCTCACTCTGGAGCCTCAATGCTGCTTTCAGCCATACCCTCTCTTCCCTTGACATAACCCCTACACCAAGGGGAGGCAGGAGAGAGTGCATAAAGCCAGATATGTGACCCTACCCCTTGGTGGTAGATTCCTCAGGTAGCTGGGTAATCTAGTATGGTATCTCCTTTGCAATACCAATGCAAAACAGTCATAGGAAGGCCCAGGAGCTGATCCTGTATACGTACATATATATTCTCTAGCTGTTGCTAAAATAGCTGTTATTTTATATAATAAAAGTATAGTAATTGCAAAAATGAAGCACTTTCATTTGTAAACAAGTATTCTTCATATGCATAGTCAATAATATAGAGCTCGGTGAACAATTTAAAACAAATAATACATACACCAATGTCACCTTTTTCTGTTTGGGAACTGCCCGTACCTGGGCACTGTCTCTGCTCCTGTCATGCTCACTTCCCTCAGCGCTCTGTTCACAGGTTTGCTCTCATTGCTTTGCTCCGCGCACATTCCTCCTCACCACACAGAAGTCTCTCTGTGTGCAGGTACTGAGCAAATGATCGGTGCTGAACTCTAGTGCTTTCACTAGCTATTCTTTTTTCAGCAGCCTTCAGGATTCAGCCACAAAATAAACATGAATTATGTTCTCATGAATGAGATTTCACTCAATTTTATATTGGCCAGTAATATTCTGGTAGTAAATGGATAATTAGTTACTTCACTCTTGCATGTATGGCCACTGACGTTAGTAAGAAACTCAATATAGCTGCATAAATATGCAAAGTAATTACATATTGTACTATACACATAACGATTAAGCATATTTCAGACCTGTTTGTATCAACTGTTTTCTGCAATTGTTTCATATTAGCATGTGTTCATAATTTTGCTTGAAGAATCTTTACAGGTTAATTTTCTCACACTAGTGGCAGTTGTACGTGTGAATGTTCCATTAAGCATTAGTGACATAGACTGCTGTTCATCTGTCAATGATTCATTTTTAAATATAGAGTAGAATAAAGTGAAGAGGGAACTGTAAGAAAATCATTGATCCAGTCTCTTTAAAATACTGGCTTAAAATAGGTCTCCAGACAGCACCATTAAAATAGTAAAACATGGTCATTAGCACAGAAGAAAAGATCAGAACTCTATTAGAATGGGGGATGGTATTTGTAAATAAGATACTAAGATGCAGGCAAGACCAAAGTGGAATTTGAAATGCTAGGTTTTGAGCAAGGAAATAGGCAAATAACTCCAGAGCAGGATGGTCTTTATGGGGATGCCAGCAGACGTAGAGGACCACAGCCATTTTATGTAAGACAGAGACTATTCACCTGATCAAATATTAAATAGTTGAAATGCTGATATAACCTTGACCTGTTTGTCTGATATGATAATCAATTCTGTCACATGTTTAACACCGAAAATGGCACAAACTATAAAGGAATAATGGACTAGGATCTGAAGGATAAAATTGAAAAGGAAGATGACTTGAAACATCTGAGACCACGGGCAATGTCTTTGACATGCTGCCTAGTAAGAGAGTCAGAGAGGAAAAATGATTCATTTTAGAGAAAAGTAAGACATTAGTAATTTTCCCTAATGACACACATGGTATCTATCAAGCTTAGACTAGATATGTCATCCATAATATGTGGTTTGTTTTAACCTGATTGTCTTTCTATTCTTAGAAAATTCAGCCTCTATGGTTTTGAAGATTAGGCTAGATAAGTTTATGGAGGGAATGGTTTGATGGGATAACATGATTTTAGTCAATTAGGCAATAACGTGCCATCGCTGGTAAAATGTGGGTCCGGCTGGAGAATCTTGCCTGTATGCTCGGGGTTCTACTGATCGCCATATTTGGGGTCGGGAAGGAATTTTCCTCCAGGGTAGATTGGCAGAGGCCCTGGAGGTTTTTTGCCTTCCTCCGCAGCATAGGGCAGGGGTCGCAAGCTGGAGGATTCTCTGCGACTTGAAGTCTTTAAATCACGATCTGGAGACTTCAACAGCTGAGATAAGGGAAATTGGGTGGGTCAGTTTTTGTGGCCTGCATCATGCGGGAGGTCAGACTAGATGACCAAAATGGTCCCTTCTGACCTTAAAGTCTATGAGTCTATGAACTCTTTGGGAATTTCATGCAGACCATCCTGATGAGATGAGATGCCACCTTTATCTTTCAAGAAAAGCAGTGAATGGACAGAGTCTGAACTGTTCCAGATTATCAATGCAAGGCCATCAACTAATGAGCTCTCCTATAAGGTGTGTTGCTTGCAGGATTGCGTCCTCCAGATGCACAGGAAACAACTAATGACTGTGACTACACATCAAGTTTAAAAGGACCAAAATGACAATTATTGCTATAGTTTAAAAAGATAAAATGGCACAGACCCCAGCAAATTTCACTATCAATGGTGGAAGCTGTAGCGTCATACGATGATAAAACACCTGTCTTGTCTACACTACAGCTATTGCTGTAGCTACTACTAGTGTTGTTGCATTGGTATATAGCCAAGGACTATAGTATGAAAAGAAATCTAGTCCTAACAATATACCCTTTAATTATGTTTACATATTAAAAACATATAACATTTTTGAAAACATATGCAAGCTACTTATTACTGAGCTTGAATTTCAGACATAGTGGTTAATTATAAAAATTGTATCTTATTACTATGTACATAAAATTACTATTCAGAAATAGACCGATAATCCATCTAATCCAGTGTCCTGATTGCAGAAGAGGCTATTGCACGATATATCAAATGAAGGTATAAATTCTCATGAGTCCAAAATTTGTAATGCTATGCCATGGGACAGTGATATGCTGGAAACTCCCAGAAGTCCCTTGTTAAAATTCTGTCATCAAACTAAGGGCGTGGGATAATTATTTTTTTTTGCCTCTATTGAAGAACATCCCTTCCTTGCCTAAATTCATGCCTGTTGCAGAGAACATATCCCTAAAGTTCATAAAAATCTTCTAAAGGACACATTTGTTGTTTTTGGAATGGAAAAGACTACAACAAAAAACAAGTATTTTAAAAGAAATTACCTGGGAGGATCCTCAAGGTGTCAGCCTCCCCCCTTTACAAAGCCTGCACTTCTAATTATGCAGGTGGAACACTTTGCTATGCCACATATGTAGTATGTTTTCAGGAATAATGTCTCAAGATTTCCAGTCAATGCACTTAACATAGATGTTTGCCAGATGAAGTTGTCTCATGCCTTGGTTATGTTTATGAGAAGGTAGCTGTATTTATAAAGGGAAATAAAACAATCCCCAATCCCTCTGGTTGACAAATATTTTGTACCAAAGAGGAAAGAAGGAAATTTTGTGGGAGCCACTTTTGAAGATACTGGCAACACGAGACTTGTGTGATAGAAATATCTTTCTGCCTCCCCAGTTAGTGACCATCTTTTATCCTAATACCGGAGGATTTTATATCAGCTGCTGTAACTATAGATGACACTAATTTAGGTAACTTTATAAATCAGCCATTAAACATTGATTTTTTAATATATTCACAGTTCAGTTCATTTGAAGATATAAAAAACAAACAAAACACTGAATATTTTCTTTTGTATTAACGAACAAGCAGGACTGTTGGTTTTGAAATTTGATTTTGAACGGTTTTAAGATGCATGAAATGATTTAGAAGTTAGAACAAATAATTCCTTCAGCAACCTCAAGAGGTTTTAGACATTTATCTTAGTTGTTTTTAGTCATCCAGGTGTCAGTTCGTTGAAGAGCATAGTTTAGTGTGAACCAATTACTTTAAGCACTGAATACAGATTTCAGAACTCTCTTCCAATTTACACTGAGCTGCAGCAATGTCATGCCTTTGTTGTTAAAGTTTAAGAATGTTACCTATGATCATTTTTACAACCAGGAAAGGCTTAAATAGTGTTTATTTGGGCTGTTTATCAAGCAGATTAGGCTTTTCCTCACAGTTAATGTTTATAGGCCCAACACACAAGCTTCAGCAACATTCGTTATGAGTTTCTCGTATCCAGGGTCTGACAGTTTTATGATCCTTTACAGTGACTTGCCTTCCTTAAATCTAGGGGGCTCACAGTTATATTTCAGTGAGAACTTACCCTCATCCACCCTCATCAGGATTATGGTAAGCATCAAAATTACATGTCTTAGAAGAGTTTGAAATTAAAACTGTTGAAGCAGCATATTTCTTTTGTGCATGAGCAGAAGTAATATCTGCCAAAGGCCACATGCACACAGCTCTGATTAAAACATGCATCAAACTAATTACTCTTCCACACAGACGCATTCCAACCTTATCAACATCCTTGTTTAACACTCTCCATTTTCCTTGGTGAACTGACTAGGCTGAGAAGATTCATTGATCAAAATAATTAACTAGCATTGTTGCAAATCAAATTTGCACAGTTGTGGAAATGAAACAGGTGTGACCTGCATGCATTCTTGGCTGGTCTTTTGTCAAGAGAGTGCAGTCTCATTTTTTATTTAAGGACCTTGCCAGTAGTTATACATCATAAAACAAAGCTAAACTATGCATGCCAAATGATGCCTATGATGCATCATACCTGAACAGCAGCAGCACACAGACAATGAGAGGAAGGTGCCAGAAGGAATAACTCATGTGCAGTAATGAAATCAGGGAGTGTTAATTAGACATACGCTATTTAAGACTATGTAGCAGCCTAACATGCCATAAAATTAAAGGACTGATACACAGCTTGTTTATTGCACATCAGGAAACATTAACGAAGTTATGCTCCATAATTAATGGATGCCTTCAGAATACAACATTCTTAGGATTTATAATATCATCCGAGTTACTGAAATAGCTTTGAAATGGTTTCACTGGGGAAATTAATTAAACTTAATGAAATACATAGGGGAGCTATGACTATATCCAGTATTTTTGGCCTCGTGGTAACATGTTGAGCTTCCAGCTGCTTGAGAAGTGAATTTCAGTTCAGACAGAATTTCTGGTCCTTGCCGGTAAAGTTATGGTGCTAAAAGGGAAGGATCCATTTGTACTACTGGTTTAGCATCTTTCATTAAGTAATCTGTCAGGTTGTTCTGGTATAAATTTTGGAAAGACCCAGAACTGTTTCTCTACAGAGAACTAATAGAATGGGACAATAACAGCTTTTAAACAAGGGATGAATGAGTTGCTCCAAAATCCCCAGACAGGTGAAATTTAGATGGCTCTGAGTGTG
>NW_020664409.1:66961216-67074025 GCF_002925995.2 Terrapene triunguis | reverse complement strand
TGCTCCAAAATCCCCAGACAGGTGAAATTTAGATGGCTCTGAGTGTGGAAGACTTCTTTCAAAATAAGGTTATGATTACTGGGTATCCTACCATGAGTGGGCTCATTCTCATTCTGAATTTTTACATACTGATAAAGTGAAGAGGAGGAATGTTTGGTATTTCCAAAACAAAACACCACATCGAAATGCTTTAAGTGTAGTCTATGAATGAACAGAACACCATTCCCATGTATCATTTTTGTCTACATCCCCTTTTACCTAGGGCTGTGTCCTATTTCTTGTAAAACAAACAACAACACAATGTAAAATAAGCAATACAAGTTGAAGCAGAATTTAACTATGTAGAATAGTTTCTGAAGAAATGTGAGTGACATAGGAGATGTGTGGTTAAAATACAATTGAGATAGGTTATTCTAAAAGAATGTATGCCTGTGAGATTGTGAATTTTTTCACACTAATGTTATGGAAATGCTGAGAATAATTCAATTCAAATAGCATAGTGCCACGTTTCCTCTGATTATTTTTAATTAATTCTTGTACTATCATCATCAATGACAAAAAAGAGAAATAAATCCAAGCCCAGAGATCACAGGATAGTACCTCCTTGTGGTTATCTGGAAAATCAAACTGAAAGTTAATAATCTAAAGATACTCATAAAACAGCTTACCTTTAACTGGTTAATAAAACACATGATGAGAACCCTATAACACATAAAATTTCCACTAATACTTCACAGATGCTTCAGTACATCATACTAACTCAATGATGAAAGCACTAAATGGAAGACAAAGTCATTATCACAATTCGACTCTAGAAATCCCCATAAAAGGCTACTAAATCTTCCTTTAAAAAACCCGAATCTTGATATGATTGTAACAAATCTTTTGGTCTTCCTCAACACAGACAAACTCATCAGAGAACTCTTAACATACCTGTCATGTGTTTCCCAGAATGTGTAGCAACACATTCACACTAGCAGGTCATATGAAGTGTTAAATTACATTCATGTTCCAGAGGTTTTGAATTATTTAAATTTGGAAGATTATACTAACACTGAGCAGTATGAGTATATTCAAGAATGGTGATGGCTTCACTTACAAAGCCTGTTATTGCAGGGATTATAAATTGGCTGCTTAATTTGCATTTGGTTGAAGCATGGCCAAATATGTGGTTCGTCAAAAAGCATTTATTTTACAAAATGTAATTTAAATTGGTCTGGCTGAAGGTTCCTTTCTGATCAGAGAGAATTAGAAACAGAATAAAAGATTTATGTTGCTTTTTAATGCTCCTCTAATAAAGGACATACAGTAGGGACTTGCCAGTTTTGCCTTACATCAATAGAAAAGGAAGTGGGGCAGATTGTCAGACAGAAATGGTTGTTAGGTGCCTAACAACCTTTTAAAAAATCTCCCACTGTCAGTAGTAGCTGATTTTCCTTATCCTTACTAGAGGGAATACCTAAAATACTGCAAACCATGAGATAAAGTTATTTGATTACCCAGGGAATTGTCCAAGGCAATTGGCAAGTTTTTAAGGGTGATCATTATAAAACCCAACCTCGTACCTGCTGAAGTCAGCAGCAAAACATCTATTGACTTCAATGGGACTATGTTCAAGTACATAGTATTTTTTTTTTTTTAAACAATGATATACTGGAGAAGTGTTAATGTGTAATATGGACTCAGCACTTCTGGGAGTAGCATAACGCAAAATGAAAGTAGACAAAACGTGGGACATAGACTTGCATTCTAAGCAACAATCAGCTCAAAAGAGTCGTCCTCCATTGGGGTCCCTTTTAGGGCCAATGACACTAGCTCTAGCTGGGGCCAGTTCTCAATATGCTGCATTTCAATATGGAGGGGCTATTGGTGGCAAAAAGGGATATCCTCCTCCAGCTAGTTACAAATCTTGCAGCACATGCAGTCTTGCTCCAGGGGACACACTCCACCATCGAAGTGCAACTTTCAGTTCCAGGCTCTGCTGTCATGGCCCACCACCATCACAAGTGGTATGGGATAACATCCTATGTTAAGCAAGAGCTGCCTGCTGTCACTATATTGACATCTGGTCCAAATAACATTCTAGAATGGCAGGCAATAATGCTGAATGAGGTTACTCTGATCAGTTTTTAACAAGCCTCCATCCAACACTTCTTGTATCTTATTTTTCCACTTGAAAAGGCACAAAGTGGGGAAATGAGATCATCCAGAGTAATTTTCCTTAGATTGCTGATGCAAACCCAAGCCAACAATGACTGAAAAGTTTTACTACCTATAGCTGTAATAGCTGTTTGATGGGCCCATATGAAATAAATTTAATGTTCTCCATTAAGTTCCCTCACAAATGGCTGACACCCTTTATGACAGTGTCAGACAAACAGACCGGTCTGGTCACCTCATGGTTAAGGCACACTATCAAGGCAGTAGGGGATATCTTATACTGCTGTTCTCGCTGCACCTGATGTGTGGGCTGCAAGATAGTCCGTCTTTCCTGAGCATTAAGGGCTTGATTCTGTGCCATTTAAGTCAATGTGAGTTTTGCCATTAATTTTATGGCCTAGTGTCATGACCCAAACATGTCAAACCTGGGTCTGCAGGATTTATAGGAGCAGCCATGCAATCCTCCATCTGGCAGCCTGTTGATGCTTACCTGAGACACAGGAAGCCCAGCCCCCGTTTGAGGCTCTGCCCCTGCAGTCCTATTCCCAGAGTCCCAAAACAGCTGATTGGCCTGCTGGCTCTACTTAAGCCAGCAGTAGGAACAGGAAGCTGTCTGAATAATTGGACTCCGGTGGACTCTGGACCGTGTGCCTTGTGCTTCCTGCTCCCGCAGCTTGGTGTCCTGGCATCCTGACCCAGAGAGACTCCTGGAATCTGATTCATCGTTCTGACCTTCAGTTTGTCTCCTGACTCTCACTCTCTGGTATCCTGCCTCGGCCTGACTCTGGTTCCTAACTTGTGGTTCTGATCTCCAGTTTGTCTCCTGCTTCTGACCTCCTGGCATCCTGACTCCTGTCTTGTGACTGTGGATTCTAGCTCTGACTACTAGGTCTGGCTGCCCACGACCCAGCCATGACACCTAGGTGCATGATCAAGCACTAGATTCATATAACATTAATTAATTAAACAACAAGGGCAGTGTGTGTGTGTGGGGGGGGAGGGGGTGATTCAAAGGCACAAATCATAATTAGGAGCCTAACTCCCATTAAAAGCCTTTCATTTGGGCCTTTGAAACCCCAACTCCCCTTAACTATACACATACACAAGATTGCATGTTCTCAAGTGGATATTACTTGCATATAATTAAATATATGCATGAAAACCAATTGGTTTCAATTGCTTTGTGTGCATCAAGAATCAAATGATAACGGGAACAATTATATATCAACCACTTCCTAGGGATTTTAAATACTCACCGTAAAACAGATGGCTTTTGTGAACCTAAGGTGCAAATTCCTGGCAGGAGGAATATTATGTGATGGAAATGGGAACTACTGTGATGCTACTGAAGGAACTTTCAGCCCTCCTATAAGGTCAATTATGGTATTTTTCCTTTTTCTTCCAATTATGTTTCTCTTTACATACCTGTGTCCCCATTTGACCATTAGAGAATATCTAGCAACGGTTAGATGCTAGCACACCCAACTTTCAATTTGAGCTACCATGCGTTTTGGACACTAGTTGGACAGATGGCTGAATATAGATAAATCCTTGGTGGATCTCTCTATTTGTTTGAATACATACTGTACAGCCTACAGGAATATGCCTCAAATGCTGATGCCACTTTGTTTTTCAACTGTAATAATGGCATTTTTTCTGTATAAATATTTTTCTTACTAAATATTACATGCAATTCTGAGCTTGGACAAGAATGTGAATGAATTTTGAGTGGAACTTGGGGAAATATTCATAGCAAATTAACATTTTAAAGGGCTGTACCCCTCACCCATTTTTCCTCTCTTCACAATGGTTTAAAGAGACTGAGTTTATATGAATTTGTTCGTTGTTCAAAATTGGTCAATAAACACTTTTCAGCCTATTCACTCTGACTATACTGATTAGCCTTGTGTCTTCAACTATTAGTGACTATTCACCTAAGTTATTTATCTATTTTCTTCCCTGAGTGGATGACAAACTTTATACACAAGAGGAGAGAAATCAAAGATTTTGAGATGGACATAGGAACATTTCTAACATGGAAGTTCACATCTAGTATTTATAGACATTTAGTCACACTAGTATTCATGAGATGATACTCTTTCCTCAATCTCTTAAAATAAACCCCAGAGCCCTCTAATAAAAAAATATTGCTAACAACTTAAATCATTTGCATAAATAGTCTCAGAAAACAAATATAAGATTGTGAATGTCATTAGGGTGTGTAAGTAGTCTTTACACCAATGAATATTTGTGAAATCTTAATTGCATTATTAGTCTAGCATTAATTTTGAGGAAGGAAGTTGTAATTAAACTAACAGGGTTTATTTGTAAATCTCACTGAAAAAATTTATAGTACACTATGAAGACAGCTAATTTTCTTGTGCCCAGTTTTTCCTCCAGATTCTCACCTCTGCATACCAGGAGGAAATTTGTAGGTCAGATACAGGCAGAATATTTATATGATTATCAATAAAATATTCTGTTTATGTCCAAAGTAGAGTATAGCTGACTTGAGCTGCTCCCTAGAAATTTAACTCTGAAATAAGCCTTAATATGCTCATTATAAAAATCACAAATTCACAGCTGTTCATCTGTGATAATCAAGATAAAAATAAAATGTGAAATATTTACGGTATATATTGTATTTCTTTTTGCAATCGATGCATTCTCCAGCTCAGAATATGAGGAAAAAGCTTAAAATGGCAGATTATTTTCATGAGTACACATCACTGCACATGCATGCCCTTATATGAGAGATGATCATGTAGAGAATTGTTTGTTGTGCACTTCTACTTCATCATGCAAGTTAAATAAGTCCTTTTTCAGAACAGGAGAGAGGTTTCTGTCCAGACAGTTTTATCTGTATTAACTGCTCAAGGTCAAGTGTGCAGCATATATCAAATAGCTTGGATGTCCAGGGGGAGGTTACTGAGGAGTCTTTGAACAGTCTGTCCTTTCTAAAGAGTTGATGATTGGGACCAGTAGGAATATGATGTTTAGCTATCATGTTGATGGTGAGTGACAAAATATGAACCTCAATAGACAGACAGACCTACTAATTCAGTGATACGAATTTATGGAAAAATATGCTCTTAATGCTTAAAAGCAATCTGAATTCCAGGAAAAGAGTCAAAAGAAGTTTCTACCATAGAGCTAGGTGAAATTTTCAGACAAACATTTGATTCACTAAAAAATGCAATTTTGTTCTACCCAAAGCTATTTAAAAATTTAACACAAATTATTTTTCTGGAACTTAGGTGGTGACACTGCCATCACTTTATACCAGTGGTTAGGGAACTTACCTAGGGTTCAATTCCTCCCTTTGCCTGATGTGGGGAAGAGATTTGAACCTGGTCTCCTACTTCTCAGGAGAATGCCCTATATGTGGAGATGGGTGTCTCTCACTCTCTCATGTTGAAGCAGTTCCACTGTGTATAAATAATTAAACAGTAATTGGAGCGGGGGACTGGAACCTGGGTCTCCCCTGTCCTGGGTGAGTGCTCTAATCACTAGGCAAAAGGTTATGAGGGAAATACCACCTCCAGCCATTTTGTGAATCTACCTTCGGTTGAACAAAATGTTTCATTTGTCTGAAATTAAATATGTTGACTTTTTCAATTTGCCAGTAGTTTTTTCAGAATTTTCAGTTTTGGTTCAACCCAATCAATTTTTTTAAACTGCCAGCAAACTGAGAAGTCAAATTATTTGCCCAGCACTGCTTTAGATCCAGTCAGAGCCGTATTTAGGGTCAGGTGACCCAGGCAAATGCCTGGGGTGCTGGGCATGGGGGGGAGTGGGACTTAGTGCTGTTTTTGTTCTTAGTGACAAAAGGGAAAATAGAATGTTTGAAGTAATATGTTTCAGGTATCCCATATATGGATTCATTTTTCACTAACCTCCTAGAATGTTCTGGTTCTTTGTAGAATCTTGTGGAACATTCCAGACTTTCTGAGAACTACATTTTCCTCAAACCTCCTAGAATGTTGTCAGCCATGGTTATACAAAGGGCAGGGTGTCGCCAGTCAGTGAGATATAACAACAAACTGAAATGATGTGTGAACCCAACTGCGATATTGTAAACCTTGTTTTATTGTGTAATTGTGAAAGTGTACTTTGTTTTAAGACTTGAAGAGTGTAAGTAGAGACTGTGACGTTATTGACATGAACTGGGACCATATAGATCATTGTTGCAACCAAGGTCCTGTAGTGGCACCAAATCTTGTATAAAGGGGGTCAAACAAGGTGTTTAAGTCAAGGTTATGGTTTGCTGGTTATAATTATGCTATCTGTATGTGTGTGTCATTTTTGTAGTTGAAGTTATGAATATTGGCTCTATACTGTCTGTATTTCAAACTTATGCTATGCTTCTGGGTGACACCCCAGACAAGTTGGTGTCAGCTCTGCCTAGCCTGCTTGATGGCCCATTAAGGACCATCAGCCATACAATTGACCCACTGAGAGAAGGCGGATACACCTTGTGACTCAGCAAAGCATGCAGGGACATGCCTGTGGACAGAACTCTGAGGTTTTTCCATGCCATGTGATGGACAGCTTGTCTTTTGGACAAAAAGAAGAAACCACATGGCAAGAGACTATAAAAAGCTGCTGCAGCTCCTCCATCTTGTCTTCAATCCTGCTTCTTATCTCTGGAGGGACTTTGCTACAGACTGAAGCTCTACACAAAGGACTGATGAACCATCCCAGCTGTGGATGTACTCCAGAGACTTGATTTGAACCTGTAGTTTATTACATCACTGCTACAAGCCTGAACCAAGAACTTTGCCATTACTGTATGTAATTGATTCCATTTAACCAATTCTAGTTCTCATCTATATATTTTTCCTTTTATGAATAAACCTTTAGATTTTAGATTCTAAAGGATTGGCAACAGCGTGATTTGTGGGTAAAATCTGATTTGACCTGGGTCTGGGGCTTGGTCCTTTGGGATCGAGAGACCCTTTTTTCTTTTACCGGGGTATCGGTTTTCATAACCATTTGTCACCATAACAAGTGGCACTGGTGGTGATACTGGGAAACTGGAGTGTCTAAGGGAATTGCTTGTGTGACCTGTGGTTAGCCAGTGGGGTAAAACCGAAGTCTTCTCTGTCTGTCTGGTTTGGTTTGCCTTAACAGTAAAGTAACTCCAACCTTGGGCTGTAACTGCCCTGCTCTAAGCAATTTGTCCTGAATTGGCACTCTCAATTGGGTCCCACCAGTGCCAGCATTGTTACAGCGATTGATAAAGAACATATTTGATGAGATGCCAGAGATATCTATTGAACCCCTATCTAAGCAACAATGTAAAACAAAAATTTCTTTTGCTATGCTTAACGTGTAATGTGATGTTTTCAGCATCAACTATCGTGTGGAAAATCCTTAAGGATAATGTTACAAATCTGACCATGAAGCTGCTAAGTGACATGCACTGGGAGAGCCACATTGACAGCATAAGGCCAGTGAGGTACTAAGTGACTGAGGTTTATGATGCCCTTATGGTACTGGCACAGTTAAGCAAAGCCAAGGCACAAAGCCTGGCAAACCAGATCACTGACTTCAAATTTCTGGTCTCCATGTGGTTTAGCACGATATCCTGTTCCAAGTACACTTTGCAAACAGGGCATTACAAACTCAGTCGATGGACATCGTGACCGCTACTACTTTGATGAGAAGCTGCCTTGATTTAGTTGTGGCCTACAGAGACAACAGATTTGAAGATGCCATCACTGCTGCCAAAGAAATAGCAGAAAACTTAGGAGCATAGCCTATCTTCAAGGAAACTCGTATTCCTTGGAAGAAGAAACAGTCTGGTTACGAGGGCAGCGATAAGATGATGGGAAACTCGGAAGAAAAATTCAAGAGGGAGTTTTTCTGCTCATTCATTGACACTGCTCAAGTGTCATCAAAGAAAGATTCAGACAAAAGAAGCATCATGAAAACACCTGGGTTTTTCTCCATGACCTTAATAAGCTGCCAGCGGAGAGGAAAATACTCGAACAATTGTACAGACCTTCACCAGATGCTGACACATGGGGAATGTTTGGAAGTCAATGATAAAAACCTCTATGTCGAATTGGACAGCATCACATTTTGCAACACAGGAAGGACTCTTCACTCCAAGTTCTCCAATTCATTCATGATGTAGAGCTAAAGGACACTTTTCCTAATGTGTGGATAGCTTTGAGGATATGCTCCCAATACTTCTGTTAGTCTTAAAGGTGCCACAGGACCCTCTGTTGCTTTTTGAGGATTCTGTTCATGCTGCTGCTCACAGTCGCAAGTGGTGAGCATAGCTTTACGAATCTTAGGCTCATTAAAACATCATCTTCGATCGATGATGGCTGATGAGAGACTGACATCGCTTGCTATTTTATTGCTTGAAAATGCTATTGGCCAGTCTTTGGATCTCTCTGATGCTGTGTTTCAGTTCACGAGGGCAAAGGCGAGAAAAGCAGCCTTTTAAACTAAAGGACTAGGGTTAACTTTCTAAGCCTGTCACCAACTGTAACACTATTTAATACTGGTCCATTCAATATTAATGCGCAGTTCAATATCTTGATGTTTGTACATTTCAGTTATTCTTAAAATTAAAAAGTTTCTATAAGTTTAGAGGAAACTTTTAAAAAAAAATTTGCTTATATATGGCATGAATAAATACAGATTTATGGATTCAAGCGTGAAAATTTATCGTCTTATATGACAGGAATAAATCATGCATGCAAATCATGCAAAATCATGAAATGGGCTACAAATACCACAAAAATAAGTTATTCAAAAGTTTAACAATTTGGGGGGGGAGAGGAGGAGAATAGATGCTCCTCGCCTGGGGCTCCATTTGGTCTAAGACCAGCCCTGGCTCATCTTTATTCTGGATGAATCTGTGCCCACTTTATAAAGACTCAGTACAGAGGAAGTATAGTGAAAGGCAGATACATAAAATGACCACCACTAGAAGGCTTATCGGGGCAACATCACTGGAGTTTTAGTCATAATGTCTCTCTGCTGCATGGGGTAGAGGTCACATTTTACTAGCACACAATGCTAATATGCTGCTATTTTCTTATGATCTTAGTTCAATCATGGAGGCCAAATGAAGAAAGATTTTTCTCTCCTCCTCCCGCCCTTTCAGGCTGTTTTTGATAATGGATTGAAAGTTGTTATTTCCCCCCCCCCGATAAATAAAGAATAGCACATAAAATGAAGAAAAGCTGCTTTTAGAGCATCAAACAGGATTGCTGTTTGTAAGAGGACTGCTACACAGGCTCCAGTTTTGTCCTGAAATAACGTGTTGCCCTGCAACAGCACAACAAAACAAAATGTTGTTTTTAAAAATAAGTAAGCAAAATCTTAAGGAATGGAAGTGATTACCAAGAAAATATAATCCAAGCACAAAATATCATCCAAGCATCAAGGCCACACACAGACCTAGCTATATGATGGAACCATAAGTGATTCCTCAGTCAGCAATACTATTGCCTTTGAAACTTATTAATAAGACAGATGCCCAGGAATTTGAAGAACATGTATTTTATTTAAAGAATTATGTTTGGGTGTTTTTCTATGGCAGTTTCTAACTCACCAGGGGTCAAAACAAACCTTACAATACAATATGTATTTATAAAGTGCTTCATGTGATAAGCAGCCCTAGGCACTCTCTAGAAAAATGAAGAAAAGCACAAAATAAAGAATAGTTTGCAGAGATCACTTGAGGCTTGGAGAAAAAAATAGACATATTTTCAGTATTAAGCAAGGGCAAAAAATTCCATGACCTTGAGCCACAATTAACATAAGCAAACAATCTATGAGTGCACGTAATATACTAACACGGCTTCTACTCTGAAACTTAATATACTAATAACTATTTGCCTGGAAACGACTGAGAAATAATTTCTGGATTCTGCTCTCAAAGACAGAATTACACCGTTGCAGTACAGGAACACTGGCCTCATTCTATGTAGCATTTGGATCATGACTGATGCTTTAAAAGCAGTAAATGCATGCTTAATCGTTTATCAGATTTTAGGTAAAACCAAGAGATTTGGAATGTATTTTTGAACTCTTTATGATTCCTTTTTTATGAAGTTGTTAGTGTGCAAGCAGGGCCGGCGCTTCCACTAGGCAACCCTAGGCGGTCGCCTAGGGCGGCAGGATGTGGGGGGCGGCATTTCGCCGCCCTCGGCGGAATTTCGGTGGCAATTCCTCTGGGTGGGAAGAAAAGCGGCCACGGAAACGCCGCCAAGAACCAGGGCCGCCCAGAGGGGCTTCTTCCGCTGCATGTCTTCGGCGGAAATTCGGCGGCGGGTCCTTCACTTGCTCCGGGACCCGCCGCCGAAGTGCCCCAAAGACCCGGAGTGGAAGGACCCCCGCCGCTGAGAACGCAGCTTCAGAGGAGGAGCTGCGGCAAAAACCCTGGCGCCGCTCCTGTGTGCAAGGACTGTGCATAGTCCTCTCTTTAGTTATGGCTTGATACAGGTCATATTTATGGGATTTATTAGACCATGTCTTTAATATTACCCTTTTTATATGTTTAATTTCCCAATGCCAACTCTTAATGATGTATTAAGAAAGGATTTTTCAATTCACCTAATACAAGTACTGTAGTGTAATCTCTTTATCATGAAAGTTGAACTTACAAATATAGAATCATGTACAAAAGAGCTGCATTCAAAAATAAAATGATGTAAAACTTTAGAGCCTAGAGTCCATCAGTATTACTTCTTATTCAGCCAATCACTCAGACAAACAAATTTTTTTTATATTTGCAGGAGATAATTCTGCCCGCATCATGTTTACAATGTCACCTGAAAGTGAGAATAGGCATTCTCATGGCACTGTTGTAGCCGGCATTGCAAGGTATTTACGTGCCAGCGCTAAAGATTCATATGCCTCTTCATGCTTCAACCACCATTCTAGAGGACATGCGTCCATGCTGATGGATTCTGTTCGACAGCGATCCAATGCAGTGTGGACCGACGCATGTTCATTTTCATCATGTGAGTCAGATGCCACCAACAGAAGGTTGATTTTCTTTTTTGGTGGTTCAGGTTCTGTAGTTTCCACATCAGAGTGTTGCTCTTTTAAGACTTCTGAAAACATGCTCCACACCTCATCCCTCTCAGATTTTGGAAGGCACTTCAGATTCTTAAACCTTGGGCCGAGTGCTGTAGCTATCTTTAGAAATCTGATATTCGAACCTTCTTTATGTTTTGTCAAATCTGCAGTGAAAGTGTTCTTAAAATGAACAACATGTGCTGGGTCATCATCCGAGACCGCTATAACATGAAATATATGGCAGAATGCAGGTAAAACCATGGACAGGAGACATACAATCCTTCTCCAAGGGGTACAGCCACAAATTTAATTAACGTATTTTTTAACAAGCATCATCAGCATGGAATCATGTCCTCTGGAATGGTGGTCGAAGCATGAAGAGGCATATGAATCTTTAGCACATCTGGCATGTAAATACCTTGCAATGCCAGCCACAAAAGTGCCAGCTGAACGCCTGTTCTCACTTTCAGGTGACATTGTAAATAAGAAGCGGGACGCATTATCTCCTGTAAATATGAAGAAATTTGTTTGTCTTAGTGATTGGCTGAACGAGAAGTAGGACTGAGTGGACTTGTAGGCGCTAAAGTTTTATATTGTTTTGTTATGGAGTGCAGTTATGTAACAAAAAAAATCTACATTTGTAAGTTGTACTTTCACGATAAAGAGATTGCACTACAGCACTAGTCTGAGGTGAATTGAAAAATACTATTTCTTTTGTTTGTCATTTTTACAGTGCAAATGTTTGTAACCAAATATAAAGTGAGTATTGTACACTTTGTATTCTGTGTTGTAATTGAAATCAATGTATTTGAACATGTAGAAAAACATCCAAAAATATTTAATACATTTCAATTGGTATTTTATTGTTTAACAGTGCAATTAAAACTGTGATTAATTGCGATTAATTTTTTGAGTTAATCGCATGAGTTAACTGCAATTAATGGACAGCCCTACTAATCAGGTATGACACTGAAAGGTAAGGACACATAAAATAGATAATCTTTTCTTTGCCTGTCACTTGTTCAATTATTCCCCTACAGGATCAGGCCACCTGGAAAGGCCTTCAGTTAAAATGGAGACATGCATAAGGTAGGACACTGTTTGTTTCCCAATAACGTCAACTGGTATCACGGGTACTGCCTGTCACCCTGTCAGCAATCTTCTCACATCAACAATTCAACTGTAGGCTTAGCTTGATCATTCTGATTTTATCATTGTGGATAACAGTACATAGATAATATTTAGGAAGGGAAGACCTCTCACTCTGCAACTGTCAAAGAACAAGGACCCTGAACAAGGACAAGAGAGTCTGGGAAATTGTTTGAATCTTGAACAAAGCTTTAGGCACTAACACAGGTGATATATACAGTGGCCTCATGAAAACACAAAACCAGAGATGATATTATTATTAGTATTAATCATGAATATTCATTACTGCCTATAACACATATAACTCTATTTATAATAATAATGGGTCTGCTGGCAAAAGGTATTAATTCAGTTGGGGCCCAATTCCAAGCTCATTTAAATCAATCAGATGACTCTTACTGAATTTGATGAGCTTTGGTCATTAATCCCCTGAAACTGCCTGGTATCCAAGGTTGCTGTTATGAACCGAATAAGTGGATATATTTTCTAATACACCTCTACCTCGATATAACGCTGTCCTCGGGAGCCAAAAAATCTTACCGCATTATAGATGAAACCGCGTTATATCAAACTTGCTTTGATCCACCGGAGTGCGCAGCCCCGCCCCCCCGGAGCACTGCTTTACCGCGTTGTATCAGAATTCGTGTTATATCGGGTCATGTTATATCGGGGTAAAGGTGTATTTCAAACCAACTTTTTTGACTTTGCCTGTGTCACGGGGTCATTCACCACAGTGGCGTCTCCTGCTGGGCATTTTGGGAATTAGCTCAGCCCCATCGGGTGCATCCTCGGGTGGTGGTGGCTCTCCCGTCCTCGCCTCCATCTGCAGACCTATTACGGCTCCTTCCTCTCGGCTTCTGCTTCGTGGCACAGCCCTCTGGCTGTCACCATCTGGCTTCCCCCCCTTCTGGGGGACTCCTCCAACAAAAGTCCAGCCACTCTTTGCAGAGGCTTGGCAGTCCACAGCCAGGCCGCTCCTTAAGCTGCTAGTGGGGGCGGCCCAGACCCGCCCACTACTCCGGGACCTGGCCCAGGGACCCTGCAAACAGCAGCTTCCTGCTGCCTCTTCCTTCCAGCTCACTATCTATTCCCTGGGCCACTTCCCCATAGCCTCAGTTCCTTCTGTTTCTGCCTCTGGCTCCAGCTCCTTTGCCCTCGTCCCAGGGCCTCGTGCCTGTAAGTCCTGGCAGCCCACCAGGAGCCCTCTAGGAAGCCAGTCTTCTCCCTAGGGCTCCCTGCAGCAGACTTACTTGCTCTGGTCTGCAGCTTCCTTTTATATGGGCTGACTTGGCCCTGATTGGCTGATCCAGTTGCCGCCCTAATTGTCTGCAGCTGCCACCCTAATTGGCTGTTTCCCCTGCAGCCACTCCTTTGGCTGCCTGCTGCTCAGCCTCCCTAGGCTGTGTTTAACCCTCCCAGCGCCAATGCTGGGCAGGCGCCCCGTCACAGCCTGCTATAGACTCTCCTGTTGACATCGTCATTTGTGATGGCTATGAGAACATTCCAAGGACATAGAAAATAAAGCTGAAGAAGGCAACAGATAAGTCCCTGACCTCAAACTGCACAATCCTTAAAGTTTGGGTAGGTTATAGCTAAGGTATATTTTAACTCCTGATGAACAGCACTGTCTGGAAGGAGGCAGCCCGTCTTGATCCCTGCAACAGTCAAGTCTGACCACTGTCCACAGACTCAGAGCATCAGAGTCTTCATGAAGAAATCCTGCATCTCCCCAAGCAGTATGAGAGTAGGTCCATAAAGACCATTCCCATCATTAACAGCAGCTTCAGCGAAGGCCAGTCTAAGATTGAAACTCTGTCCTCCAAAGCACTTATCTTAGATGGAGAAATGTTTACCAAAATTTCAGTGTTTGTAGTTACTCCTGGGGGCATTCTGCGCCAAAAAAATTAAAAATTCTGTGCATAATATTTTTTAAATATGCAAATTATATTTGTCAAAATAACACTACATAGTCATGCCAGTTTCAATTATTTTGGTAATTTATTTCAAAATACCTGTCAGCTATTATGTCTGTAACAATACAGACACACACAAAAATTCCCCTGGGAGTAGAGAGTCAAAGAAACCCCTATGACAACCCAGTTCTTGTTTCTCTGCCCCCTTCCCTCCCCCCAGAGCCCAGCCGGGGACCAGACACCCACAACCCCTCTCCCCCAGAGCCCACCTATGGACACCCCCCCCCCAGCAAACCCCCTCCTCTCCAGAGCCTAACCGCACCCCACCCCCAGCGAGATACCTGCACCCCATCCCTCCCCCCCAGAGCCCAGCCATGGGGCTCCCAGCCCAGATACCCACACCCCCTCCTCCCTGGAGCCCAGCCATGGGGCCCCCCTGGACCAGATACTCACATCCTCTTCCCACACCCCTGAGCCCAGGGATCCAGAGGAAGAAACAGCCTAATGCTCGGTCCCAGGCTTGCATGGAGTTTCCGTGCACCACCTTCTCATTCTCTCAGGGCATGCTGGGAACTGCAGCTGCCAGGAACCCTGTAGCTCCCTTTCCCTCCCCCAGAAGTGTCTTCTATGTGCGAGCAGGGCTCTCCAGAGTCCAGTGGCCCCTAGTGGCGGCTACCACCACTGCAGCCCATTTCTGTGGGGGAAAGGAAATTCTGCACGCACGTTAATTTCTGCATTAAATTCTGCATTGTGCAGTGGCGCAGAATTCCCGCAGGAGTATGTGTATAATGGGCCAGATAAATCAATATACTCAATCTCTGAGACAACACAAGTGAGAGAGTGTGAATCTAACCCAATAGTTATTCAGTATCCTTAGTGTGGTGCAGATAATGCACACTAAACATGTACACATATATATCATACATACACAAACATGCACATATTACCAACTAATTTTGATATTTAGTGAAATTATGGTACTAGTTTATTGTAGTATTGTGTCTAATTAATTCCCATTAGTTGTAATCTACTTATGAAATGAACAAAATGTATAATTCACAAAATTATAAATAAACTGTTTCATTCTGTTACGTTGTGTCTCAGACATTCACTCTTACAATCTATACACTATGCCATTTTATGCCGTCAGAGTAAAATCCAGAATTAAGATAATGTACTGTAATTTTCATTTGAATCTCAACAGGGTTGTTTCCAAAAGTCTGATGTAACAAAATTCAACAACAAAAGCTACCCTGATACAGAATGTCATACTATTGTGTGGATTAGAATTAAGTAAACAAATGCTGCATCCAAAATGAAGTATAAATAAGCTTAAAAGTAGAGTTATATACAAGTGTCAGAGAGGTAAAACAGCTGCACCTTGCAAATAGCTACATTTTTCTGTCTCCCTTTCTGAATAAGAGTGCTTTCAAATTGTTTGTAGGAAACAATTTTTGTATGATTGCACTCTTTTTCGTACTTTCAGAAGCTTTTGACAAAGCAATGCTGAAAATTATGTGCACCATTTAGCAGGCAGAGAAGCCGGAATTAATGAATAAGAAAGCCCAAAAGCTCACTTGCCTTTTGTGCCAGATGTTCAAAACATTTTCATAAGAAAATACCAACTGTTTTTTTTCCAACTTATACCCAGAATAGACTCTCTAATACATCTCATTATTGTCTTTTTAGTGCTACCAAATTGGCTTCAAGAATAACATCTGTGTTTTGCTTGCTTGAAAGTGTTCTCCAAGAAAAACTGATAGGAAATTTAATCCTTGACTTCTCCTATGTAACCTACTTAGTACTGATATCCCTCTGTGATATTTCAAAACAACAATCATTTATATGCATTGTAACCTTCAAATAGCTTTTGAGTTGTAAGATTAGGGAAAGTATCAGAAAATCTCCCAAATTACATACACACAATCTCTGCTAAGATTTTATATTGACATTTTCCAGATTCTAATTAAATATAAGGTATTAAAAAGTGCCTGCTATATTACAGCAGATGTTTGGCATAATGGAAACAGTTATAACAGCAGTTTATTAGCATTTATTAAAATTACAAACCAACTATTACTTTAGTTTTTCAGCAAAATCATTCCAACAGCCACTGTTTTAATTATACTTCTGATTCCTCTCATTTGCAATTCACAATTTCCTCCTATTGGTAAATCAGACTTTCCTTCACCAAAAAGAAATGTGACTATACTTTATAAAAATATCCTTTCTTGTGTCTCATACAATGCTTCCATTAGTACCTTGGAATATCTTCCTTCCCGTCCCTAAACTACCTCCCAATTTTTGACTGTGCCCATAGAAAAATGAAAACCTGGCCACAGACACATTCACATGAGCACTGAAATTAAACAGGAGCACAAGGTAAAACAAGACAATAACTTTGGCAACAGAAGGACTTCTCAGCTGTTACTGTTGGAGTTTGCACCAGTCTTTACATAATAAGTAAACTGAAACCATCATTGCTGTTCCACAGCAAAAATTAAACAACGTCAAGGAAAAGAGATTTGTCAAAGACACTTAGTCTGTTCCTTGCATCCATTACTTTTTTCTTCCTTTAATGTAATCATCTACTTTTAAAAATTTCTGTCATAAAACATATACCTGTTCAAGCTACGAAGAAGGGAGAAGTGAATGAATGAAGAGATTAATTTTGCTAAAAAATAATCCTATGTTGCAATTCGTACAGTGTTGTAAAATGCCGTTCATCTGACATATTTGGAGGCTTTGCATTTGCATGAAAGCGCTTCTGATCTTGTGATAAACATATTTGTGTTTAACTGGCACACTAAACAAGAAAGAAAAGAATCTGGAAACTATGTTATGGTTGCAGTAAACCAAACTCAGTTATACACAGGTGGGTTATCTATTTTGTTGCTTGTGAAGTTACTAGGACAAAGTTTAAGGTGGGTCTTTTCATGTGAATGTGAAAAGGGGGAGATGGAGCTCTATGTCAGAGGTTTTAGAAGCCACAGACAGGTGTCTCACTGAAACTTTTTTAAACGCAGTATGTCGCTTTGGCTATGGGATAGAAGAAAAACTACACAAGGTCCGTACAGAGCTTAAGCTCTGAAATCCAAAAACTGGTCCCACTGATTCAGTGGAAAAACTGGAAACAGCCCTGAATGCTTAACAGTAATAATGCTCCTGTTAGAATAGCCTCCTTATTTGCCTTATTTTAGGTTGCTGCTTTTCCCACACTCCCTCCACACAGGTTTTCTAAATAGAATATCTCCCCCTCTCAGCCCCAAACTACCTCCCCACCTATTTTTTTTATCTCACTTTACTCGTACTTTCAGTAGTACATACTTTATAGCTTGACCCATGACATCACATTTTGATTTGGCTCAGCTCCTCCAGAACATTATGCAAAGGTGTCTAATATTGTTACTAAAATTGCTTAGCTAAGGCCATATTTTAAGAAACCGAACAGTCTCTTAAGTGGAAAATTTGGTCTTTAGCATGCTGATGAGAATTCAGGATGTTTTTACTTTTTAAAATATTATACTTATGACTCCCCCCACAGTATGTGTTGTTTAAGCTACACTAGCTTCTTTCCACAAAAAAATTGTAATTGTGGAAAATGACCACTTTTGAAGTTTAGCACCTCTAACCTCCCAAAGCTTTCCATGTCAATCTACAAAAAGAATTTTTACAAGGTGAAAATGTGCTAACCCTGTCAAGGTGAAAGATATAACTATCCAATCATTATGCCCTGAATAAAGGACACTGGGGATAGACTGAACTTACATTTAACCTCTCTTTGTTGATTTTATAAAGCAGTCCCTTACGGAGGGTTTCCATAGTAACAAGAGAGCTAATTTTTAATTTCTAAGATTCTTCTTCCACTTAACACATAGATACTGTAGCATAAAGAGTAGCAAATACCACTCTTGCTGTTCTGGTGTTATTTAACTACTGTGGGAAAAAGTAATACATAGTTTTCAATAAAATTGGAGATTTTTTTTCTCTCTCCACTCAATGGTCTGACATAAAAAAAGAGTTCAGGTTTTACTTACATCTTTGGTTTCTGCGTTTGCTCTTGTACATAGTCATTGTGAAGAAATCCCACTTTCTAAGAAGTAACTGCCTTGAACACAGACACAAAAGAAAGGAGATTGTGCTTCTGCTTTGCAGTGAGACAGTTGCTCACTGACAGAAGGTAACCAGCAATGTCTCAGTGAAAGCCAGGGTAATACCATTTTTGTAAAATCCAGGGGAGATGCTACTGGCTCTAACTATTTTCTCTAATACGAACCCTAGAGAGCAAATGAATTTCTTCCCTAACATTGGAGAACCTCAAATACAATCCATACAGGATAAGGTGTCATACTAAGCAGTGCTGCATTAAGAATGCAGTAATTTATGATTTAATAGTTTGACAACAAAGATTCCATGAAATAGCAGAGGTACATGGAAAATATCTTGCGTAAGTACCTGTATGCATAATTAAAAACTAACTTTTCATTGAGAGGCTGCAAAATATGCATGTAAAGGCATTAGAAATATTATACACTCAAACATCAATTGTTGACTCAGCAAAACTACCATTAGGCTAAATTAACAGAATTTTTGCTTAAGGAATATGGACTACAAAACTGGGCCCTTCATGAATACAAATAAGTTTTGTAAGAGTTACTATGCTAACCAAATAGATATGATCAGACACTTAAAATCCCATCTTGCTTTGGGTATTTATTTCTGAATTATTTTCTTATAGACTCATAGACTTTAAGGCCAGAAGGGACCATCATGATCATCTACTCTGACCTCCTGCACATTGAAGACCACAGAACCTCACTCATCCCCTCCTGTAATACACCCATAACTGTTGGCTGAGTTATTGATTTAAAGACTTCAAGTTACAGATGACCCACCATTTACTTTAGCTTAAACCAGCAAGTGATCTGTGCCCTATGCTGGAGAGGAAGATGAAAAACCCCCAGGGTCTCTGCCAATCTGACCTGCGGGAAAATTCCTGGTGAACAGTTGGACCCTGAGCATGTCGACAAGAGCCACCAGTCAGACACCTGGAAAAGAATTCTCTGTAGTGACCCAGAGCCTTCCCTATCTAGTGCCCCATCTCTGGCCACTGGAAATATTTGCTGCTAGCAGTCACAGATCGGCTACATGCCATTGTAGGCAGTTTCATCATACCATCCCCCACATAAACTTATCAAGCTCAGTCTTGAAGCCAGTTAGGTTTTTTTGCCCCCCACTGGAAGGCTGTTCCAGAACTTCACTCCTCTCTGATGGTTAGAAACTTACATCTAATTTCAAGCCTAAATGTGTTAATGGCCAGTTTATAGCCATTTGTTCTTGTGTCAGCATTGGTGCTTAACTTAAATAACTCCTCTCCTTCCCTGGTATTTATCCCTCTGATGTATTTATAGAGCACAATCATATCTCCCCTGAACCTTCATTTGGTTAGGCTAAACAAGCTAAGCTCCTTGCGTCTCCTCTAGTAGGGTAGGTTTTCCATTTCTCTGACCATCCTAGAAGCCCTTCTCTGCACCTGCTTCAGTTTGAATTCATCTTTCGTAAACATGGGCGACCACATGCTCACAGTATTCTAGATGAAGTTGCACCAGTGCCTTGTATAATGGTACTAACACTTCCCTATCTCTACTGGAAATAACTTGCCTGATGCATCCCAGGATTGCATTAACCTTTTCACAGCCGCCGCATAGTCATTGTGTGATCAAACAATACACACAGGTCTTTCTCCTCCTCTGTTGCTTCCAACTGATATGTATAATAAAAATTCTTGTTGTAAGTCCTTAAGTGGATGACCTTGCACTTTGCACTATTAAATTTCATCCCATTTCTATTATGCCAGATTTCAAGGTCCTCCAGATCTTCTTGTATAATATTCCAGTCCTTCTCTGTATTGACAATACCTCCCAATATTGTGTCATCTGCAAATTTTATTAGCACACACTCACTTTTTGAGCCAAGGTAATGAATGAAAATATATTAAATAGGACTGTTCCCAAGACTGATCTCTGAGGAACTCCACTAGTAACCTCCCTCCAGCCTGACAGTTCACCTTTCAGTATGACCCACTATAGTCTCCCCTTTAACCAGTCCCTTACCCACCTTTCGATTCTCATATTAATCCCCATCTTCTCCAATTTAACTAATAATTAGATCTACTGCATTTATTTTGTCTAAAAAAATCAGTTATCTTCTCAAAGAAAGAGATCAGGTTGGTCTGGCATGATCTACCTTTTCTAAAACTATGTTGTATTTTATCCCACTTGCTGTTTACCATTATGTCCTTAACTACTACTTCTTTCAAAATTTGTCCACAACCTTGCATGCAATTGAGGTCAAACTAATGGGCCTGTAGTTTCCTGGATCACTTTTTTCCCCTTTTGTAAAAATATGTACATTATTAGCAATTCTCCAGTTATAGGGTACAACCCCCAAATTTACAGATTCAGTAAAAATCCTTGCTATTGGGCTTAATTTCATGTGCCTGTTTCTTTAATATTATTGGTTATCTCTGTCCCCAGGATTTGGTTCCATTAAGCTGTTTGCGTTTGACTTCCACCTCAGATGTGGCAATTTCTACTTCCATATCCTCATTTCCATTAACCATCCTACCACTACCCCCAAAGCTCCTCATTACCCTTATTAAAAAATGAGGGAAAGTATTTGTTTAGGTGTTGGGCCATGCCTAGATTATCTTTAAACTCCACTCCATCCTCAGTGCTTAGTGATCCCACTTCTTCTTTCCTTGTTTTCTTTTTATTTATATGGCAATAGAACTTTTTACTACTGGTTTAAATTTCCTTTGAAAGGTCCAACTCTGCTTGGCTTTTGGCAGTTTTCAATTTTTCCCTATGCTGTTTGACCTCCAAGAGGTAGCTTTCCTTGCTGATCCTTCCCATCTTCCATTCCTTGTAGGACTTCTGATTTCCCTTAGTAGCCTGTTTGAGATGCTTATTCTGCTCATCCAGTTTGTTTTGCATCCCTTCCCCATGATTTTTTTCCTGTTGCTTGGGATGCAGGCTTCAAATTGCTTGTCAACTTGGACTAAAAGTAATTCCAAGCCCCCTCCACATTCAGATCCTTGAATTCTTCAGTCCAGTCCACTTCTCTAACTAATTCCCTTATTTTTGTTAAGTTTGCCCTTTTGAAATCAAGGACCCTAGTTACAGACCCAGCTTTGTTTATCCTTCCATTTAGTTTAAACTAAATTAGCTCATGATCACTCGAACCATGGCTGGTAAATCTCAGAAAACTAAACGAGAAAGGAGGGCAGACAAAAGATTGGGGACCAAAATCTTGGCCCAAAATCAAAAGGTGTGTTAATGGTCTCATCCAGCAGGCAGGGAGGCAACTCAGATAGTTACCAAACCTGAGGTGGGGCACAGTTCCACAGAGAAAAATCCTGGGGGTAAAACTGAAATAAATCCCCTCAAGTCTGGATATATTGGACCCTCTTAAGAATTTTATGCAAGACCAGGCCAATGATTCTCTATACCCAAATATTAGAAAAGTAGTAGTTAAGATAAATGGGATCCCAGTAGAGGGGAAAACCAAAGCTCCAGGGCTTTACTTTGTTATAAAAAAGGACCTCTTATATAGACTAATCCAGCTCAGGAGCAAGAACTGGAGCAGCTTCTAGTACTCCATGGACACAGAAAGACAGCATTAGATCTGGCCCATAATCATTTGTTTGGGGCACCTTTGGGGCGTCCCCTATCAATACACTAGATAGAATCTTACAAAGGTTCTTTTGGCTGGGAAAATGCATGGAGACTGGATGCTATTGCAACTCCTGCCCTGACTGCCAATTGCACAGTCCACAACCTCAGTTAATGGCCCCTTTAATAACCATTATCAAAGACCCATTTGACAAGATAGCGATGGACTTGATAAGACCACTGGAGAAGTCAGTCCGAGGTCAACAGTGTGTGCTTGTTGTACTGAATTATTCTACCTGGTGTCTGGAAGCCATATCCCTGTGAAAGAGTGTCCAAGACTATAGTGAAGGAAATATTCCAGATTTTCCCTTAGGTACAAATGCCCAAGGAGATTGACAAGATCAGGGGCTCCATTTGTGTCAAAGTTGATGAAGGACCTCTGTGTGATGCTTTGAATATGCATCTCAGGTTACTGCCCACAGACTGGTGGCCTGGTTGAATGCTTCAACAGAATGCTGAAGAGCATGATAGAGAAAGCAGTGAGTCAAGATGGGAAAAATTGTGATACCTTACTACTCTGCCTGATGTTGGCTGATATTGGGAAAAATCCAGGCTTCCCTGGGGTTTTCCTCCTTTGAACTGTTATATGGTCACCACCCCTGGCATATTGGATATTGCCAAGGAAGACTGGGGGTGAACAGCCTAATCAAGGAATGAACGTCATCGAACTTGTGATGTAGATGCGGGATAGAATATCCCAAGTTATCCCAATAGTGCATGAATACACGGAAAATGCACAAAAGGCCTTACAAGCCTATTATAATCCACAAGTAAGGGTTTGGAAATTCCAGGCTGGTGATCAGGCAATGGTGTTGGTGCCCACAGCAGAAAGCAAGCTCTTGGCCAGATGGCAGGGGCCATACAAAGTACATAAGAACGGCCATACTGGGTCAGACCAAAGGTCCATCTAGCCCAGTATCCTGTCTTCCAACAGTGGCCCATGCCAGGTGCTCCAGAGGGAATGAACAGAACAGGTAATCATCAAGTGATCGATCCAGCCCGTCACCCATTCCCAGCTTCTGGCAAACAGAGGCTAGGGACACCATCCCTGCCCATCCTGGCTAATAGCCATTGATGGACCATCCTCCATGAATTTATCTAGTTCTTTTTTGAACCCTGTTATAGTCTTGGTCTTCACAACATCCTTTGGCAAGGAGTTCCACAGGTTGACTGTGCGTTGTGTAAAGAAATACTTCCTTTTGTTTGTTTTAAACCTGCTGCCTATTAATTTCATTTGGTGACCCTAGTTCTTGTGTTATGAGAAGGAGTAAATAACACTTCCTATTTACTTTCTTCACACCAGTCATGATTTTATAGACCTCTATCACATCCCCCCTTTTTCGTCTCTTTTCCAAGCTGAAAAGTCTCAGTCTTATTAATCTCTCCTTATATGGCAGTTGTTCCATACCTCTAATCATTTTTGTTGCCCTTTTCTGAACCTTTTCCAAGTCCAATATATCTTTTTAGAGATGGGGCGACCACATCTGCACCCAGAATTTAAGATGTGGGTGTACCGTGGATTTATATAGAGGCAACATGATATTTTCTGTCCTATTATCTATCCCTTTCTTAATTATTCCCAGCATTATGTTCACTTTTTTGACTGCCGCTGCAGTGGATGTTTTCAGAGAACTATCCACAATGACTCCACAATGACTTTCTTGAGTGGTAACAGCAAATTTAGACCCCATCATTTTATATGTATAGTTGGGATTATGTTTTCCAATGTGCATTACTTTGCATTTATCAACATTGAATTTCATCTGACATTTTGTTGCCCAGTCACCCAGTTTTGAGAGATTCTTTTGTAGCTCCTCACAGTCTCCCTGGGACTTAACTATCTTAAGTAGTTTTGTATCGTCTGCAAAGTTTGCCACCTCACTGTTTACCCCTTTTTCCAGATCATTTATGAATATGTTGAATAGGACTGGTCCCAGTACAGACCCCTGGGCGACACCACTATTTACCTCTCTCCATTCTGAAAACTGACCATTTATACCTACCCTTTGTTTCCTATATTTTAACCAGTTACCAATCCATGAGAGCACCTTCCCTCTTATCCTGTGGCAGTTTACTTTGCGTAAGAGCCTTTGGTGAGGGACCTTGTCAAAGGCTTTCTGAAAATCTAAATACACTATATTCAATGGATCTCCCTTGTCCACATGCCTGTTGAACCCCTCAAAGAATTCTAGTAGATTGGTGAGGCATGATTTCCCTTTAAAAACCATATTGACTGTTCCCCAACAAATTATGTTCATCTATGTTTCTGACAATTTTGTTTTTTACTATAGTTTCAACCAATTTGCCCGGTACTGAAGAAAAGAACTCAGATCCAAAGCAACCCACATTTCCTTTTGCAAAAGCAGATAGACACTGTTTTACAAAACCAAAATCCAGCCTCCTCTCCCCATGTCAAATTAAACTAAACTAGATAAGTCTTTGGAATGTTTGCTTTATTGTAAAAATTCTGAGACTGAAGCATAAAGAATTAGAAAAATCCAATGTTGCTCAACAGTTTGTGTTTGGAAAATACATAGCAGATGTCAAAAGAGTCAGTTTGCTGATTTTAATAGGGCTCGTGGATGAACAGAGTGTCCTGCACTGCAGGAACGACATTGGTTCTGTTGTCTGTAGCCACAAATCCACAGGAAGGGGAAGAACAGGTGAGCCTCTCCTCTTTGATGGCTTCATGCTGGCTGCTGCTGCAGTTCTGATCATCCTTCTCTCCCACAGCTGACCCACTGGGAACTCATATATATAATTTTTCACTGGTTTGACATTTGTTCTCTATTCTGTGTTGATTATGAGGTGATTTATCTTTCCCACACAAATGAGAATACCAGTAACTGAAATGCCAGCATTTCTGACAGATGAATAGCTCTCCTGAGTTAAATAAGATGGCTGCAGGGTGGGTATGCTGGAGTTTAGATAGGCGAGAAGCAATGCCACCACTCTGCAGAAAACAGCTGTAGTAGCCTCAAGAGATGGGATGGGAAATGCACAAATCCATGCACAGAACACCTGCAGCAGCATATTTAACTCAAGCCTTGATCACACTCCTGATCCTGCTAATATTAACTGCACATTAAATGAATCTGACCTGTGCAATGTAAAGCCAGAGGACGGAAGATGAGGATGCCTCCCTCTCCATGCTTTGGTTCACTGGTGTCATGACATCAGTGATTCAAATGAACTAGCAGCAAATAGTCTGCTGCTACCAGTGGTTGTCCTTTCCTTGCTTACTATTGCCTCACTGTGATCATGGATACAGCCCCTGCTTTGCTTTCCGAGCAAAGGGAGCACTTGCCCTTACTCAGTGCACTGGAATGAGGTGGGTTTTCATTAGTCCTCATCACTAATATTTGTTCACTGCCACTCATCAGTAATCTCCTGCCTTATGTCCTCCCTGTTTTCATCAGTGGGGGGGGGGGGGGGTTACAGGGGGCAGCTCTTTTTGGGAGTGACACATCAGAAGAATTCTCCATTTTAAATCTAACCTCAGCCCCTGCCTCTCTGGGGTGACATGTACTGTAATTCCTATGGAGGAAATGAACTCATTTTAAAGGAACCTTTCCTCTGCTCAAGCAGGGGAGAATGGAAACCTGACCTTTACTTTCCAGAAAACCCCATGGGGCTCTGATACTGTTATCAGCTATCACTGGTAACCCAGAGATTTGAGCAAGTGAGGTTTGGCTAATCAAGGTTCTTCTGTATTTAGAATTTCAATTCCAGGAAAAATAAGAAACACAGCAGGATGTTTTTTTTCCTGACTGGCTCAGAGACTTAGGGTCTAATTCTGCTCTCACATTGGTTTTTCACTTTCACTCTGACTTTAATGGATTCATCTCAGATTTACACAGGGCTAAGTGAGAGCAAAATCAATCCCTCAGACTTTCCCCACTGAGTTAATGAGACAAAATGAGTCTCTGCTGATCTACCTGGGTACATGGAAGCAGAGAACCAGAAGAAATGCCAGGCAGTTTCAACCATGTGATAAAATCCAATTGACCCAGCTTGAAACTCAAACATGTACAGTGAAAGGTGGCATTCAAATTAGTGACTTCCAGTAAAAGAAAAATAGAACTGTGTGCTAATTTGTAAAGCCCTGCAAATCTGTGCATATCAGCTTTATATCTGCGGACCATTTTTGCAGATTGTGGATCGGCTGCAGATACAAATTTTGTATCCGTGCAGGGCTCTTCTAATTTGCACAGGTGAAAATTGAGGTGAAAATTGTTATAGTAATTTTGCATTTTCACTGAAATGCCCTGAAAATATGAAGAGGCAAATCTGAAGTACTTCTAATCCTGAATCAATTTTTTGGCACAACTCTCGTCATAAGCATACAGCCATACAGTTTAAGGCCAGAAGGGACTACCAGATCATCTAGTCTGACCTCCCGTACACCACAGGCCACCACCACCACCCAGGACCCTCGCAATAAATCCGTCAACTGAAATTAGACCTAAGTATTACAGCCCACAACAGACTATTATGTGCCACAAGCTGAGAATAAGAGGGACCGAGGTGCACCAGTGTTCAAGATCCCTGTAATGGCAGGGAAATGATTAGGTGAAATATACCAAGATAACCCTGACAAGTGACCCACACTCACACACTGCAGAGGAAGATGAAAAGGACACTGCCAATCCAACTTGAGGGAAAATTCATTCCCTTCCCTACATACAGCAATCAGTTAGACCCTGAGCTTGTGAGCAAGAACCAGCCAGCCAAGCATCTGAGAGAGAGAATGCTTGGTACCACCTCAGAGCCCTGGCCCACCCTACCTGTCTCTAGCCATGGCCATCCCTGATGCTTCAAAGGAAGAAGATAAAAACAAAAAACACAAACAAACACCACACAGAATACTTTGGGGGGGAATCTCTTCCTGACCCCTTCAGGTGGCCAGCTGGAACCCTAAGGTCTGAGTTTTTAAGAACATAAGACAAACTGGAAGTCAATCACAAGCAATCCTGTCATACAATCATCTCTATTTTTTTCTGAATAAAAATCAAAATTCTAATAATATATGTACTCAGCTAGGAAAATCATGCGTCTCATGAAGTGGGTATTCACCCACAAAAGCTTATGCTCCAATACATCTGTTAGTCTATAAGGTGCCACAGGACTCTTTGTAGCTTTTTACAGATCCAGACTAAATGGCTACCGCTCTGATAGGAAAATCAAGAAACTCAATCTTCTCACCAGAGTCCAATGTGGAAATGTGATGCTATCAATTGGACTTTGTAATTTAGATAAGCTTTCTTCTATGCAGGCACAGTATCACCTGCAGAACAATGCTACAACTCTATGATGAGTGCTTCGAGTATTCAAATTCCTTATAATGATACAATATGTAATATGAATCGTAACTTACAGTACATTAGGAGGACATAGGCCTATTGAATATCCCTCCATCAGACCAGGAAATTACAATTTGTTTTTCTAAATATTAACCAAAATATTGCTTTAACAATTTGTTTAAATAAACTTTTAAAATACCCAAGTTCAAAAGAAAGAGGATTTTTATTTATTTATTTGTGTGTGTGTGTGTGCTTCCTTCTTATTAACCGATACATGGAAAAAATGTCTTGACATTCAGGAACCTAACTATTGCATTGATCATGTAGGGTGGGATGACCGTTTTTAAAGGGACAGTCCCGTTTTTTGGGACTTTTTCTTACATAGGCGCCTATTATCCCCCACCCCCGTCATATTTTTTCACGGTTGCTATCTGGTCACGCTAGTCATGGGTTCTGAGGTTAAGAAAATACAGGTCCAGATTTTCAGCTGGTATAAATCAGCATAAATCCATGGAAGTTCAATGGAACTATTCTAATTTGAACCAGTTGAATATTTGGCCCTCAATTTCTAACTTTTCAGGTTAGTAGATATAACAACTCAATCTCTGAACTAAAGACAAGATAGACAACTCTGATCTGGAGATGGTACCACTGGTTAAATACATGATCTCTGACTACCTACTACCCAATCATTTTCTTAGGTAGTGATTGGCACTATGCTGGCAATAGCCATTCCTGAAAATATACATTACATCAGTACTTGAAAGAATGATTGTATTGGATGATGATCAATTGGCACCACTTCTGAAAGTAATGCCCTGTATTGATCCATGGGGGTTGGTATGCCCAAGTAGGTAAAGCTTGTGTGAATCTCCTTAGTTACTGTAACTACAAGACAAATATCCCTAAGATAAAGGTGGACAGTGGATTAAGATACTAGCAATGTTGACAAATATGGAGCATGATTAGTTAAACAAGAGAAAAATATGAAAAATACTTTAAAATATTCACAAGGGAAGTGGAATCAGTTTAGCATAATGACTAATTCAGAGCTTTATAATGCCTTTGAAAATGCAAACACTCTCATTTTGTAAAATTATAGATAATTTAAAATAAAAGAAGGATTTTTAGCATTTTAGAGGAAATAATGCCAATTGAAACATCAGCATTATAGCTCTTATTGTGCATTAGACTGTTTCATTCCACGTAAACTATGTACTTGCATTTTAATGTCTCACCACTCTAAAAGCTTCTACCATTTCATTATAATCCTATTTTAAGATACAGCAATTTAAAACATAAATATCTAAATTAGCCTACAAAGATGCTATACAAAATAACAGATATAGTTGTATTCAGCTTCCGGACAGTAAATGTTAAATCTTAGTAATTTAAACAAATGAAACTTCACCAGTTAAGAATATTCTCCATTTGTATTACATACATTATCAGAGTAGTGTCTGAATTACATGCTATCCAATAACAAGAAGAATCTGCTACCATTCAGTCGACCTGGCTCTGATCTTGGCTTCCCAAGTATAAATCCAGCCTAACTCTGATTTCAGTGGGCTGCACAGGGCGTAATTCTATGCAGAATCTGGCCAATAATGTTTACCCATAAGGAGACAATTATTCATAGACAGAACATAATATGGAATGGTCCCACCTCAGCACTGACTGCCCTAATCCTCCAGTTGAGGAAGCTAAGTCCCATGATGGGAAGGAGCCAAGGTGAGATGGAGGAATAAAATCCCTTACTTGAGCCACACCTTTTCACAGAGGTAGGATTCAAAAAAGGATTAGACATTTATATATGAATAATAAGAACAGCCACTATTATAGTAGATAGGATTTTTTTTTTTAAAGAAGGAATATGAACCTCATGCTTCAGAAGATTACAGCTATGATACCAATTAACTCCAATCTGGCATTTCTCCTGTTCAATTTAAAGTTTATTTTCTTTTGGCAGATTGCAGATCATTACACCTTTTGCATCCTATTCAGTAGAGAAGTTATACACCTGTTTAATCATCTGCATTTGCAGGCTGCACTTCAATCTTAGTACACAAGGGACTTCCTGTTCCATTATTTCAGACGCTCATTGATATCCATTACACTGACATGCCAATATGGGTTAGCCACATGAGTTCATTTGTGCCCACTTTATGAAACAATTTTACTTTTTGGTTTTAATGTTGGGCGGTCACTGATCTTTTTGTAGGGTTGCAAGATTAGGTTTTATTCAGCTTGAATAAAGATTTTTAAATTCACTTTTTGTTCATTTATTTCTAATATGAAAAAAACAAATTTGTTGCAGAATCTTGTTTTGTAAATTTATAAAGAAACCCAAACAAAGTGCTTCTACATTTTCAAGGAATTGTTCACCAGCTGGATATTCTTAAGTACATTTAGCTTTTGTGTATCTTTGCAATTTGTATTACAAATGATATTTCTGCAAAATGATTGCATGCTTTTATTATAGTATAAAGGATAAAGTATTCTTTGTGCTAGGCACCTTTGTGCCATATTGCTATTGTCATATTTATTGCAAACAAATCTGGTGTCTACCATTTGTTTACTCTTGTATTCTATCACTATTCTTTAAAATGTATTTCATGTCTTTCATGACTTATTAACACTTTCATCTAGGAAGCAGCTGTCAGTAGTCCTGCACATATAAACTGTCAAGTCCATTCCACAATAAACTTATTTGGACCTAATTATCAGTTATGCCAAAAATAATTCAGTCTCTAATCAATCAGTCTGTTAACTAATCAAATTCACATGACTTGGCTTTGTTACGTAATGGTCAATAGTCTTATATGGCAGCTACTTGTTAGAAAGCATGTGTGCCTTTCCCAACCATCAAACTTGAATGGATCAAAGTATTCTAGAAGTTTTAAAAGGACTGTCTTATGATCCCACTGGAATGTAATGTAGACCTCCAGTGTCTCTGGACTGGTTACTGATAGCAGCATGGAAGATTTTGCCCTCTTACTTCCAGGAAAACATGGACAGAATGTAATCACTTCTGCAGTTCTCTTCCAGGCCTCCTTCCAAATGGAGGGATTCAGATGTCTTCATTTGGTTACTTTTTGCAATAGATTTACTTTAATTCTAACTGCACATAAAAAAGATGCAGCACACTTGAGTGCTGGCTGGAGAATGGTTATTACTTCTGAGTTCCAAGCACTTGAGGTAGGATAGGTTTATAATAGGCTAATACCCCTATCATATGACAGGAGTCTAACCATGGGCTACCAGTACATTGAATTTCATGTATGACAAAATAATAAAATAAAATCATAGAACTGATCAGTTATACCTATAACGGTGCTGATCTAATATCACAGAGACAGATTTCATGTTAGGTGGGATGACTTGATGTGGTTAGTGGAATATTCACATTCATCATTAAAAATATTACAAGAAATAACACCTGTTCTGTTTTATCTGGAAGAAAAATAGAAAAGAATCTGTTTCTATGAACATAGCCTATAATAGAACAGCTGTTATGTCTAAAGCATCATATGTTGTGACAGCTCTCTCTCTAGTGCCACCTACTGACAGCACTGCTTCAATTTCAAAGCCACATATGAAACTAAAGAAATAAGTGTCTTTAGTTTCTGATGACAAGACAGTCCTCTTGAGCTCTGTATCTGTAGCTGATGATTTCACCAAAACCTCTCAGTGGAATACTCTCCTGGTTACTGTATCTATTTATTAATTTCTCTTTTTCCTTCTCTGTGTGCAGCATTTCACTGGAATTGCTTAAGTTATATTGCCTTTTTCACACCTTATCAAAGAGTTTATGTTTCTTTATCTATTTATAGTTCTCTCATTTAATTCAGTGCATTTGAATGGGAAAACAAATGAAGAGACAAGCTATGTTAAATAAAAAGTTCAAATGTTTCTACACACACATGCTGGAGTTAAGGTATAGAGGTAAACACAGCTATATATTTAATTTACTGTAATGGCATCTTTTTTACAAGCTCCATTCGTACAATAGTCAGCTATGGATTCAAAGTTAGCAGTTTTAGCTAACTGATAGCTGAACTGGCTGAGTTCAGCAGCACAGGAGGGGGATAGTAATGTTTTCCTAGTCCTGCTAGCCGCTGGGGTGAGGAACTTCCTGTTTGCCTGAACACCTATTGCTGCTAGAGAGCAGTGGGTCTTCCTCATAACAAATGGCAGTCTGAAATGGAAAGATACAATGGACAACCATCCAGTTCCTTCTGAAGAACAAGATGAAAGCCACCAAGACCCAGGAGGGAGCAAGTGTGTGGTGGGAGGAACAAATGTAGGCAGTAAGTGCCCTTCTGACAATCTGAAGAGGGGGAAGGGAGAAAGCTGGGGTCAAAAGCTGCTAGGTCTTTTCTGGTATTATTGAATTCAAGCTCTAAAGGGATTTATGGTGCTTGTCTGCAAAGGGTTAGGTTTGTGTGATGCCCTTAAAACATATGTGGAGGAGATTGCCCTAGTTCATCATAGTACAAATGAATAATAAGAGGGAATTGTTAGAAAAAAAGATAAACTGTGATGTATTTAAAGAATGAAATTCCATCAGAGAGTTTGGTATTTTAAATAATTTAAAAAGGGCTTTGTCATCAGAAGCTTAAGAGGCAATCATCAGTATTTTGGGGTATATCTGAAGTTGACACAAGCATTCTTTTCCTCCCATGTGAAAAACAGGCAGGATTTCCATTATTTATATTATGGCTATTTCTAGAGGCACTGAGCTAAAATAGGGCTGTGTTGTGCTAGGCATTGTACAGAAGTAAAGGTAGGTATGGTCACTGAGCTGAACAGCTGACAATCTAAGATTATGAACATCAGGCCAATAATGGAAAAATAGGGAGACGATTAAATATACACAGATTATTCAGTTTCTGCATAGATATTTATATTCACAGATCAAAGAGAGACTTAGAGGAAATTTATAGTGCACAGGGCAGTGCTCCTGTGTTGCAAAGGCCTCTCACAAAACTTCCTAGGATACTCCTAAAAATAATTACCAGTCTCCTGTCCCAGATCAATAAGTATGTACATAGTATCTTTTCAGTAAGATCTAAAACTAACAGCATTTTCAAAATCCTGTGCACCAAGGTCTCCAATATTGATTTCAATGGAAATTGCACATGAACAACTGACGGTATAATCAAACCCTACTGCCCCAGAATTCAGCCAAATTTCTTAGTAAAAACAGTGAGGCAGATATCAGTATAACCAGGAATGGATCCACCCCAAAGCCCTGTACTCTCACCGCAGGACACATGTAACTCCCATTGAACCTTATGGATGGAGGATATGGCCCTAGGAGAGCTGCTACCTAAGCTTAGGACCCACTCTTGCCTCCCCAAATCCTTTATCACTAGCAAGTATGGTAAAAGCTAGTGTCAATTCAGTAGAAAAATTATGTTGTAATTTCTCTCACTCTTTTGTCATTTCTGATTATGTAGCTATGATGAGCAGCACAAGTTTATCTTCCCATGTCCAAAAATCCATCTGGTTCCTAATAGCAGTTGATCTTGTTTGTCAAAACTTTATCATAGAAAACACACATTTCAGCTGCATACAATAACCCTGACTGCAAGGAAATATCCTCTGACAATGCAAATGATAAGAAAGTAGAAGAATCCAAGAATGAGTCCCCAGAGCTCTAAAATACGATGAGGCTATTATAAACCAGAAGAATGGCACATCAGCAATGAATTTAGGAATTAAGGCATTTAAAATCTAAATCTAAATCAAGTGTGTGGTCTAAAATAACTGCAGTCAACTTGGTCTATCTCATATACATTTGTGAAACTACTTGTTTAAATGTGTTCACTATGAATGAGAAATGTGATATGTTTCACAACAAATCATGCAAAAACAGTATTCGTGAAATAGTTCCATCTTTGTCAGTTATTTATTCCAGGCTGTATCTATATTGTATTATATGTTGTCAAGCTTGTTGAACAGAGAATTGGTCCCCAACTTATCCACTTAATGAAAACAGCCCCATAATATTTTATTTGTATTTATTTTTGCCAAGAGTGTGCTAAAATCAGCTCTTTGTCAAACCTTTACAAGAAATAACTTCTGTTGTGATACAGCCATTGACAGAGTCTTGCTATTATTGACCCTTAGCCAGCAAATCACTTACACATCTGCATGAGTAAGCATGTGACTAGTCTCATTGACTTTTTAGTAATTGTAATAAGAAAAGGTTTTGATTTTGGTCATTATACCATATTGTCACTATCAACAATTCAAAGCCAGACAAGTATTTGCGCTGTTTTCGATTTTTCCCCTTTATTGCCTGTTTTCCTCCTGTACAGAGGACTCAGTTATAATTTTCCATTAATTCTTTAAGCTGGATTTTGTTTGCTGATATGCAAGGCACATTGGTGAGTAAAACGTCCCAACAAAGCAAAAGTTTTGTAAATGTGTTTAAATAAGTTGTCAGAGTCCTATGGTTTTGTTATAAACAAATGAAATGTTATTGCTAAGCAATGACAATCCTGGCACTTCTTTAAGAACACTAAGTCTTGGAATATTGCACACTGTTGCTGATTTTTAAAGATACCTACTGCTGTACCCACATCAGAGAAAAATATATCTCCAGTTGAACAGAAAGTGAATGTAAACATTTTTTTTTTTTAGTTTTGCAAAGTTGAAAAAAAATCATTCTGGGTCAAATGAAATGTTTTGTTTCAACAAATCAAAATATTTAATTTCAATTTTGACCATTTTAAAACATTTTTATTAATAAAATAAAATCAAAGGAAATTTTGAAATGAAAAGTCATTTCAAACCCAAACCCACAAAATATTTGTTATGAAAATGTCAACGTGAAGTGTTTCAACTTTTTCTGATTTTTTGGGGGAGACCGAAACAATTTGGCAAAACTGACAAGGTTTTGCAAAACCTTTTGGTGTCACTGAATGTGTATTTTTTGGCTGAAAAAAGCTTCAGCTGGAAAAATTCATCAAGCTCTCTTTGGGAACAGTCAGGGATCACAGTAAACCAGAGAAGTGCCTGATTTAGGTAATAGCTTTCTCCCAGGGATACTGCCTTGGTGGCTACAGGAGAGCACATAACAAAGGAGACTTACATTAACTTAAAACTCTAAGGAGACAGAACACCAGTTTTATGGACTATAGTTCAAATCCACAGCCCACTCAAATTAGTGGGAATCTTTCCATCAAGTTCAGTGAGCTCTGAAAGAAGCCCAATACCAATGGGTTTAAATTAAATCTTTATAGGATGGACACGGGAACATGCTGACAAGTATGCAATAGGATTTGAAAAATGGAAATCAATAAAGATAATGTATTATAGGGACATAATGGGATTCTTATTGAAAGAACTCTGAAAAGTAATGCATGGCAAAATAGGGAAGGATGTTTGAATGCACAACTGCAGCACAAATTGGGCTGTAATAACCACTTGCTACATCCTCTGCTCCAAAGTAAATCACACAAGAACAGAGAATGAGTTTAAAGATGTTTTTCCAATGAAACATCCTTCAGACAGCTAAGATTTTTTTTTAATTGGAATGAAAATAGTTAATCAATAGGTTGCACAGAGAAAAGACTAGAGGTGGTAAGAGCCTAGGAGGATGAGAGACATTTGAGAAGTAAAGCATTAGAATCGACAGTGAAATGTAAGAGAGGCACAACATTTTTATTTCACTGAAGAATGCCAGTCAAGACAGACTCTAGTTTGGAAGTTTGGGATAGAAACTAACAATAATAGTGTGAAGAATGATCATGACAGGGAATGTTAACATCATCAGACTAATTTTTATCCAATTAGATATTTTCATGTATATTTATATATACACAACAATTGTTCACTGTTCTCTTTATGAAACCCACATCACATTTCTTTTTATGACAATAAGCTTTCTCCAGTTCCTTTTGACTTTCTTTGTAAGAAAATTGGCTTAGAAGTGGATGCATTTTGTGCAGGCATTTAAACCTGGCATAAATAAATAACAGATGAAAATTCATATTTCATGAGTCTACAATTGATTCTGCAGCATATGATTCTGGTACAGTTATAAAACTACAATGTTTTAAGGAGAAAAGCAGAAATATAGAAACTATCAGAAAACCACATCTGTAACACAGCCTTGATAGCGTATTTCTTTCTCTGATTAGTTCTACAAACATTGGATTATCTGTTTTCATGCAAATCAACAGGACTCTTGCTACTGAGATGCAATATATTACAAGGAGACACTAAAATATATTGTGCCCCAAACCATTCGTTATCGTGTGTCTTAACATCTCTTTATCTAGAAACTGGTTACATGTTTATAAATGTTCATCAGCGTTAAGAGCAGTGAAAGGTTAGGGCTCCCTGATGATTTAATCACAATTGCTTACAAGTAAAATATATTTAATCTCTAACAGATTGGTGACATTTAATTATGTAAATTTGTTTTGTTCATCTCCATATTCTCACTGATGAGTGAGACTGGAAGCCAAGGCGTAAAAGAGAAATCTCAGAATCTCTTTTGTAAATATCTTCCCTTCTTTAATTCTCTCTGTTTCTACATGGTTGGTACCTGTTTTTCCCTAAAATAAGCCTCATTTGATTCTAATGTGAAGAAACCCCACCATCTTGTGGTCAGATGCAGGCATGACACTGAAAGACAGAAGTCTGGTAAGTAGAATGTCTGCATTGCAGAAATTGCAGATAAACACTGCTGTTGGAGATGTAGCTCAGATGATATTAAGAAAAATAGATATAACATATACAAAAATGCTTATTTTTTTGGTTGAGTATTAACACCTGAAAATTTGTTTTTTTACCTTAGATTACATTTCCTCAATCTGTAATTTCCCTATGTTTATTAAAACAATTATATGGAATACTGCAAAGAAGGAGGTAATTATTTAGTTACCCAGGAAAATTTACAAATTTTAAAGGGTGACATTTGTATGATTTCAAGGGTATTCTTATAGTTATTTCAAAACCAAGCCGGACCTCCTCCTCCCAAATTTGGACCAATACCAGCTGAGATAAACTAGTTAAGGTTGCTAAACAACAACAATGTATTTACTTATCACATCATTTGCAATCCCAAACATTTACAAGCAAACAAATGAAGAGTTAAGGCCACCACAAATCTTACAATGCCCAAATAAGAATAGAAAGGGAACACTTCAAATTTTATATTTGTATATTGTATAGACACATACTTTAATAAGATTTTTGATACTATCTCATATGACCGTCTCATAAATGAACGTAGAAAAATATAACCTAGACAAACCTACTACAAGATGGATGCACAACTGGTTGGAAAACAGTACTCAGAGAGTAGTTTTCAATGGTTCACATTCAAGCTGGAAGGGCATATGAAGTAGGATCCCGCAGGGATCTGTCTTAGATCTGGTTCTATTCAATATATTCATAAATGATTCAGATAATGGCATAGAGAGCACACTTAGAAAGTTTGTGGACAATACCAGGCTGGGGGATTGCAAAAGTTTTAAAGGACAGGATTAGAGTTCAATATGATCTTGACAAATGGAGAAATGGTCTGAAATAAATAGGATGAAATTCAATAAGGACAAATTCAAAGTACAACACTTGGGAAGGAATAATGAATTGCACAAATACATGAAAGGAAATGACTGTCTAGGAAGGAGCACTGCAGAAAGGATCTGGGAGTTACAGTGGAGCACAAGCTAAATATGAGTCAACAATGTAATTCTTCCACTTTCCTCAGCACTGTGATAAGGCCTCAACTGGAGTACACGTCTGAGCACCACACTTTGGGAAAGATGTGGACAAATTGGAGAAAGTCCTGTGGAGTGCAACAAAAATGATTAATGGTCTACAAAACATGACCTACAAGGAAAGATTGAAAAAATGGGTTTATTTAGTCTGGAAAAGAGAAGACTGAGTGGGGACATGATAACCGTCTTCAAGTACGTAAAAGGTTGTTATGCAGAGTAGGGTGATAAAGTGTTCTTATCCACTGAGAACAGGACAAGAAGTAAATTGCAGCAAGGGAGATTTCAGGTTAAACATTAGGAAAAAATTCCTAACTGTAAGGGTAGTTAAGCACCGGAACAAATTACCTAGAGAGGTTGTGGAATCTCTGTCATTGGAGGTTTTTAAAGAACAAGTTAGACAAACAACTGACAAAGACGGTCTAGATAATACTTAGTCTTGTCTCAGTGGAGGGAATTGGACTAGATGACCATTGAGGTCCCTTCCTGTCCTACATTTCTGCGACTGTACGTGTATTGAGGTCTTTGTGGGTCACATTCTGGTTGCTGCTGCAACTGCTTTGCATGGTGACCCCTGGCTGCTGGAGAAGGGGGGATGTAAATTCACTTTTGTGTTGTTCAGACACAGCCCAGTTATTATAAGTTATTTTCTTTACTGCACGGGTGTGACATCGCAATTGACTACTATCTGTATTGACAATCTCAGATAGTAGGACAAAGGCTGAAAGGGTATGGAGATTGAAGAGCTGTCTCATGTAGAGGTGCTCAAGTCAGGTCATGGTTGCAAGGAGCAATGTGAGAGAATTATTATTAATTCTTCCTTTTCAAGAAGAGAAGATTCAGTCTCCAGTTCTGTCATTCTGGCACTTTTTTGAGCCCTGTAACAGAGTTACATTTTTAAAGCATGCTATTTCCATTGCTTATTTGTTTTCTGTATACTATTACTTTGCTGTTTTTAATCTGTCCTATCAAAGGAAGATAATCGGCTCAAGGAAATTTCAGAGCAATTGTCATGCATTTTTCTTACAACAGTCATGTGCAACGGACAGGCTCTCATCTAAACCCTGAGAAGTAACAATTCTTATGGACTTCTCTGCTGGGCAAATAATTTTTCAATTCAACCAGCAAACTGAGAGAACCTTTGAAAAATCCAGAAACATATTTAGGTGCTGAAAGATGGATTTAGAAGCCTAACTTTGGGCACCTATTTTTGAAAATCTTGGCCTGGGTTCTTAACTTTAGGCATTCAGGTATGAACATTAATGTAAAAAAAGGCATTATGACTATTACAAATAGGGAAAAGATACAATCAGCTGGATTCTCTGGCCCACCAAGTTCACTTTCCACCGATGCACCTGCTGCTTCCTCCAACCTGGCATAAAACGGGGGAAAGGCAGGGTGTGTCAGGGTGGATTGAGAGCCTGTCATAGGTGGGGACTGGAAGAGGGGTGTTGCAGCTGAACTCCACCATGCCAGATACTCTGCTGGCATGATGGAGCTTACACTGGTGGTATTAGAATAGCCCTCTTGCTGCTCCAATTTCTGCCAGGTATAAGCAGCTGAGGACCAGGAGACAGTAGTCTGTGGCTGGCACTCTCTGTATCTGAGCTGTGCTCAGTCTCAGTGGAGAATCAGGGCCAATGCATATAGTAAGTAATCTTAATACAGAGCCTTCTCACATTGTAAACGATAGGAAAGATGATGCACTGGTAAAAACAACAACATTCAAATTCTTACAAATGAAAACAAGACATGTTCTAGTCTGTGTGAAGGCAGTGACATTCAACAAAGTCCAATAGATTTATTTCTCTGCAGTGCCCATAATTCATGTAAAGCAATGACAAAGAGAAAGTGCATCCACTTTTCTAAGAAGTCATTGCAATGCTGTAGAGGCTGAAGTGTAACCAATAATTCCATCACCAATCAAAGGCAAAATCAGTTACAATGCATATGCTATACACATAAGAAGAATGCTTTTTTGTCTCTGTACTGTACGTCTAATTTAATTTCTACCCTAGAATTCAGCTTATTTATGAGAGTATTAAATACAAGTAGGTGGTCTCAACTCTCTGTGACACAGTGGTCCATTTGTGGTTCACTACTCTGTGTCAGCAACTCTTGTCAGGCCTCATATGCTCACTACACCCAATACACTGTTGCCATACCCAAAAGGTGGCATATATCATATCTTTGGAAAACTAATACCTCACTGATCATTAATATTATTGAGCGATGTATGTATTGTGTACAAGAGTTATGGATGTGTACTAGAATTATGTCCTTAAGATGTGTTGGGGAAGCAATGCATAAGCCCAGTCTGCCTTAGACAAAGGAATATGTATTTGTTTGTCTGACCAGCCTGGTCATCAGGCAGAGACAAGAAGGTATATTTACATAAAAGGTAAACAAAGCCATCAACCTAATAAGGGGAAGAGGAAATGACTCAACTATTACCAGTGGGGGAGGAACCAGCATGAAGTCTTCATGAGACCTCATGACATCTCCCCCGTGCAGTAGAAAAGGAACTTTATTTAAGAGTACATTTCAAAGGTTTATTGGTTTATAAAGACGGAACCTCAAAGAATATGATTGTAGATAATATTACAGGATTATAAAAGTGTACTGAGTAATGTATTTTATGAAAGCCTATAACACACTGGTGATTAATATCTTTGTAAAATGTACATATTAACGCTATATAAGAAAGTATACTCATTAATATTATGCTTTAAATCCTGTAACCAAACAAAGGGAGAAACAGGCTTTCTTTCAGATGGAGGGAAGGTAGCATGGTAGAATCAAAACAATGGAAGCCCAATATACATATCAATCAGCAGGGGTAAGGGAAGTCCACAGGAAGGAAGGAACAGCAGAAGGTCATCCTGCCTCTTGAAGCAGGGTCAATGCATTCAAAGATATAAGGGGAAAGAGCCATTTTTGCATCTTTCACCTAGGAAGAAAAAAGGCACCAGCACCTTGTACTTTTGTGGAAGATCCTGCTTGGGAGAAAGTCATAAGAACATAAGAACGGCCACACTGGGTCAGAACAAAGGTCCATCTAGCCCATTATCCTGTCCTTGGACAGTGGCCAATGTCAGGTGCCCCAGAGGGAATGAACAGAACAGGTAATCATCAAGTGATCCCTGTTGCTTATTCCCAGCTTCTGGCAAACAGAGGCTAGGGACACCATCCCTGCCCATCCTGTCTAGTAGCCATTGATGGACCATCCTCCATGAATGTATTGAGGTCAAACTAATGGGCCTGTAGTTTCCTGGATCACTTTTTTCCCCTTTTGTAAAAATATGTACATTATTAGCAATTCTCCAGTTATAGGGTACAACCCCCAAATTTACAGATTCAGTAAAAATCCTTGCTATTGGGCTTAATTTCATGTGCCTGTTTCTTTAATATTATTGGTTATCTCTGTCCCCAGGATTTGGTTCCATTAAGCTGTTTGCGTTTGACTTCCACCTCAGATGTGGCAATTTCTACTTCCATATCTTCATTTCCATTAACCATCCTACCACTACCCCCAAAGCTCCTCATTACCCTTATTGAAAAATGAGGGAAAGTATTTGTTTAGGTGTTGGGCCATGCCTAGATTATCTTTAAACTCCACTCCATCCTCAGTGCTTAGTGATCCCACTTCTTCTTTCCTTGTTTTCTTTTTATTTATATGGCAATAGAACTTTTTACTACTGGTTTAAATTTCCTTTGAAAGGTCCAACTCTGCTTGGCTTTTGGCAGTTTTCAATTTTTCCCTATGCTGTTTGACCTCCAAGAGGTAGGTTTCCTTGCTGATCCTTCCCATCTTCCATTCCTTGTAGGACTTCTGATTTCCCTTAGTAGCCTGTTTGAGATGCTTATTCTGCTCATCCAGTTTGTTTTGCATCCCTTCCCCATGATTTTTTTCCTGTTGCTTGGGATGCAGGCTTCAAATTGCTTGTCAATTTGGACTAAAAGTAATTCCAAGCCTCCTCCACATTCAGATCCTTGAATTCTTCAGTCCAGTCCACTTCTCTAACTAATTCCCTTATTTTTGTTAAGTTTGCCCTTTTGAAATCAAGGACCCTAGTTACAGACCCAGCTTTGTTTATCCTTCCATTTAGTTTAAACTAAATTAGCTCATGATCACTCGAACCATGGCTGGTAAATCTCAGAAAACTAAACGAGAAAGGAGGGCAGACAAAAGATTGGGGACCAAAATCTTGGCCCAAAATCAAAAGGTGTGTTAATGGTCTCATCCAGCAGGCAGGGAGGCAACTCAGATAGTTACCAAACCTGAGGTGGGGCACAGTTCCACAGAGAAAAATCCTGGGGGTAAAACTGAAATAAATCCCCTCAAGTCTGGATATATTGGACCCTCTTAAGAATTTTATGCAAGACCAGGCCAATGATTCTCTATACCCAAATATTAGAAAAGTAGTAGTCAAGATAAATGGAATCCCAGTAGAGGGGAAAACCAAAGCTCCAGGGCTTTACTTTGTTATAAAAAAAGGACCTCTTATATAGACTAATCCAGCTCAGGAGCAAGAACTGGAGCAGCTTCTAGTACTCCATGGACACAGAAAGACAGCATTAGATCTGGCCCATAATCATTTGTTTGGGGAACCTTTGGGGTGTCCCCTATCAATACACTAGATAGAATCTTACAAAGGTTCTTTTGGCTGGGAAAATGCATGGAGACTGGATGCTATTGCAACTCCTGCCCTGACTGCCAATTGCACAGTCCACAACCTCAGTTAATGGCCCCTTTAATAACCATTATCAAAGACCCATTTGACAAGATAGCGATGGACTTGATAAGACCACTGGAGAAGTCAGTCCGAGGTCAACAGTGTGTGCTTGTTGTACTGAATTATTCTACCTGGTGTCTGGAAGCCATATCCCTGTGAAAGAGTGTCCAAGACTATAGTGAAGGAAATATTCCAGATTTTCCCTTAGGTACAAATGCCCAAGGAGATTGACAAGATCAGGGGCTCCATTTGTGTCAAAGTTGATGAAGGACCTCTGTGTGATGCTTTGAATATGCATCTCAGGTTACTGCCCACAGACTGGTGGCCTGGTTGAATGCTTCAACAGAATGCTGAAGAGCATGATAGAGAAAGCAGTGAGTCAAGATGGGAAAAATTGTGATACCTTACTACTCTGCCTGATGTTGGCTGATATTGGGAAAAATCCAGGCTTCCCTGGGGTTTTCCTCCTTTGAACTGTTATATGGTCACCACCCCTGGCATATTGGATATTGCCAAGGAAGACTGGGGGTGAACAGCCTAATCAAGGAATGAACGTCATCGAACTTGTGATGCAGATGCGGGACAGAATATCCCAAGTTATCCCAATAGTGCATGAACACACGGAAAATGCACAAAAGGCCTTACAAGCCTATTATAATCCACAAGTAAGGGTTTGGAAATTCCAGGCTGGTGATCAGGCAATGGTGTTGGTGCCCACAGCAGAAAGCAAGCTCTTGGCCAGATGGCAGGGGCCATACAAAGTACATAAGAACGGCCATACTGGGTCAGACCAAAGGTCCATCTAGCCCAGTATCCTGTCTTCCAACAGTGGCCCATGCCAGGTGCTCCAGAGGGAATGAACAGAACAGGTAATCATCAAGTGATCGATCCAGCCCGTCACCCATTCCCAGCTTCTGGCAAACAGAGGCTAGGGACACCATCCCTGCCCATCCTGGCTAATAGCCATTGATGGACCATCCTCCATGAATGTATCTAGTTCTTTTTTTGAACCCTGTTATATTCTTGACCTTCACAACATCCTCTGGCAAAGAGTTCCACAAGTTGACTGTGCGTTGTGTAAAGAAATACTTCCTTTTGTTTGTTTTAAACCTGCTGCCTATTAATTTCATTTGGTGACCCTAGTTCTTGTGTTATGAGAAGGAATAAATAACACTTCCTTATTTACTTTCTCCACACCGTCATGATTTTATAGACCTCTATCATACTCCCCCATAGTAGTCTCTTTTTCAAGTTGAAAAGTCCCAATCTTATTAATCTCGCCTCATACGGAAATTGTTCCATACCCCTAATCATTTTGATGCCCTTTTCTGAACCTTTTCCAAGTCCAATATAACTTTTTGGAGATGGGGTGACCAGATCTGCATGCATGTTGGCGTATCATGGATTTATAGAGAGGCAATATGAAATTTTCTGTCTTATTATCTATCCCTTTCTTAATTATTCCCAATATTCTGTTCGCTTTTTTGACTGCTGCTGCACATTGAGTGGATGTTTTCAGAGAACTAGCCACAATGACTCCAAGTTCTCTTTTTTGAGTGGTAACAGCTAATTTAGACCCCATCATTTTATATGTATAGTTGGGATTATGTTTTCCGATGTCCATTACTTTGCATTTATCAACATTGAATTCCATCTGCCATTTTGTTGCCCAGTCACCCAATATTGTGAGATCCCTTTGTAGCTCTTGGCAGTCTGCTTTGGACTAAACTATCTTGCGTAGTTTTGTACCATCTGTAAATTTTTGCACCTCACTGTTTATCCCGTTGTGACCCCTGGGAGCTGCCACCTGATGTGCCCAGACTACTTCTGCCCCTGCTTTCCTGCCCTTTCAGCTTAGGACTTCAGTGCCCTGCCTGGTTTGAGCCAGACTCGCTAGCCTGCTGCAAACCCAGACCCAGGTCTGAATCATGTCTCCTAACAGCTGTAGGCTTACCTGAAAGCAGCTTACAGAAGTATTCCTGCCTTTAACACTCAGATGCCCAACTCCCAATGGGGTCCAAACCCTAAATAAATCCGTTTTACCCTGTATAAATCTTATACAGAGAAAACTCATAAATTGTTTGCCCTCTATAACACTGATAGAGAGATATGCACAGCTGTTTGCCTCCCCCAGGTATTAATACATACCCTGAGTTAGTTAATAAGTAAAAAGTGATTTTATTAAATACAGAAAGTAGGATTTAAGTGGTTCCAAGTAGTAACAGACAGAACAAAGTAAGTCACCAAGAAAAATAAAATAAAACACGGAAATCTATGTCTAATCAAACTGAATACAGATAATCTCACCCTTAGAGATGCTTCAAGTAAGTTTTTTCCTCAGACTGGACACCTTCCAGGCCTGGGCACAATTCTTTTCCCTGGTACAGCTCTTGTTCCAGCCCAGGTGGTAGCTAGGGGATTCTTCATGATGGCTCCTCCTTTGTTTTGTTCCACCCATTTATATATCTTTTGCATAAGGCAGGAATCCTTTGTCTCTCTGGGTCTCCCCCGCCCCCTTCTCAATGGAAAAGCACCAGGTTAAAGATGGATTTCAGTTCAGGTGACATGATCACATGTCACTGTAAGACTTCATTACCCCCTTGCCAGCACACACGTATACAGGAAGACTTACAGGTAAAACAGAGCCATCTGCAGTCAATTGTCCTGGTTAATGGGAGTCACCAAGATTCCAAACCACCATTAGTGGCCCACACTTTACATAATTACAATAGGCCCTCAGAGTTATATTTCATATTTCTAGTTTCAGATACAAGAGTGGTACATTTATACAAATAGGATGATCACACTCAGTAGATTATAAGCTTTGTAATGATACCTTACAAGAGACCTTTTGCATGAAGCATATTCCAGTTACATTATATTCCCTCGTTAGCATATATTTATAAAATCATATAGACTGCAACGTCACACCCGTTTTCCAGATCATTGATGAATATGTTGAACAGTACTGGTCCCAGTACAGACCCCTGGGGGACACCACTATTTACCTCTCTCCATTCTGAAAACTGACCATTTATTCCTACCCTTTGTTTCCTATCTTTTAATCAGTTACCAATTCATGAGAAGACCTTCTCTCTTATCCCATGACAGCTTACTTTGCTTAAGAGCCTTTGGTGAGGGGCCTTGTCAAAGGGTTTTTGAAAATCTAAGTACACTGGATCCCTCTTGTCCACATGCTTGTTGACCCCCTTGAAGAATTCTAGTAGATTGATGAGGCATGATTTCTCTTTACAAAAACCATGTTGACTCTTCCCCAACAAATTATGTTCATCTATGATTCTGACAATTATGTTCTTTACTATAGTTTCAACAAGTTTTCCCAGTACTGAAGTTGTTGCCCTGTATTTGAGGGGTGTTTCTAACTCAGAATGTGATGAAGCTAATTGCAACCATGTTATGTGCATTCAGCCACCCTGAAGTAATGAAATAGAACACCACATAGTTAAGTTTTAATTTGGAGACAGGCTTTCAGAAGTAAGGTCAAAACTAGCTACAATTTCTGCTAATCAAAATGGGAGGAGAGGACAAACAAGTAAACAATTGAGACTAAAAACCTTGGTGGTTGGAAAACCTTGAGTCTAGATGCCTCTGATATTAAAAGTTTATTGAAAATTAGAAAAGTGATGATATAGTAGGGTCATTATGACCTATGTGTTTTGTAGAAGTTAGTTGTAAAAGATTAGCTAATAGAGTGTACTTTGGAGCAATCCTCTGAAGCCATCTTGAGACACATTTTTCCTGACATCCTTTCTTCCCAGTGGGTTAGCAACTGGCCACTGCAAACCTGCTGTTAATTACTCAATACCGTTCCAGATGTTAGATAAATATCTGGGATGTTCTAAGCCTATTGCTTATGTTTGTGTGTGCTTAAATCTAATAAAGTGCAGTTTTAGATAGAGCATGCTTACTTGCATGAATCTTATCAGACAGAAGTGCTGTGTTCCTGTTGATTTATTCCTTACACCTCCTGCAGTGAAATAGTTAAGTTGCCCCTGTTGGGGGTTCTGAAAACTCCAGGTAACAAAGTCAGGCTTGCCGGCCTGTAATTGCCGGGGTCACCTTTTGAGCCCTTTTTAAAAACGGGCATCACATTAGCTATCCTCCAGTCATTTGGTACAGAAGCTGATTTAAATGATAGGTTACAAACCACAGTTAGTAGTTCTGCAATTTCACAGCTCCTTCATAACCCTTGGGTGAATACCATCTGGTCCTGGTGACTTATTACTGTTTAATTTATCAATTTATTCTAAAACCTCCTCTAATGACACCTCAATCTGGGCCAGTTCCTCAGATTTATCACCTAAAAAGAATGGCTCAGGTTTGGGAATCTCCCTCACATCCTCAGCCATGAACACTGATGCAAAGAATTCATTTAGTTTCTCTGCAATGGCTTTATCATCCTTGAGTGCTCCTTTAGCATCTCGATCGTCCAGTGGCCCCACTGGTTGTTTAGCAGGCTTCCTGCTTCTGATGTACTTCAATTTTTATTTTATTTTTTGCTATTACTTTTTGAGTATTTAGCTAGCTGTTCTTCAAATTCTTTTTCGGTCTTCCTAATTATATTTTTACACTTCATTTGCCAGAGTTTATGCCCTTTCTATTTTCCTCACTAGGATTTAATTTCCACTTTTTAAAGGATGCCTTTTTGCCTCTCACTGCTTCTTTTACTTTGCTGTTTAGCCACAGTGGCACTTTTTTGTTCTCTTACTATGTTTTTTAATGTGGAGTATACATTTAAGTTGAGCCTCTATTATGGTGTCTTTAAAAAGTTTCCATGCAGCTTGCAGGGATTTCACTTTTGGCAATGTACCTTTTAATTTCTGTTTAACTAACTTCCGCATTTTTGTGTAGTCCCCCTTTCTGAAATTAAATGGTACTGAATTGGTCTGCTGTGGTGTTTTCCCTGCCACGGGGATGTTAAATTTAATTATATTATGATCACTATTACCAATCGATCCAGCTATATTGACGACTTGGACCAGATCCTGCGCTCCACTTAGGACTAAATCAAGAATTGCCTCTCCTCTTGTGGGCTCCAGGACTAGCTGCTCCAAGAACCAGTCGTTTAAGGTGTCAAGAAACTTTATCTCTGTATCCCGTACTGAGGTGACATGTACCCAGTCAATATGGGGATAGCGGAAATCCCCATTATTGAGTTTTTATTTTTATAGCCTCTCTAATCTCCCTGAGCATTTCGCAGTCACTATCACCATCCTAGTCAGGTAGTCGGTAGTATATCCCTATTGCTATATTCTTATTATTAGAGCATGGAATTACTATCCATATAGATTCTACGGTACAATTTGGTTCATTTAAGATTTGTACTTCATTTGATTCTATGCTTTCTTTCACATATAGTGCCACTCCCCCACCAGCACAACCTGTTCTATCCTTCCGGTATATTTTGTACCCTGGTATTACTGTGTCCCACTGATTATCCTCATTTCACCAAGTTTCTGTGATGCCTACTATATCAATATCCTCATTTAATACTAGGCACTCTTGTTCACCAATCTTATTATTTAGACTTCTAGCATTTGTATATAAGCACTTTAAAAACTTGTCACTTTTTAGCGGTCTGCCATTACATGATGTAATTGAATGGGACTCTTTTTCACTTGATGGTTTTTGATCAGAGCCTAGCCATACTTTATCATCTTCCATCCTCTCCTCCTTACTAGGACACAGCAAATCTCCATTAGTAGATTCTCCCTTAAGGGATGTCTCTCTGCGAACCATGTGCTCCTGCGCACCTGTCAGCTTTCCCCCAGCCCTTAGTTTAAAAACTGCTCTTCAACCTTTTTAATTTTAAGCACCAGCAATCTGCTTCCATTTTGGTTTAGGTGAAGCCCATCTTTCCTGTATAGGCTCCCCCTTTCCCAAAAGTTTCCCCTGTTCCTAATAAATCTAAACCCCTCCTCCCTACACCATCGTTTCATCCATGCATTGAGACCCTGAAGTTCTGCCTGTCTAATTGGCCCTGCGCATGGAACTGGAAGCATTTCAGAGAATGCTACTATGGAGGTCCTGGACTTCAGTCTCTTGCCTAAAAACCTAAATTTGGCCTCCAGAATCTCTCCTATCCTTCCCTATGTCATTGGTATCTACATGTACCACAACCACCGGCTCCTCCCTAGAACTACACGTAAGTCTATCTAGATGTCTCGAGAGATCCGCAACCTTCACACCAGGCAGGCAAGTCACCATGTGGTTCTCTTGGTCATCATAAACGCAGCTATCTATGTTTCTAATGATCAAATCACCCATTACTAATACCTGTGTCTTCCTAATAACTGGAGTTCCCTCCCCCGGAGAGGTATCTTCAGTGCGAGAAGATACCACATCATCATCTGGAAGGAGGTCTCAACTTTGGGTTCATTTCCCTCTGCTCCAGTTGGATGTTCTCCTTCCCTGAGACTTTCATCCTCCTCAACAGCATAGAGGCTGTCAGACCAGAGGTGGGACCATTCTACTGTGTCACGGAAAGTCTCATCCATGTAACTCTCTGTCTCCCTTAGCTCCTCCAGTTCAGCCACTGTGGTCTCCAAAGCCTGTAAACAGTCTCTGAGGGCCAGGAGCTCCTTGCACCTTGCACAGATATGCCACCTGCCCATAGGACAGGTAATCATACATGCTGCATTGAGTGCAATAAACTGGATAGCCCCCACTCAGTTGCTGGACCTCTGTCTGCATTGTCTTTTCAATCCCGCAGCTCATTCCTTTGTTGAAGTTTTGTTTTTATCAGGGGGTGTTTTTCATCTTAAGTTTAAAGAAGTTTAAAGAATGTTAAGTGTATCTAGCCCCCCCTCACACTCTTCCGCTAAACTCCCTCGCAAAAATTCGCTAGCTCCTCTGGTTGCTTAGGAGTGCGCTTTTTAAAGCCTTAGTCTTCCTGAGTAGCCCCGGCACCTGGTTAAGAGTTGATGGGTGCTAAAGGGCTTAGGGATCAACACCTGGTTAAGAAGCTCTCAGCCCTGAATGGAAAAAAATCTACCTTGAACAAAGGCTTTAGCTTGTTGAGGAAAGTGTTGGCTACTAGAAGACGTATTTTCCTTTTCGTTGCTTGTAACCATTTTTGTCTTTACCCCTTTTGCTTGAGCTTACTTAAAATCTCTCTTTTTGTTAATGAACTTGTTTTATTTTTAACCTAAACCAACCCAGTGCTGTGTTTGAATTGAAGTAATAAGCTGAGCTTTTGTCTCTTTAAAGGAGCACAATGAACTTTATTACTTCTCTGAGTGTTCCAGAAGAGGGCTGGGCACTACAAGACAGACAGCTTTGGGGGAATTCAGGAGTGGGAGTGAATTAGAGTCACCACTGCAAGTAGTAACTAAGGCTGATGAAGACCAGAGTGGGACTGTTTTGTTGTAGGCAGGCTGCTGGGATCAGAGTGCTGACCGAACCAGGGCTGCACAGCACACAGACACTCTAAGAATTGCATGCTTGTCTGCTGGTTGTTGGTGTCTGGGCTGTGAGCTGCTGCATCAGCAGAGCATTTAAGGCACCGAGGATTACAGGGAAAGCAGTGACACAACTTCTCACTGGTCTGGGTTGAACCCCAAAACATCACACCCACCCACTAATGTTTGAGCTCAAAAACCAGTTCCAGCTGAGATCCATTTAACAACATATCAGCAGATTTCATCAGCAAGTCATGCAGGGTTGCTCTAAAAAGAAACCCTAATAAATTTACAAGTACACTTCCAGTTAAGGTCTCTTTATTAATTTGATATACTGCTGCGTATGTATGTATTCATCCTGTAAAATATATATTTTGCTATTACTGCATCCTGCGGGCCAATCTGTGGCCCACATAACATGGCAGCACAGAAGCTTCCTGCACCAGAGGTAACAGTGAGCAAGGAGAAGTTTCCACAAACCTGCTACTACTCCCCTACTCCTGTTTCAGCTAGGTGAGAGGAGGTGGAACGGGCCAGGGTCTGTGCAGAGCCTGATTCTGAGCGGCTCCCTCACCTTGCCGGGCAGCCTAGCTGCAGTGGTGCATCTGGCAGCACACACTGCAGCTGGTATATACCCAGTTCAGTTGATTCCCTCCCTAGAGCAATTATAATCTCCCTCCGAGGCTGCTGCAAGTGCAGCACAACGCACTGACCTTTTACTCAGAATACATTACTATTTCACAATTTAGCCTGATTTGTAATCTAAAGGCACCCACTGTACCACAATATTTTTTGAACAATTACCTCCATACATTGGTGTTGATCCTGCAGGACTTGCTAACTGAAATTGGGTATTTTGTTGTATCAGCTGAATAAAAACAGCAAGATTAGTCTGCACATCATTAAGCCCTTTTGAATATCTCTGGTTCCATGGACCTTTTTTGGCATGATGGATTACCAAGTATTTACAAACTGTTACTTTTCCCAGATGTGCCTGGGGAATAACCATTTTGCTGTAGATAAATCAGCATGTCCACACAGAAGTTTTACAAAACTTTTAACAATCAAAAATATATATCATCACAGCCAACCTTATCTCTCCATGGTCTGTTTTAAAACAGATTGACCAGATCTCATATGGAAAATAGTAAAATAATTTACTATTACTATGATAAATTTGTAAATTCATATTTCCATAAGTTAGGAAAGTTACTACACATCCAGAAGTTATCAGAGAGGATGAGTATTTTTAGTTATTACTGAAATTGTTTGGACTGAATTCTTGATTAAAATCTAAAGGAAAAAATATTTTTGTTGGTTTCATACTTTTCTGTCTCTTTCCAAACAAACTAACCCACTAACCACTGGAGCTAAAATGTATCATGAACCAAGTAATTTCTTTTTGCTGAAACCTTCTGCTATATTGGAAATAACTTCTTTTGATATACCTAAGGAGAGATTTTCAAAAGGGAGTTGTGTTCCCAACACCAGTAAACTTTTTCAGGAATTTCAGGGCCTACCTGCCTTTTCTGCTTTGAAAGTCTGGCTGAAATTCAGTATTTTATACTAAATAAGGAACAGGAGTACTTGTTTGTACAGACAGTTTGATAAGAAGCAAGTGTGAGAGTACTTACAAGAGGAGATAGATTCAATGTTTGTACTGGGCTATCTTGATTATCACTTCAAAAGTTTTTTTTCTCTTACTTAATTGGCCTCTCAGAGTTGGTAAGACAACTCCCACCTGTTCATGCTCTCTGTATGTGTGTATATATATCTCCTCAATGTTTCACTCTATATGCATCCAAAGAAGTGGGTTGTAGCCCACGAAAGCTTATGCTCTAATAAATTTGTTAGTCTCTAAGGTGCTACAAGTACTCCTGTTCTTTTTGCGGATACAGACTAACACGGCTGCTACTCTGAAACTAAATAAGGAGTTCAGCTCTCTGGATCTTAATGGCAGAACAGTCTTGTATGGGATTTCCTATGGACTCCAAATATTGACTGGTTTGGTTTTGGAGGTTCAGGATTTGCGATTCTGTTTTCTCTGTTAATCTGTTTCACATTCTGTACATTTCCATTAAGATTGTACTTTGGTTCTCATTTCTTTCTATAGAATTTCTGGTCTTTTTCATGTTTAGACCATGACTTGTTTAATGTGTTTTATCTTTATCTCTCTTTCCTTTAAATCTTTCTTCTTATTTCATCCCACTCACTCCCTGAGTCATTGTTTTGGCTACTTATTCTAGGGCAAGCTCCAGTGCTACGTTTTGCTAGTTGTTAAACAAATGTATCTATTGATCATATTAAGAATATGGTGATGTGTTTTGAAGATCACAGCTGCTCACTTTTTTTAGAAGGCAAGAGAGACAATGATGAACATTGTCCAGTTTTCAGAGAAAGCTTTCTGGGTTCTGCTCTTTGCTCTATCACACCTTTAAATGTTTATGTTTGTTCTTTACCACATTGGATATTAAATATACTCCCAATGCCAATTTACACCCTGCAGGCTTGTGGGGGCTTCTCCCATGCCCACTTTTCCTCAACTTTTCCACTAATGGAGGCCAGTGGATTCCTCACTTGTGGAGTTCCACAAAGTCCAATTTTCTCTCCTGTCCTTTTTGACATCTACATCCAACTACTACATGAGGTGGTCACACAACATGGACTCAAGTGCCAGCAACATGCTGATTATACACAGTTCTATCTATCTTCACTACATACCGACATCACTACCAGTGAGATGGCTCAGTGTTTGGATGATAAAATTATATCAGCTCATGGAAGAAAAACAGTTAGCTGAAGCCAAGCAAGACACCAAACATTACACTCATTCATGGCCCATGGTCAGCATTTGTTTCAATACTCAGATGCTTTTAGGTCTTTGGTTCTGTCATGTACACTTTGTACACAGTAGATTGCAGGTCAGGCTCTTGTATCGGATATGGACTGGCTATAGAGCTTTCTTTGTAGACAGGGATACCCCGGATATATTCACTATAAGATCCTATAATGCAGTGGTTCCCAAACTTGTTCCGCCACTTGTGCAGGGAAAGCCCCTGGCGGGCCGGGCCGGTTTGTTTACCGGACGTGTCCACAGGTTCGGCCGATCACAGCTCCCAGTGGCTGCAGTTCGCTGCTCCAGGCCAATGGGAGCTGGTGCGGGCCGAGGGACGTACGGGCCGCTGCTTCCAGCAGCTCCCATTGGCCCGGAGCAGCGAACTGCGGCCACTGGGAGCCGCGATCAGCCAAACCTGTGGACGCAGCAGGTAAACAAACCGGCCCGGCCCGCCAGGGGCTTTCCCTGCACAAGCAGCGGAACAAGTTTGGGAACCACTGCTATAATGCATTGCCCAGAATGGCTGTTATGAGCTTAAGTAAGGTATGTTACACATGACATCACCTAGTGGCTGAACCATATTAGTTTAGAATTCCATTACGTCTCCTTCTTTAAGTTTTATATTCTTTCAATTTATAAAGTTTACACTATCACACTCTTTAAAGCTCAGTACATATCTGTCTAAGTATCTGAATCATACTGGTTTTCTAATTCCGTAAACTGAATGCATAGCAACTTCATCCTCTGATTGTCCATTGTTTGCAACGACTGGCTGTGGTTGGTTTAGAATCTTTGAATCTTCTTTCTGTTCTGCATCTTCTGTAGATATTGATGGTTTCTGTTGAACTCTCCACTGTTGGTCTTGATTAATATGATCTGGGTGATAAATTCCTTTTCTTTATGACAACTGGAGTTGTCCATCCTTTTTCTCCATCCAGTTTGACACTAACATGGTCATCAGGTTTTAGACATAGCAGTTCTCTACCTGAGTGACATCTGTAATATACGTGTTCATAAGCTTTTTTTGACTTCTTATCCAATTTTATGTCTGACCACTTTAGAGATAGATTATTTTCTAAAATTGGAGCAGTAGTTCTGAGTTGTCTTCCCGGATTATATCCAGTAGCAGTTATAGATGTTGGACTATATCCAGTAGCTGGACTATATCCAGTAGCAGTTATAGATGTTGATCTGTAGCTCAGAAGAGCAGGGGATGGATCTTCATGCTGTAGGATTTTCTTGGCTGCCTGTACAGCTCTCTCAGCATCTCCATTCACTTGTGGGTAATGTGGGCTGCTGGTAATATAATCAGGATCATATTTCATTTGGAATAACAAATTCTGCTGCAGTGAATTTCAGTCTGCGTGTCAATAGTTGTTCAGGAATACTAAAATGAACAAAAGTGCATTTCAGTTTCTCAGTAACACTGCCTCATGTTATATTTTTCAAGTACATTATTTCTATATCCCTGGAAATATAGTCCATGGTGATCAGGTAATGGCATCCTCTGAATTTGCATAAAACTGCAGCTAGTGTCTTCCAAGGTCTGTCTGGTAGAGTGTTTGTACAGTATACAGTTCAATGTTGTCTTGAGGTTATTAGTACTGGGTCTCCTTTCAAAAAATTTAGTATCACGAAATTCTCAAGTTCTTCCACCTGTCTCACTAACCGCCCCCATCATGGCTGCCATGCTGCAGCTGAAAAAGCTGTTTGTCTCTGATCCTTCAATTATATACTAAGACAAAAGCTTTGCATTCAGGGTGTAAGTTATTTCTGTGATGAATTGGTCCATGCAGTTCAGAATACTCCTAGGGCTAAATCAGACTTGTGTCAGGTAATTTCATTTCAGGGAGGGGTTGAAGGTGATTTTAAGTCCCTTCTGAGATGACAATCACAACTGCTACTGAGTCAAATTTTAAAATCAATAATCTTTCCATGAATATTCAGTTTCATTCTCCAGACAGGGTCTGTGGCCTGGTCTACACTAGGCTTTTATGTCGAATTTAGCGCCGTTACATCGAATTAACCCTGCACCCGTCCACACCACGAAGCTATTTAGTTCGACATAGAGCTCTCTTAAATTCGACTTCTGTACTCCTCCCCAACGAGAGGAGTAGCGCTAAATTCGAAATGGCCATATCGAATTAGGCTAGGTGTGGATGGATATCGACGCTAATAGCTCCGGGAGCTATCCCACAGTGCACCACTCTGTTGACGCTCTGGACAGCAGTCCGAGCTCGGATGCTCTGACCAGCCACACAGGAAAAGCCCCGGGAAAATTTGAATTCCTTTTCCTGTCTGGGCAGTTTGAATCTCAGTTCCTGTTTGGACATCGTGGCGAGCTCAGCAGCAGTGGCAACGATGCAGAGCTCTCCAGCAGAGATGGCCGTGCAATCTAATAGAAAGAGGGCCCCAGCATGGACTGATCGGGAAGTCTTGGATCTCATCGCTGTGTGGGGCGATGAGTCCGTGCTTTCAGAGCTGCGCTCCAAAAGAAGGAATGCTAAGATCTACGAGAAGATCTCTAAAGCCATGGCAGAGAGAGGATACAGCCGGGATGCAACGCAGTGCCGCGTGAAAATCAAGGAGCTGAGACAAGGCTACCAAAAAACCAAAGAGGCAAACGGACGCTCCGGATCCCAGCCCCAGACATCCCGTTTCTACGAGGCACTGCATTCCATCCTAGGTGCGGCCGCCACCACTACCCCACCAGTGACCGTGGACTCTGAGGATGGGATATTGTCCGCGGCCGGATCCTCGTCGGACATGTTAGCGGACGGGGAAGATGAAGAAGGAGATGAGGAGGACGAGGCAGTGGACAGCGCTGGCACCGCTGATTTCCCCGACAGCCAGGAGCTCTTCATCACCCTTACCGAGATCCCCTACCAACCGTCCCCATCCCTTACCCCGGACACAGAATCAGGGGAAGGATCAAGCAGTAAGTGCTTTAAACATCTAAACATTTATTTTTAACAGAACTGAATTATTTACAATATTAACAATGGCTTATTTCCTAAAGTGCTTTAAACATGTAAACATTTATCTGCAACATAACTGGAATATTTACAATATCAACAAAGGGTTTCTCATGATTTCTCTGCCTTGGGCTCTTCAATATTTAGTCCCAACTATTTAAAATTTTTTTTACAATGTCCGGTTATTCATGATTATGCAGCCCAAGACGCTCCACTCTTTAGTCCCAGTGCACCTACGTGAAAATGCGGTCAATATGGCAGGGGATAGACGCGAAATCCTCATAGGAGAACTCCTCGTAGGTCTCATGGAGGTACAGTTCCAGCCTGTTCATCAGGTTCCTGGGTAGGGCGATCTTATTGGGCCCTCCGTCGTAGCACACGTTTCCCCGCCACGACACAATCAAGTATTCAGGGATCATCGCACGGCAGAGCATAGCGGCATACGGCCCTGGTTTTTGCATGCTTTCCCTCAGCATGCGTTCCTTCTCGCTGTCCGAGATCCTCATGAGGGTGATGTCGCTCATGATGCCCTGCTTTGAATTAGGGAGGGGAATGTTAGTATTGGGACTGCTTTACAGCCACGCGGTGGAGGGAGAGGGGCAGCATACAGGGATCTTTCCCTGGGACAGCCGCGAGGGGGTGGGACAGGGGCAGAGTTCATGCTTGCCTGATTGCTGGCATTGAGACTGGCATTGCTTTCAATGTGACAGGAGGCCAGTGCTCCTATTAAAGTTTTAAGCAGCCACAAGTCTAGGGCTTACCATGATTGCCTGCTACAGAAGTTCAGGTGTCCTGCCACGCTTCTCAGATCACTGCAAGACCACTGCAAAGACCACTGCAAGACCCCAGGCACTGAAGGCGAGGGCCGAAAATTCGACCTTGTCCTGAGTGCGCATGTGAGAGGTGGAGTGCATGGTCTTGTTCACAGAGAAAGACTAGGTTCTTTGTACACAACTTCATTTATCTGTCTCAGGAATTCACTCCCTTTTTCCCATTCCCACAGACACATCTGCGACTGTCTCCCAACCCAGCCTGTCAGCACACTCCCAGAGGCTAGCGCAGATTAGGCGGAGGAAGAAGAAGACGCGTGAAGACATGTTCTCAGAACTAATGGACTGCTCCCGAGCCCAGGCAGCCCAGCAGACACAGTGGAGGGAGAACTTGTCACAAATGCACCGAGCAGTCATGGAACAGGAGGAGCGGTGGCGTCAGGAGGACCAGCAGGCTACTGAAAAGCTGCTTGGACTAATGAGGGAGCAAATGGACACGCTCCGGCGCCTTGTGGATGTTCTGCAAGACCGGAGGCAGGAGGACAGAGCCCCGCTGCAGTCTATCTGTAACCGCCCTCACCCGCCACCAAGTCCCACACCACCCTCACCCAAAGTCCAAAGAAGGAGGGGCGGCAAGGGCCGTTAAAACTTTCAGTCAACCCCTGCAGACTGCTCTAGCACTAGAAGGCTCTCATTCCCCCAAATTTGAAAAGTCCTTTCCTACCCACCTCACAGAAGCCCCCGTGCAAGTTTCACCCCCCCACATTTCATGTGTGGTTCATAATAAAATATTCGTTTCTGTTCATTACTGTTTCCATGACTTTCTTTTGGAGGAGAGTCTGTCTGAAGGGGGGGAAGGGGCTTGGTAATTGGACAGGACAGTCACCTTTAGCAGGGTACAGAGGCGGGGTCAGGTCCAGCATCAGGACACATACACAGTGCAGTCACTGGTTACCCTGGTCAGTCTGGGAGGTGGTTTTCATGTCCTGGGAGGGAGGGGGAGGTTGCTCTGTGACTTTGTGGCGGGGGAGGGCAGTTACAGATCTTATGCTGCGGTCCTTATCCTGGATCACAGAGCCACGCAGCAGGGGATCTGTAACCCTCCTCCCCCAGCCAGAAACTCACATAGCTGACACATACACGCAGTTCCGCCCAGGAGAGCTGGCAGGCTCCGTTGAAACAACCAGTCCACCACTGCGGAGCCTGTCATTCCTGGAGTTTAGAAGCATCATTTGCATCAGAACACTAAACCCGCCCCCCGCCACAGTCTGCGTCCCCGGTTTAAAACATTCCCGCGAAAACAGTAATAAAGACAACGGTGTTCATTGACAAAATAGAACTGATTTTATTTTTTGGGAAGGGGGTGAAGGGGGTATGTAACTGGAGGTTCAGCTTCTGTGTCCACAAACTTAACAGTCACTGGTTACCCTGCTCAGTCTGGAACCTTGCTTTCAAAGCCTCCCGGATGCACAGCGCGTCCCGCTGGGATCTTCTAATCGCCCGGCTGTCTGGCTGGGCGTAATCAGCAGCCAGGCTATTTGCCTCAACCTCCCACCCCACCATAAAGGTCTCCCCCTTGCTCTCACAGAGATTGTGGAGCACACAGCAAGCTGCTATAACAATGGGGATACTGGTTTCGCTGAGATCACAGCGAGTCAGTAAACTTCTCCATCTCCCTTTGAGACGGCCAAAAGCACACTCCACCACCATTCTGCACTGGTTCAGACGGTAGTTGAACAGTTCTTTTTCTGTGTCCAGGGCGCCAGTATAGGGCTTCATGAGCCAGGGCATTAGCGGGTAGGCTGGGTCCCCGAGGATCACTGTAGGCATCTCCACATCCCCAAGAGTTATTTTGTGGTCCGGGAAGTAAATACCTTCCTGCAGCCGTCTAAACAGACCAGAGTTCCTGAACACGCGAGCGTCATGAACTTTGCCCGGCCATCCGACGTTGATGTTGGTAAAACGTCCCCTATGGTCCACCAGTGCTTGCAGCACCATTGAAAAGTAGCCCTTTCTGTTAATGTACTGGCTGGCCTGGTGGTCCGGTCCCAGGATAGGGATGTGAGTCCCATCTATAGCCCCACCGCAGTTTGGGAATCCCATCGCAGCGAAGCCATCTATGATGACCTGCGCGTTTCCCAGGGTCACTACCTTTGAGAGCAGTACCTTAACGATTGCGTTGGCTACTTGCATCACAACAACCCCCACGGTAGATTTGCCCACACCAAAGTGATTCGCGACTGACCGGTAGCTGTCTGGCGTTGCAAGCTTCCAGAGAGCTATGGCCACTCGCTTCTGGACAGTCAGGGCTGCTCGCATCCGGGTGTCATTGCGCTTCAGGGCAGGGGACAGCAACTCACAAAGTTCGAGGAAAGTCCCCTTCCGCATGCGAAAGTTTCGCAGCCACTGGGATTCGTCCCAGACCTGCAGCACTATGCGGTCCCACCAGTCCGTGCTTGTTTCCCGGGCCCAGAATCGCCGTTCCACAATATCCACATGACCCATTGCCACCGTGATGTCCTGGGCGCTGGGTCTCGTGGTTTCTGACAGCTCTGTGCTACTCTCCGACTTCAGGCCCTCACGGCAGTGCCGTAGCCTCCTCGCCCGATTTCTCTGCATCTGCCTCAGGGAAAGGTGTATGATAAGCTGCGAGGTGTTGAGAACGGCCACAACTGCAGCGATGGTCGCAGCGTGATCCATGATCGCAGTGCTGTGGCGTCCGCGCTGTCACTGACCAGAAAAGTGCGCGAACTGATTTCCCGCCGGCGCTTTCAGGGAGGGAGGGACGGCGGTAGTGACGGACGGATGACGACAGTGACCCAAAAGCACCCTCAACACATTTCTTTACCCAGAAGGCATTGGCGGCTCGACCCATAATTCCAATGGGCAGCGGGGACTGCGGGAACTGTGGGATAGCTGCCCACAGTGCACCGCTTCTAATGTCGACGCTTGCCCCGTTAGTGTGGACTCACAAAGTCGAATTACTGTCCTTAGTGTGGACACACACGTTCGACTTTGCAATATCGATTCCACATATTCGATTTAAGTAAAATCGAACTACTCTCGTAGTGTAGACATACCCTGTGTTATCCCATGTGAAAGATCCCAGAAACAATGGCTTTCGATTGTAATATTAGTCAACTCCCTGATTGCTTTGGTATGGCAAACAGCTACCAAATATCCATATTTTGTGCATTCATAACACTTTGTGCCCTTGGCTGGAGATACACCTGTTGTACTATGAATTTTCCCACATTTTGTACAATTATTCTGAAAATCTTTATAGTTTGCATGGAATTTGTCACTTTTAGCCTCAGGGCTTTTAAGGTAATGACTTTTAGCACTGAAGTTGTGTCCCTTTACAGCTTCTAAACCAGTTTCTAGTTTTTCAGGTTTGTCATTTGTTTAAGTATTTCACAAGTTCAGACTGCTTTGCTGTTTACATAGAGGTGGCTAGGGTTAAATTTGTCTTTAATTGGAGCTGTTGTGAAAGGCCCCAAACCCTGCCTGTCTTATATTTTCACGTTTCACAGTTCCCAAAACTGACAGTTTTCAGCCAATGCATACAGAGCTCTTATAAAGAAGTCAACATTTTCTCCATGTTCATGAGTTCTCTGTTGAAAACATGCTCTTTCATATACCACATTTCTCTGAGGTATAAAGTATGCAGATGTAAGCAGAGTCAGGATGAGCTCTACCCTGACATCTGGTGGTGAATTATGGCGAGTGTGGAAAAGAACTCCAGGGGCTGATCTTGTTTGCATAGGCACACCCACTCGCCTGGGATGAAACACAGCAACTGAAAGTGGTTACTTTGGCTGGTATGGGATCCCCAGTTTCTCTATTATTGGGGCAGAAAGAATAAAGTTTTGTTACCCTGATTCTGTGAATAAAGGCCAGTGGAACTGTTGTATGACAGAAGGACTGAGTGAGTCCTTCACCATTACCTAAGTAGCACTTGCTTGACAAGGGGCATGGGTTACAAAACCCAGTGAATTGAGAGAGGATGGGGGCAGGTATTTGTACCCGATGGTATGGGCCCCCTCTGAGGGTTTGAAACACCAATTGCACCGCCTCCTCTCTCCACTGTTGAATATCAGAGTGAACTTTGATTCCCTTAGGAGTCTAGTTACAGGCTGCTGAGCTGAATTCACTTTGGGCCAATGGTGCACCAGCACTGGGGCTCCCCTACTATACTATGAGCTGAAATCGCTAAGAGCTGAAATCACAAAAGAGCTGATGTTATTAAGAGCTGAGATCACTGAGGCTGTGTTAACTAGTGGGGGAGCCTGAAGCTATATTGCTCAGCAGCTGGCGGAGCAATTTGTGGGGACGACTGGAGGAGCAGCGAGCGGAGTGGAGCCTTGCGGGGCCGGTTGGAGTGGCCCAAGGAACGGCGAGCGGAGCTGTTTGCGGGGACGGCTGGAACGGCTCACAGGTCGGTGAGCGGAGCGGAGTGGAGCAGCTTGTAGAGCGGAGCAGTTCGTGGGATGGCAGGAAAGTGGACTGGCTCGTGGTAAAGGCTGCGGCGGAACCCCCACGGAGAAACAGACGGCTGGCCAGCCTCGGATCACGTAAGGTGCCCCTTAACACCCTGCGTGCCCCCCCTTTTACTCTGGGGCTGCACTGACCAGGGACAGAGACTTTGGGGGTTGTTGGACTTTTGGGACTTTGGGTGGTTGCTGGACCCAAGAGACTTTGGGGGTGTTGGACTTTGGGGACTCTGGGTGATTTTTGGGTTGCTGGATTCAAGGGACCAAAGGGAAAGGACACAGTCCAATTTGCTGGGGTGGGTTTTGCTCATGGTTTGTGTTATGAATCCTGTTTGTGGTGTTTTTCCAATTTTATGCTGATGTCGTTTACCTCATGTTATTAAACATTTTCTGCTACACTTAGACTCCGTGCTTGCGAGAGGGGAAGTATTGCCTCTTAGAGGTACCCAGGGGGGTGGTATGTAATTGTCCCAGGTCACTGGGTGGGGGCTCGAGCCGGTTTTGCCTTGTGTTATTGAAACGGAACCCCTAGATACAGAACCCGGCCCTTGTTGCTGCCAACTTAGATGGGCAGAAGGGTTACACATATAACATAGCCAGATCCCTGTTACAGTTATCTTTGTGACTGCCTTCAGTATAGTCAAAGGATTTAAAGATGTAATCTGCCTGCTTTCTCAGCATAAATTAAAGAAGATATCTGGGAATCTCCAGTTTTCTGGTGGAGTTTTGTAGAAATGGGAAATCTTGCAAACTCTTGCTTCCATTCTGTCCATTCAAAGCTGAAGCTCTTTGGGGCACTGAAGAGTGGCATGTTGTTGAGATCCTGCAACATTTGTAGCAGTTTTCCTTCTGTTTCTGTTCTCGGGCACTAGTTTACTTCTGACATCATGTTGCAGGTCAGGCTCTTGTACCAAATATGAACTGGCTACAGAGCTTCCTTTGTAGGGAGAGATACCTCCAGATGTATCCACAATAAGATCCTATAATGCACTGCCCAGAACAGCTGTGTGAGTTTAAGGCATGTTACACATTGTGCCACGTAGTGGCTTAACAGTATGATATAGTTTAGCATGCCCTTACATAGTTCTGAAGATATTGGGCCATTATGTCCATCTGTATTTTAAGGTAGCTAAGCAGCAACATTTGAATTGCCTTGCTGCTGAAAGATAAAATCATCTAAATCCAAAGAATTTTCTGGATACTTTTGAAAGTTTTCATAACTGTTCCACACACTAAAGTTGCTTCAGCAAAGGGCTTGGGGTAAAAGCTGAATTCCAGGTTATTTGAGAAGTTGAAAGTACTATATATGCTGATTACTATTAAACATATCTAGCAGATTTCATCTTTGGTTCTGATCTAGCATATGCTGTTGACCAGCCGTGGAATATTAATTAGCCTTTTTAACTTGCTGTCTTGTAGCAAACCAAGAAAATTGAACATAAGAATGGCCATTATGGGTCAGATTAATGGTCCATCTAGCCCAGTATCCCATCTTCCGACAGTGGACAGTGCCAAACACTTCAGAGAAATAGAACAGAGCAGGGAAATTATCAAGTGATTGATCCCCTGTCATCCAGTCCTAGCTTCTGTCATCTAGAGGTTTAGGCACACCCAGAGCATGCATGGGGTTGCATCCCTGACTATCTTAGCTAACAGCCATTGATGGACCTATCCTCCATGAACTTATCTAATTCTTTTTTGAACCCTGTTATGCTTTTTGCCCTCACAACATCCCCAGATAATGAATTCCACAGGTTGACTGCACTGTGTGAAGAAGTACTTCCTTATGTTTGTTTTAATTTCCTCGGGTAACCTCTTCATTATGTGAAGGTGTAAATAACACTTCCCTGTTCACTTGCTCTACACCATCCATGATTTTACAAACATCTATCTTATACCCCCTTAGCTGCCTCTTTTCTAAGCTGAACAGTCCCAGTCTTTTAAATCTCACCTCATATACATGAACTCCTCCTGAAGTATACAATGATTACAGGAATGGCTGATTTCGATTTGGACCATGTATGTCTCCTCATCAGATATGCAGAATATGATGCAATTATCAAACCATTAGACTACAGAACAGAAATCAATCAGTTAAGACATAATCATACAAGCTAAAATATAGTTGGCTGCTACATGACTAGCCAGTCAATGGACCAAAGAGTTATTGACTAAGCTAGTCATTAACTCTCCAAGTTTACACAATCCTCTCCCAGCCACATGGATTGTGTTTGTCCATTTTAAATGAGGGACCATTCCATTCTTTACCCATTGGTTTTAACATATGCCATATCCTCCCCAACTTGTTCCTTTAGTCCTTTAGGACACCCATTAAAATGTCCTCCCCCCCCCCCATGTTCAGTACATGTATTTCAGGGTCATATATGCCATGTCCCCAGAATCTTCTCTGGGACCTTCACTGCAATGCTTCAAAGAAAACACCACGTGTATTGATTATAATTATTTGTTTATGGTAATGTGCACTATGTGATAGGTGCTTCCCAGACATTTAAGAGATGGTCCCTGCCCTGAGGAGCTCACAGTTTAAGGAAATACAGACAAACAGACAGAAGTTATGGAAGGGAAAACTAAAATTGAGGATTTTTATACAAAATTATAGAATCACTGCTGGCAGGACAGTACACAGGGATTCAAACATGGACAGGGTAGGTATTATAGGAGGGCTCAGGGATGGTTATCACAGTATTTCAAAGGAGATAGCATGGTCACCAACACAAAGTCATCAAACAAGTTTAATCCCCAAAGTACTGGTAGATGTCATTTGGATTTGACATTTGCATTTCTCAAGAACAAATTGTGTCAAACCAACCTAATAGCTTTCTTTTACAGGGTAACAAGCTTGTGGTTAGGGGAGAAATGGTAGATGTGGTATATCTTGACTTTAGTAGGTATTTGATAATGTCTTGCATGACCTTCTCATAAACAAACTAGAGACATACAACCTAGATGGAGCTACTGGAAGGTGGGTGCACAATGGGTTGGAAAACCATTCCCAGAGAGTAGCTATCAACAGTTTGCTGTCAAGCTGGAAGGGCATATCGAGTGAATCAGTTCTGGATCTGGTTCTGTTCAATATCCTCATCAATTATTTAGATAATGGCAGAGAGTATACTTATAAAGTTTGTGGATGATCACAAGCTAAATATGAGTCAGTGTAACACTGTTGCAAAAAAAGCAAACATCATTCTGGGATGTATTAGCAGGAGTGTGGTAAGTAAGACATGAAAAGTAATTCTTTGCTGTACTCTATGCTGATTAGGCCTCATCTAGAGAGTATTGTGTCAAGTTCTGGGTGCCACATTTCAGGAAAGATGTCGACAAATTGGAGAAAGTCCAGAGAAGAGCAACAAAAACAATTAAAGGTTTAGAAAACATGATCTATGAGGGAAGACTGAAAAAAATTGGGCTTGTTTAGTCTGGAGAAGAGAAGACTGAGAGGGGACATATCAGTTTTCAAGTACATAAAAGGTTGTTACAAGGAGGAGGGAGAAAAAATGTTCTCCTTAACCTCTGAGGATAGGAAAAGAATGAATGGGCCTAAATTGCATCAAGGGCTGTTTAGTTTGAACATTAGGAAAAACTTCCTAACTATCAGGGTAGTTAAGCACTGGAATAAATTGGCTAGGGAGGTTGTGGAATCTCCATCACTGGCCATTTAAGAGCAGGTTAGAGAAACACCTGTCAGGGTTGGTCTAGATAATACTTAGTCCTGCCTGAGTGCAGGGGACTGGACTAGATCACCTCTCGAGGTCCCTTCCAGTCCTACGATTTATGATTCTATGTGTGGCTTCCCCTGGGATGCCTCTCTCTGAAGGGTCCTTCATTCTGAAATGTGCTTCCCCCTGTCAGGTAGAATTAAGTCTGTTAACCCTCAGGACAAAGAGAGCAACCAATCTATTTTTGCAGACTTTGTAAGAGTGTGTGAACGGATTAAGAGTAGAGAAAATGATGTCAAATTCTGTCTGGGAGATCGGGTGGAAATGACATAGGAATTTTGTGACTGATACTGGCCCAGTCTATCCCACTGGAAGGTATTATTTGTATTAAATCATTTGTTCCTTCTCATAGGCGATGCAATAGGTGCATTTTATAACTTTAAAGGAATAAAAAAATAATCTCAGTACAAAATGCATTGGTTGGCTGAGGCTAGTCTGACTCAGTAAATCCACCACAAGGGAGTGATCGGTAAAAGATGAAGTAAAGACAGAAGGCCAAACTAATCATAGAATGGAGAGACAAGAGGGATATTTCATGTTAAATTGTATGTCAGAGGGAACTGACAAGAAGGAAAAACAGATGAGTTCAGCAAAATGGCAGTTGGCTTGGGAGCCTAAAATAGCACATTGACCTTTTAGTTCTCAGGACAAAGTTTAGATTATGGAGGGTTTGGATGTTTTCTTGTTGTATCTGTGACTGTCCCTATTGTGATTGTAATTTTTGGTTCTTGTTTTGAAGTTTTTATTTAATAAACATGAATAGCGGGGAAAAGGGTTGTTGATGGGGGTTGAAGAGAGAATTGATGAGGAAAAGATTAATTTTCTCTCTTCTCCATTTGTTGAAGGCTGTAGTCAGGGTCGCCTATGGACAGAGCTGTCCCTTGGGTAGGGCGAATCGGGGTGATCGCCCCAGACCCCGCACTTTGGGGGGGCTCCGCGCTTCGATAAAATCGGGATTGTCCCGTTATTTAGCCCTTTTTCCCGTGTCCTCACCGATGTACGATCGGGATGCCATTTGTCCTGATATTCAGGGGAGGTAAGGCAGGAGGTGGGTGGGTGAGCAGGGTGAGGAGGCGAATGGGGAGGCGAGCGGCAGGGGGGTGAGGAGGCATGCGGTCAGGGGGGGTGCACCAGATGGACAGAGAGGAGACTAGCAGGGAGGCGAGTGGCGGGTGGGCAGGTGAGGAGGCAGGGGGGCGGGCGGAGGGCGAGGAGGAAAGCAGTGATTGGGTAGGGTGGGGTCATGCTAGACGGACGGCGAGGAGACTAGCGGGGAGGCGAGCAGCGGGCTGGCGGGTGAGGAGGTTAGCGACAGACGGGAGGATGGACGGCAAGGAGGAGAGTGGTGGGCAGGTGGGGGGGATGAGGAGGCGAGCAGCGGGTGGGGGGATGGATGGCAAGGAGGAGAGCGGCGGGCGGGTGGGGGGGTGAGGAGGTGAGCAGCATGTGGGCAGATAGACAGCGAGGAGGAGAGCAGCGGCCAGGTGGGTGGGTGCGCCAGGCGGACGGTGAGGAGACTAGCAGGGAGGCTGATTTGGCCTAGGCCCCACAACCCCCCTAGGGATGGCCCTGCCTATGGACCTTCCATATAATTCACCCTTTGCCACAGAACTGAGCTCCAGAATCTCATTTTATTAAAACAAGAAAAAAAAAATAAGTTTCTAGCATTATAGTTGTAAAGAAAACCTTGAAAGTGTGAACTGAGTTAACTCATGCCCACCTGAGTCTGCAAGGAGCTTGAAACAATGGGTCCGAGAGACACGAATTGCCTCAGTCACCTTACACAGGGCTCCATGGACCCCAGCATTCTACAGCTTTGGAGTTTGGTATTTTTCCAAGATAACACATATTCATTATTTTGCTGCAGCCTGGTGCCCAACATTCCCTGCTGGAATCTGTCTGCAGCTGCTGCATGCTCTGCACAAGGGGCAATTCATTGAATTACAGTTTACTCTTGAGGGAATTCTGCACCAAAAAATTAAAGTTCTGCATATACACAATAGCAATATAATCACACCATTTCAAGTATTTTTAAATAATTTACCATAATTATCAGCAAATAATTGAAAATGGTGTGATTATATTGCTATTGTGTTACTGTGTTATTTTGAGAAATAAAATATGCAGAACTTTAATTTTTTGGTGCAGAATTCCCTCAAGAGTACCAGTGGTACAATCTGGGTGCGGGCAGCTCAGTGGGAGGTCCCAGTGCGGGGAGGAATCTGGATGCACAGGGGCTCTGTGTGGGGTTCTGGGTGCAGGGGGAATGGGATTCTGCAGGGAATTCCAGGTGAAGGTGGGTTAGGGCTCAGTGGCAGGGACTGGGGGAGTGGGGCTTGGTAGGGTGTGGGGGGGTCATGGTGCAGCTGGTTGGGGCTCAGTGGGGTGGGGGTCTGGGGGCTCCTGATGCAGGGGGTGAGGCTCAGCAGGGTGGAGGGTTGGGGGGCTCAGTGGGGGGTTCCGGGTATGTGGGGCTCACGATGCAGGGGGTGAGGCTCAGGGGGTGGGGGCTTGGGTTCAGGGAACTCCCAATGCAGAGGGGGTGTTAAGGGGGGTGTTCCAGGTGCATGGGTGGGGGAGGGGTCACTGTACAGGGAGCTGCTCTCCCATTCACCCAACCCTGTGCATCTGGACCCTCCTGTACCCAACCTTCCCTGCTTTGCCTCACCCCCCCTCTGCATCTGGAACTCCCACCCCACTAAGCCTCACTCCTCTACACCCAGACCCCCCCCGCCAAGCCTTCCCCCCACAGAACAGAGCTTCCTGTAATCAGGGAGAGTTTCTGGGGGTTGATCTGACCCATCCCCGGCTGCTCTGGGAAGGGAAGGGAAGGGGGAGTGGAGGGGGGGGAACAGTCTCCATCCTCCTCCTCCTCCTTCTCACTCACCCTGCCCAGCCAGGACTAAAGTCCCTGGGTGGCCAGGGCAGTCATATAGAATCATAGAAGGTTAGAGTTGGAAGAGACCTCAGGAAATCATCTAGTCCAACCACCTGCTCAAAGCAGGATCAACCCCAACTAAATCATCCCAGCCAGGGCTTTGTCAAGCCGGGCTTTAAAAACCTCTAAGGATGGAGATTCCACCACCTCCCTAAGTAACCCATTACAGTGCTTCACCCTCCTAGTGAAACAGTGTTTCCTAATATCCAACCTAGATCTCCCCCATTGCAACTGGAGACCATTGCTCCTTGTTCTGTCATCTGCCACCACTGAGAACAGCCGAGCTCCATCCTCTTTGGAAGCCCCCTTCAGGTAGTTGAAGGCCAGACCTCCCTCCCCTCAGTGATTTACCTATCCTCTAGCTGCTTGAACAGACGCACCTGAGCTGCCCATGAGGGGTGAGTGAGCATTGGCAGAGCTTCTCTTTGCTTTCCCACAGAAACCATTTTCTGCAGAAAGTAAAGAGAATCTGCGGGGGAGGGGGAGGGCGGGGAGCATTTTTCTGCTGCACCGCAGTGGCACAGAATTCCCCCAGGAGTAACAGTTCGCTCTCCCTTCACTCTTCTATAGAACCAGGCAAAAGTGTAAGGGCAGGGAGCAAGAGTTAGGATCCAGCTTACAACCAAGGAGCAGGAGGAGCCAGAATTGTGGGCTGGGCAGCTAGGATGCCTAGGGAATAGAGCAGCTGCCAAGGCCTGGGGAGCTGAGAAAATAAACTCCTGAAGATTACTATATTTTCTCTGCTTCTCTGGGATGCACAAATAGGGTTGCTAGGTGTCCGGTTTTCGACCAGAACGCCCGGTTTAAAAGGGACACTGATGGCTCCGGTCAGCACCGCTGACCAGGTCATTGAACAGGGCGCAACGGGGCTAAGGCAGGCTCCTTGCCTGCCATGGCTCCGCGCAGCTCCCAGAAAAAGCAGCATGTTCCCCCTACACTTAAGGGCAGCCAGGGGGCGCCAAACACTGCACCCGCCCCAAGCTCCAGCTCTGCAGCTCCCATTGGCCGGGAACCATGGCCATTGGGAGCTGTGGGGGTGGCACCTACAGACAAGGCAGTGTGGGGTCATGATAATCATAGAATATCAGGGTTAGAAGGGACCTCAGGAGGTCATCTAGTCCAACCCCCTGCTCAAAGCAGGACCAATCCCCAGACAGATTTTTCCCCCAGATCCCTAAATGGCCCCCTCAAGGATTAAACTCACAACCCTGGGTTTAGCAGGTCAATGCTCAAACCACTGAGTGTGCAGCGCTGCCTAGCTGCACCTCTGAGTAGGAGCCAGAGGGGGGACATGCCACTGCTTCTGGGAACTTCTTGAGGTAACTGCCATCTGGAGCCTGCATCCCTGACCCCCTCCCACGCCCCAACCCCCTGCCCTAGGGTGACCAGACAGCAAATGTGAAAAATTGGGACGGGGGTGGGGGGTAATAGGAGTCTATATAAGATAAAGACCCAAAATCAGGACTGTCCCTATAAAATCGGGACATCTGGTCACCCTACCCTGCCCAGCCCTGATCCCTGTTCCGCCCTCCAAACCCCTTAGCCCCAGCCCAGAGCAGCTTCCTACACCCCAAACCTCTCATCCCCAGTCCCACACTCAATAACAGACTTAAAAGTGGCAATTCTTCAACAAAAAACCTTCCACACTCAATAACACCCCAAACCCCTTATCCCCAGCCCCACCCCATCCGCACCCCCAGCCAGAGCCCTTACTCCACACACCCAACCCCCCTGCCCCAGTCCAGGGCCCTTTCTCACACTCTGAACCCCTCAGCCCCAGCCTAGAGCCCCCTCCTGCACCCCAAATCCCTCAGCCCCGGCCCCACACCAGAACCCGCACCCCCAGCTGGAGCCCGCCCTCTCGCATCCCAACCCCCGAGCCAGCCCAGTGAAAATGAGCGAGTGAGTGAAGGTAGGGAGAGAGAGAATGACGGGGGCGGGATGGAGTGAGCAGGGCATGGGGCCTCCGAGAAGGGGCAGGGGATAGGGCAAGGGTGTTCAGTTTTCTGTGAGCAGAAAGTTGGCAACCCTATGCACAAAGCACGGGAAGGCGATACTGTCACAGGCCCTGATCCTATTGTGCTGTGGGCTATACGGGGTCCTGGTTGTAATAGAATATACATTTACTGGAATTTTTACATTTACAGAGAAAACTATTGCCATTTGAACTGAAAAAGTTACCTTTGGTGGGCAATAATGATATCCACTATGGGTATTACAGTCCACTCTTTTACACAACCCACACGGAACAATGTAGTCAGCAGCTGCTACTAATATACACACATCAAGCTAATTCCCAGCTTTGAAAACTGGAATTCTGGGTAAAATCAAAACTAAGGTGAGATTTTCAAAAGTACTCAGTGTTATCACTGACTTAAATGAGAACAGAGTTAGCCATAAATATTTTCCATAAGTGGAGCTAGACACATCAGTGAACCACAAACATCAAGACTTTAATGTATCAAGGCCTAGTCAGGTTCCTAAATCCATATTTAGATACCTAAATAAGTGCTAAGCACTCAACTGTTCCCAGTAACCTCAATGTGAGCTCTTGGGTGCTCACTAATTTTGAAAAGTAGATCATTTATTTAGTATCTAATATATGTTTAGGAGCCTACTTTAGGCTCTTACTTTTGAATGTCACAGCCTGTAGGCTTAATCTGAGTGCTGGATTTTTTTAGAATGGGTTTCACGCAAGATCTCAAATGCAAAGTAATAATACAGTCCTACATTGGTCAGGGTAAAATGAAGTGTGAGTAAATGTACTTTGGGCTTATACCACGTGGTGGCAGCAAAGGCTCTGTCAGAGCTCTTGCATTCCACAACCTCCACACAGTATGTTTACTGCTCACCGTATGTTTTCCTTTAGAGCATCAAATACGATCAGAACAAAATGCAGTGTAATGTTTACTCCTAAAGGAGGAAATTCTGAGCACAGAGTTTACAGGTTGTTTCTGGCAAAAGGTGCTGAAAATGGATGGATCCTTCATGACATGGTCAAAATAAATGTTGAAAAAAAAACCCGACCTGAAAAAAATCATGAATAAAGGACATCAGAAATCCAATGATACCTCTCTTTGATGTGTTTGCCTAGGAATCATACATCAAGTGAGCACGCTATACCGAACAGGAAGGGTGTGCCTCCTGAGAAAAGCGCCTTCACCAGCAGGCTGTGCCCATCCGACAATTGCAGCGAGATATTTGTTGTTAGTTCAAGCTGGCTTAGTTTATAGCAGTGCAAATCTAAACACCACTAGAAGAGAGGCCTGATGAGTATTACAGTGTGTCAATCAGCCACACTCTTTCCATTCATGGCTGACTCTTGCCCTCAGTGCTAAAGCTCCTGTGTCTCTATATGCTGTTTTAGAGTTACTGAAGTTGCTGTTGTAAAGGGGGGAAAAAAAACTAGAGAGAATGGAAATATGAGGTTTGATTGACACAATAAGCTTTTGGTCTCTCTCGATGCCCTTGTCAGGTTTCCACTGCAACTTAGAAATCAAGAACTTGTAAGGCATGGAAGATTTTCATTATTCATAAGCATGCCTTCAGATTTTAAAAGGTTGAAGATGGACTGCCCCATACAATAGCATTGTTCTTCACTGTGGTATAGCTGTATCAGCATAACCTGAATAATTAAAGATGAGAAAATTCACTTCCTGATTTCAAACCTACCAGAACATTATGGGTTGAAATGTTGAGCTCAGAATGTATTTGGGTCATATTCCACTTCTGACAAACTGGGAAAAACCAAAACACAGGGGGGATGAGAAAAAGAAAGCTAATGAAATATAGGGTTAAAATAGAGGCTAGAAAGGGTAGAAAGAGAAAAGGGCAGACAGACAATAAAAAAGGGGGAGAAAATGGGGGATAGAAAAAGAGTTAAATGGAAAAATAAACAGACTATACATGACAGTGCACCCCACTTGTGCCAAACTAGATTTGAGTTGTGTTTTTCCAATTGCTAACACAGATCACTGGTTTCCCTACAGCTGAAAAAATAATCTGTTTTTCATTGACTCTCCACTGGGGGTGTGGGTGAAACCTGGGTTTAAACTTCAGAGGAAAAGGTTTGTAAAGCCAAATTGAAGCCCTGTTCCTGAAAACTTCTTGCCTGTGGGTAGACAGATGCGCCAGCATGAAGCCCTGCTGACTTCATTGAGACATTGTGTGGGTGCAGCAATCTGCCCGCACACATGAAGTTGCAGGATAAAGGCTTACCATGCCACAAAGCCCACTGTTTATATCCATCCTTCCTAGTTAGATGGGATGTGCCTATGTACTCAGTCAAATTCTGCTCTTGTTTATACTAGAGAGTCACACGCTCTGTTGGTTCTGTTGGCTGAGCACATTGCACATCCCAATGGTTCCTTGTGTAAGGGGACTGTTACCCCCTTACTAACATTCAGTGGGGGTGTTTTGGTTGGCTAGCTCCCAGCACTAAAGATTGGGGAGAGGCCAATGCTCCAGGTCAGCCTCAGCCTATGAGCCTGATTGACAGGGTGGGTAGGCTAATCAAGGAGTCAGGAGGCCAGAGGTGTCCCGTCCTCCATGTGAGCTGGAATTGCCTGGGTCAGACAGAGTGGGGCCGAACTAAGGAGAAAGCAAGGGACCAAGCTGAGCTGGGGAGCAGAGCTGTTCCAGAAAAGCAGCCACAGAGCCAGAGACACAGCCCAGGGAGAGCAGATCCTGTGCTGGGAGCAGAGCTGCAGACACAGAGCCAGGTGTGGTGAGCAACTGGGGCCAGCCAAAGGGGGACCTTGGGCAAAGGGCCAAGTGCAAAAAGACACTCCTAGCCAAGGTCCTTGCAGGTCAGACTGGGAGGGGGATCTTAACCTGATGGGGGGCTGACGCTGGGAAGAAGGGTCCCACCACCCAAAGCCTGGAGGTGTGTGGCCACCACCATTGCAAGTGTCCAACCCGCAGCATCCCTGCAGCACTGCCAGGGCCTGAGAAGGAGACCTGGGACCTACAAGGAACAGACTGTGAAGTGCCCTGATGTCCAGAGACACTGTTTGTAATGTTCCCTGCCACAGAGTGGTGTGATGTGTTTTCCTTTAACCTTTCCCATTTTTCCTTATTCTTTTTTTAAAATTAATTGTTAATTAAACAACTTGTATTTGCTTTAAATTGTATGAAATGATCAGTGGGTCAGGGAGGTGCCCAGTGCAGAGAGAGCACCCCGGAGTGGGGATACCCTAGCCCCTGTCCTAGGTGACCACAGCAGGGTTGGGAGTTGAGCCCCCCAGGAATCCTGGGCCCAGCCTTGTTGGGGTTACGAGGACTCTGCCAGACAGGAGAGTGGAAGGGGAGTCCTCGAGGGCAGGGAAGCTCTGGATAAAGGAAGTGGGAGCGAGGACTCAGATCCTTTTGCTAGCCCACTTCACTGGGGTAGGGCAGAAGCCAGGAAAGTTCCCCACAATAGTGGGACCATTCCCCCGCTTACACTTGCATTCCTTCACCCCACCCCAATATCCCTGTGTCTCTCTCTCATCCCCTTCTACTTCAGGGGCTTCTTGCAAACCCCCCAACCTCCTCCCTCAAGCCAGGTCCTCTGGGCGCCCCAATACACCAGTGTCCTCCATTCTCCCCTCGATGCAGGGACTCTGTGTGCCATCCTGTTACCCCCTGCCCCACTGCTCCTTCTCTCCATGTTAGGGACTCTGTAGGCAACCCCATTCCCCTCTCCATCACACACCAGAGGCTCAGTGTTCCCCTCCATGCTAGCTTTTCCCCAATGCCAGGGTCCCCCATTAGGCCTCCCTGTGCCTAGGTTTCTGTGCACCTGCCTAATTCCCTTCTTACCTTCACTAGTTGTATTCGTTTTTCTTTCTGTCACCCAGGGTGTCAACACTTAACATTGTATTGGGAGGATGGGCAGAGCTGAGGAGGTGGGCTGTTACGCTAGAAGATGTTAATGGCTTCCGTTAACTGCTTCTTTGATCTCTAGACAGTTACAGAGGAAGCTGCTGGGTCTGCTAACCAGATGCAAGATGTTCTGCATACCCACCCCCACATTTTCCCTTTCTAGTTTACCGATTTTCACCACAAATCAATAAGGTTCTGAGAAATGAGGCCTAGAACATTCCCTGAAGATTTGAAATTGATCAGATGAGATGTTCAAAAATTACACTGGTCTACAATTTTTGAGAAGTCGTCTGCTTCAGAGATAAAATGTGCTATTTATTATGTATTTTGATGTGCTGAATTCAAATATGACAATTAAAACAACTGATTGGCTACTGTTTCTAAGATATTTACGTTTTTACATTTTATGTCTATGTATATTGTGTAGATAGTAGAGTTTTAATCATAAATTGTAAACCTAGGTCTTTTCATGTGTTTATGGTTGCTTTACATGATAATATTTCACCTGTCCGGTTTATGTAACACTTTAAAAATCAGCAAAAGGGTTATATAAATAAAATTTATTATGAAACAAAAGGCAAAAAACTATTATGTACATAGTTTAGTCCTATTCAGTGTCTACTCGGTGCTTCTTGGCTTGTCTCTTGTATTCATTAAATGGAGCATCTCTTTTCACTGTCCAGCAATAGTCTGCAAGCATTGATGGGCTCCATTTGCCCTGATAGCGTTTCTCCATTGTTGCAATGTCCTGGTGAAATCGCTCGCCGTGCTCATCGCTCACTGCTCCGCAGTTCGGTGGAAAAAAATCTAGATGAGAGTGCAAAAAATGTATCTTTAGTGACATGTTGCAACTAAGGCTTTTGTATGCCTTGAGGAGGTTTTCCACCAACAACCTGTAATTGTCTGCCTTGTTGTTTCCGAGAAAATTTATTGCCACTAACTGGAAGGCTTTCCATGCCGTCTTTTCCTTGCCACGCAGTGCATGGTCAAATGCATCATCTCGAAGAAGTTCACGAATCTGAGGACCAACAAAGACACCTTCCTTTATCTTAGCTTCACTTAACCTTGGAAATTTTCCACGGAGGTACTTGAAAGCTGCTTATGTTTTGTCAATGGCCTTGACAAAGTTCTTCATCAGACCCAGCTTGATGTGTAAGGGTGGTAACAAAATCTTCCTTGATTCAACAAGTGGTGGATGCTGAACACTTTTCCTCCCAGGCTCCAATGACTGTCGGAGTGGCCAATCTTTCTTGATGTAGTGGGAATCTCTTGCACGTAATAGGGCGGTGTGTAATTGTGGTACCCAAGAACATTGGGACTATTGGGAAGTAGGCTGTACAAGCCCTTTTTCCTGATGTAGCTTATTAACTTCTCCACAATGACTCAGTTGCACTGGCCAGTGGTTGGAGATGGGTTCCATCCACTTCCCTGCCCCTCTTCACCCACTTGCTCCCACTTGCACAGGTAGAGTAGCAGCGACCTGGTGACGGCTGCTCTCTCCATGTATTACGCAGGGGTGCAGAGGCCGGCTCATAACCAAACATTTGTGAGCAGTCCCACTGAAATCAACAGACCTGATCATGGAGTTCAGGGTGAGCAAGAGTGGTGGAATCAGGGCCATGGTGATGTGATGGGGCAGCTCTTCCTTCATTACAATGATGCATATGTTTGAGTGCGACTTATTAAAAATAAACTTCTAATCTACGGATTTAACCCAGGGTCTTGAGAGACTCTAAAGAAAGCTGCCTCCATCCCTATATAATAAATATTACCAATAATTAATAAATAAAGATTTTTTGGAAGTTAAGAAAGTTAAATAGCAAATATTAAATACCATTAAATTGCATCATAATCTTGATGTTAACTTATGAAACCAAGGAAATACCAAGTAACTGCTGATACTTTGTTTTTAAACTCAGCTGAACACAATGAAATGGGAGAATCCAGAACATCTTTCACTTTGAATGCTGGGTTTGGTCAGTTTATGTTAGAAACCATGCAGTTTTTGCCTATTTACTCCATATAATGCAAAATCAAAGTTCAAATTCACTATATAGGGGCTAAAGCGAATCTTCATGGCAATAATATCGAAAAAATATCTAAATCAGACAGAAAGACACAACAGCATGTAATACAGAGAAACCAAAAATGGAAGGAGAGGGGGCACAGCACATATGTTGAACAGCTCAGACAGAAAAGAACCAGAGTGATTCAGATGGCTACCGCTGAAATACTTCGCAGCCTCTGAAGAAATCCCCAGAACACAGTCCCAGTTAATGGGGCCCAATGATGCAATTTCACATGGTTCAGAAAAAATGTCACCTTTAGAGATCACTGAAGTCTCACACTCACACTGGAGGAGGCAGCGTGACCCATTACTACACTAGCATTTGTATTTATCGTAGGGGGAAAATGACGTTTTGAAGCTAATAGAAATCTAAATATAGAGCTAATGTAGAGTCTTTAAATTAGGCCATATGGCTTTAGAAATAATTAGGTCAAATGGTGTCATAAACCACCATAGGAAACAGACAAGTGTCTGTGTGTCACTAAGAATTCTCAACAGAAATTGGCAAAGATTTGCAAGGTAATAATTAAATTCCAACCCGAGAATGACCTGCAAATCACTAAACTCTACAACTTTGCAGACTGCTGAGAACCTTTGAAGGTGGTGACTGATGGAGGGGGAGGAGGGAGAATAACTCTGCAAAAATCTATGATTCTTTCAAGCAGCACATGACAAGAGAGAGAGGAACAAAGGAACAGCTTCATTTTTTGAATGCTCTTATGGTCTCAGGAAACAACTTTCTTTCTGGGGTCTGAATGAGCCTTATTTCTAACGTCTACTGAATATTACTGCCAAGTCAATTCAAAAATGGTTTTCTTCAAATAACAAAGATTTATTTGCTCTGGGGAAAGTCCAATCATTCAATGGTGTCTCATGAATAAAATCTGGTCACACCACTGTAGAAGGTTTAAACATCAATATTGACTGTTGTCATAGGTCCATGGCAGATTTCCCACTGGCGTATATGGGATACGCTCACATGGCTCTTAAGTGTTACCTACCAAATTCTGCCCAGGGCTCCCAGGCCATCTGATTTTAGCCACATCTTCTATTATGAGTCCGACACAATATTAACATATGCAAGGTAGTAGAATTCATATACTCAGTTGTATCTATGTCTTCATAAATAATACCAACCAGCTCCTATATAACACTTGTTATCAGCAGATCTCAAAGAACTTTTCAAAGGAGGTCAGGATCATTGGGCAGAATGATTAAAATTTGGTGCAGTAAGATACCTGTCTAGTTCTCTTTGCTGAGGGGATGAAATGAGTGTACATTATTCTCTTCAGCGTCTTCACCTCTATCTCTGCCCCACCACCTTCCACTTTACAAAGCCACTCCTTTTTAATCATCCTACCCACTCCCCCGCCCCAGGACTCCTGCCCCATCCAACCCCACCTGTTTCCTGACGGCTCCTCTGGCACCCCTGCCCCATCCACACACCCCCGCTCCTGTCCCCTGACCACTCCCGGACCCCTGCTGCCCCATCCAACCCCTCCTCTCATTCCTGATGGACCCCCCAGAACTCCTGCCCCATCCGACAACCACCCCTTCTCCCTGTCCCCTGACTGCCCCCAGAACCCCTGCCCCTGACTGCCCCCTGCTGCCCCATCCAACCCGCCCATCCTTCCTGACTCCCCCCCGGGACCCCTGCCCCCATTCAACCACCTATTTCCCCCCTGACCACCACCTGACCTCCCCTGCCCTCTATCCAACCCCCCCGTTCCCTGCCCCCTTACCGCGCTGCCTGGAGCACTGGTGGCTGGCAGCGCTACAGCCTCGCCGCCACTGCTACTGTGCAGCACAGAGCACCGGGTCAGGCTGGGCTCTGCAGCTGCGTTGCCCCAGGAGCTCACAGCCCCGCCACCCAGAGCATTGTGCTGGCAGCGGAGAGAGCAAGCTGAGGCTGTGGGGGAGGGGGGACAGCAGGGGAGGGGCCGGGGGCTAGCCTTCCGGGCCTGGAGGTCGGGGGCCGGGCATGACGGTCCCACGAGCTGGATGTGGCCCGTGGGCCGTAGTTTGCCTACCTCTGGTATCGCCAAAGCAGGCCCCTGCCCTCCAGGCTGATCTGGGAGAAACCATGCTTCTCTTGGACAGAGGAAGCTTGGTGTAGTGCTTGGCAGGGCCAGGTTCAGGCACCAGCCCAGCAAGCAGGTGCTTGGGGCGGCCAAGGGGAAGGGGTGGCACGTCGGGCTGTTCGGTGGCAATTCGGAGGCGGGTCCCTCTCGGAGGGAAGCACCTGCCACCGAATTACCGCCGAAGAAGAAAGCAGCGTGGTGGAGCTGCCGCCAGAGCGCCGCCGATCGCAATTGCGATCACGGCTTTTTTTTTTTTTTTTCCCACCGCTTGGGGCGGCAAAAACCCTGGAGCCGGTCCTGATGCTTAGGACAGTAACTTAGGCTTCAGAGTCCCTGTTCCACCAGAGATTTCTTGTACGACCTTGGGCAAAGTAACCTAATCTCTTAGTTTCCCCATCTGTAAAATGAGGATAATAGTATTTCCCTATCTTACAGGAGTGTTCTGATGCTAAATACATTATAGATTGTGAGGCACTCAGATATTTAAGTAATGAAGGCCATACAAGTTCCTTAGATAGAAAGGAGGAAGGAAACAGTGTGCTCCAGGGACGTTTGGTGATATACATATATATTGACATTTCAATGGGAAAGTACTTGGGAAAGGAACAATCATTAATACAATGTTCTGCCTGAGACAGGCCACTAATTTAGAGTTGATCCTGCTCCTACAGAAGTCAATGGAAACATGCCCATTGTTTCAATAGTACATCATCTCAACAGGATCCTTACAAAAATCTGAAATAATAAATTCTTATAATTGAAAAAGGTATATATTGATGCTTTGCATACCCCCCTCTGGTTAATGTGAATTGCACTGCTAATTCTCTGCTCAGGGAGTCAGAATGATCACAAACATATTTCCTTACTTTCTCCAATTGGAATCAGTTATTGGGTCTATCAGTACTTTCTAGGACATTGGTAAGACAGCACATTATATCAAATGGATTGTATTCCCGCCGTGTGTCTTTATATAATCACTATGCAGTACCAGGTACATCCACAGACTGCACGCACACATGTACACACTGATATACACAAGGGCATGTTAGTGGTACAGAATCAGTAAAGCTCACTGTATTCATCCACAGATTTATAAGGTCCCTATCACCATGGTATCTAGGTGCCAGTCTTGTAAATCTGTTTTCTTCTAGACATTAAACACATGCATGAGAAATGTCACAACTCCTCCAGTCTCCAAGACAATGTTAATCACAATTTTAAACCTCCCTCTGATTATAAGCACAAAAAGCATTGCATTGTTTTTAAAAAGAGCTATGTGCTATTTTCTACTGGTACAAAGAAACTAAGCTATGCCACTGCATCTCACAGTATTATGTAACGTGTTGGTTCTGCATATTAGCTGCCTGCGAACTTTATCACACTAGACTATATTTCCCAGCTGTCAATATATTACAGTGCTGGCAAAGTATATTCTGTGAATTGTTACTCGTTTTCATTATACATATTTGAACTTGTTTGTGTGTGAACATACAGTGTCCCTCTTACTAGCTTGTGAGGTTTTGCATCCAGCCCCTATACAGGGGTTCACAATGGATCAGGGACAAAGGGAACCTCTTACAAGACACTAATGCTTGGCACAATTAGTCTTTGCACTACCTGAGTGTAAGAACTGCATGATACTAAGAATACTAGCTACTCCAAAGGGGCACGTAGGTTTGGGGAGGAGATGGCTGGTTACAGAGGACAGTGCAATATGCTGACCCTTCTAAAAAGGGGCAGCATACCCCCATGTGCCAGGGAGCTTCCTCAGACACAATTCCTCCCGGAATTCCTGTTGAGTTGGTGTGGCTCTGCACTGCCTGAAATGCAAGGCCATGGCTGTAAGTCATAATAGAAGCCTACATTAATAATAATAATTAATAATGAAAGAGGTCATCCTGGTATAAAGTGACAAAGTGTTTCATCAGAGTGAGTTAGCTAAAATATCCTGTTATGAATTTATCAGGCTATGTTTCTATTTTTGGCACCATTAGCTGGGTTAAGCATATTGCCATTATTCTAATTCAGGGATCGGCAACCTTTGGCACGAGGCCCGTCAGGGTAAGCACCCTGGCGGGCCGGGCTGGTTTGTTTACCTGCTGCGTCCGCAGGTTCGGCCAATTGCAGCTCCCACTGGCCGCAGTTTGCCGCTCCAGGCCAATGGGGGCAGCGGGAACTGGTGGCCAGCACATCCCTCAGCCCGCGCCACTTCCCACCGCCCCCATTGGCCTGTGATGGTGAACCACGGCCAGTGGGAGCCGCGATCGGCCGAACCTGCAGAACAAACAGGGTGCTTACCCTGGCGGGCCACGTGCCAAAGGTTGCCGATCCCTTTTCTAATTAATTAAACATCACCATTGTAGCTGTTATCCTTGTGGAGAAGAGAGTGGGCAGAAAATGTGAGATAGTATTTTGGAGATTGCTTAATAGAAAGCATCAACATGGCTCTTCTGAAAGGATGCAAATTTCTCTGGGCCAACTACCATAACCTTTTGCAGCTATGACAAATGCCAATCCTTGGATGGCCAATAAGAAGTGTTAACACTAGATACAACTGAAAAATTAACCTCCCTTGCAGCATGGTACATATGGAATAAAGGAAATTTGCCTTATAATACATTGTTTCATGCAGTTACTCGATTCAGAATCTACAGAACACATCAAGCTATTTAGCAGTTACCACTAAAAGATAAATTGGAAAACAGCTTCTCTCTGAGAAGTTGAATTTTTCACTCCTAAACTACTCATAGTGGAAGGCACCAATCACATTGCATTTGTGGGGGAGTATACCGTAATTCCGAATCTTATGGAGTGAGAAACCTATTGAAGCACGTTTCAAAACAAACCCAATTTTGTGCCTTTAAATATTAGATATAAAGTTAATTCTTTTGAATGAGTTTGAACATCAGTGCTTTTTCAAAACTTTTAAGACTACCTTCTCAAACTCCTGAACACATAGTCACCTGGCTCTGTTCCATTCCACTACAACCCTCAACTCTTCTGGAAACTTTTTTCATTTTAAAAATCTAGGAAATTAAATGCCAAAAATACAATAATGCAAAGTAGACATTGCACAATCAATGCTCAAAACCCCTTATATCTAATATTAAGGTAAAATATATCAGTTTTATTCTGCTTCTTTGGGAGTATGCTTTAGGATGCAGACTTTCAATCTGTGCTCATGGTCCTTTTGGTGTGGCTGCATATCTAAGCTTGTAGGAAACCATTGTATTATATAATAGTATCTTGTGTTTGAGAAATGCTATGTACTTGCATAATATGCATGTGTAGGCAGACTAACTGGGATTATAGGCATTTTAAAAATGACATATCTGGACTGCTAAGGTTTCACATTCAGCCTTAACTCTCAATATGAAACCCTGACTTCATATGAATGTAGTTTTTACATTTAATATTGAAGTACACATTCTACTTTTCTGTCTATTTACAGGCCTTATAAGTTAGCAGCCAAAACCAATCTGTCAATGGGAGTATAGTTTGAAAGTGAAGATAACACTGTCACCAAAACCACACATCTCCAGGCCTGTCATAGATATCAATTTAATCAAGGGACTGACACACCAATAGGACTTCCAGGTCACACTGAAGAATTAACTATATGTCTTTATTGGTTGCTCCTGTAACCTTTTTATATGAATGTTTCCAGCCTATTTGACTCCAAATCCTAAACTTTGGACTGAAACTCATATGTAGTTCATTGAAATGTGAGCCAGCTAAATCATTAAACTAGTCTTTCAAATAGAACGAACCTTCTCTGGTTTGGAAAAGTCAGCCTTTTCACTGTAGGTCTAGCAGTGAAAATATCAGACCTAATGGACCCCGTGATCAGTTCCTCAAAGGTACAGTGACATATTGGGATTGTGAGGAAGCACAGAAGAAGCCAAGTGTTGTATGGAGGTACCACAGTAGGGTCCTTCTTACTGGGCAACACAGAAGGAATGGTCTCAGTCTTTATCTTCAGCGTCCCAATGGAATGGGCCCAGGATTTATAAAACATTGCCTAAAATGCCAGCTTTACAGTTGATAACTCTGCTCTTTTCAGGCACAATAGAACATTCAACCAGAAGAGTAAAGTTTGCCTGCACAAGAAACAGAGCTTTCTCAGTGGTCAATCCAAGACAGAGGAATGAACTCCCACAGGAACTAAGGCCTGTCACAAACTTCACCACTTTCCACTACACCCTTGCCTTCTATAACATAAACCCACAGCAATGTGTATACAACTAAATAAGTCCACTCTCCCCCTCCCGCCCCCCCACCCAAGAACTTTCTACTGCACACGCAATTCTGTCTCTGGGGAAATGATGAGAGAAATCTATTATGCATGGCTTGTTCTATTAGTCACATCACTTAACATACTACTGGAAGGCGGTGAGATACTGCAGTCCTGAAGGCAATATAAGAGCCTCTAGAACAGAATTATCCAAATCTTTAAAGTGACACATATTGACATCTCCCAATTCCCATTGATTTCAATCAGACTTGTAGATACTCAGCACGTTTTAGGATTGACTTCATTTAGTTAAACGAGGAAGCCAAGTTTGGAGGATGGTTCTTATTTTGAAAGAAACTGCCCATCCGAATAGGAACCTGAACCTCAAAGCCAAATCACTGACAAAATAATGACACCCTTGATACATTGGACTCTGGAATCTACAAGAACAATTAGGAAAAATGTAGTTACAGATTGTGAGGTTTGTTTCATACACTAGTTAACACAACCTCATCATCAATATGTTATTGCCTCGAGCACAACATAACTGCATTTGACCGGTTTTGACACTGGAAGAAAATTAAAAGGATATTGTTATTTATTTACCCTCCAAATCACTGTGAAGTTGTAAGTGAACATTATTTCAATTATTTTGTTCTTCATAAACCATGTTCTTTGTTTGTATTCATTTTAGTCTAGTGCTTTTCAAACACACAGAGGCTGATCAAGTATTCACAACTTCTTTCCCGTTGCTAAACTTACCAGCATACAAGAAGCTGATGATATAAAGATGTCACTCAATATTCTAGTCATACAACTGTCCTCCATCTGTAAACATCAAGTGCAATAAAAAGAAGTGTGCATGAAGGCTGACTTTTCCAAACCAGAGAAGGTTCGTTCTATTTGAAAGACTAGTTTAATGATTTAGCTGGCTCACATTTCAATGAACTACATATGAGTTTCAGTCCAAAGTTTAGGATTTGGAATCAAATAGGCTGGAAACATTCATATAAAAAGGTTACAGGAGCAACCAATAAAGACATATAGTTAATTCTTCAGTGTGACCTGGAAGTCCTATTGGTGTGTCAGTCCCTTGATTAAATTGATATCTATGACAGGCCTGGAGATGTGTGGTTTTGGTGACAGTGTTATCTTCACTTTCAAACTATACTCCCATTGACAGATTGGTTTTGGCTGCTAACTTATAGAGCCTGTAAATAGACAGAAAAGTAGAATGTGTACTTCAATATTAAATGTAAAAACTACATTCATATGAAGTCAGGGTTTCATATTGAGAGTTAAGGCTGAATGTGAAACCTTAGCAGTCCAGATATGTCATTTTTAAAATGCCTATAATCCCAGTTAGTCTGCCTACACATGCATATTATGCAAGTACATAGCATTTCTCAAACACAAGATACTATTATATAATACAATGGTTTCCTACAAGCTTAGATATGCAGCCACACCAAAAGGACCATGAGCACAGATTGAAAGTCTGCATCCTAAAGCATACTCCCAAAGAAGCAGAATAAAACTGATATATTTTACCTTAATATTAGATATAAGGGGTTTTGAGCATTGATTGTGCAATGTCTACTTTGCATTATTGTATTTTTGGCATTTAATTTCCTAGATTTTTAAAATGAAAAATGTTCCCTATTGTGTAACTAACAGGTAAAATAGCTAGCCAAAGCCAAATGGTTATGATCAAGTGGCCATATCCTGCCATTTTTGTTTTAAAGCAGAATTCCTGTTATGGCCTAATGCAATTGGTAAACCGTGCAAAGTTTGAAAAGGTACCGTCCAGCCCAGAGAAGACTATTTTGGGTTAGTATTGCAGGCAGAGCATGTATGCACATGCTGAGTGGGTACCGTTCAAAAATTCTCAGTAATTTCAATGGGAGCAGGATGAGAACTCTAAATAGCCAGGGTTATTAAACTTTGAATGAGACAAACTATTTTAAGTGTGCCTACATCTCACAGAGGATGTCTCACCTCAGTCCCAAATAGTGCGCGTACATGACGTGAAGGAAACTTTAAAAAAATTATTATTTTATAAGTCAATGGTGGAAATACTAAGTTCAAAAATTCAAGGACCATTCAGCCCATGCTATTGTGATGCTAGGGTATGACCCACAGAGCTACTGTTGGGTGACACAATACCTTTATTATTAGCCTAGATTAAAGAGCCAAAAAAAATATAGTGCCATCTTTGATTTCTCCTCCCACACAGGCATATTTTTCTCTTATTTTTAGGACTCTTCTCCCCCTTTCCCAACCTCTTTATCTCTCTCTCAGTTTTATCACACAGTTCCACGTCTTTCCTGAGTCGGGCAACACAGGCCAGATTCTATCTTCTGTGCTGAGCCTCTGCAAACAAGAAGTGTTTAAAGGGCAGGGCAGGTTTTTTTCCTACCCCAATCTCCCTTGGAGACAAAGTACACCATTATACACCTGGCTTCCCCATAAGACTTGTATCAGCAAAAACCATCTCTGCTTTTAAATGTGCAAAGTAATAGATCAAATCAACTTCTCAGTGCTGAGATGTCATGCTATTTTAATGTGCATTCTATTGCAATCAATAGGCTCCATCATGACCAGCAGCGTTTGCTTCTTTAATTAAGAAAGCTGTATAGTTGTGCTCTCCCCTTTATAGTATGCTTTCTTGATCTCCTGTTTGACCCTCGTAAAAATACCCATATCTGAAAATGTATGTTCTTCTAAAACAAGCATCATATCATAGTTAGCCACCAACTATATCCTACTATAAAATTTCTACACGTGCAGACAGTTAACACTTTAATTCTTAAACTTGCATTCTCTAATGAAAACCTTGAAACAATGGGCCTTAAATAAATAGGATACACAATTCTATTTAGAAGCACGAAAATCAGAGATAAATGCGCATATTTGGACAAAACACTGCTGATCTGTCTGGTGGGAAAAATACTGTGGATAAGCTGCAGCATCTTATGTTTATTGAAAGTAACACATCGGCAATACATCAATGTACTAATAAATATTTCATGGCTGCAATGTTACAACAGAAGAGGGAAGAAATAGATCAGCAAGACATGGATGAATGGGATGTCTCTGTATCACTACAGATATCCGTTTTAGCCATATGTGGATCCAACTCCCCTATTCTGAAACTTTCTATATAGTCTGCAGAGTTTATTATAGGAAGCTACGGTAGTGGCACTAGAGTTAATATAGTAAGTTTGTCGTTGCCCCTCACCCCCGCAAACACACATCCAACCTCCTAAAAAAAGTTTTCACCTGAAATTTTTGTTGCATGTTTTCTGGCCAGATAACATTTTGCCTTTTTTATTCTCTCCCTCAGCAAACTTTTTGGCTAGTCAGACAAGGTGTCTTGGAGACGAGAGTATGAAAAATGAGAGTTCTTTATTTGTTTTTGGAAAGGTCTTTCCCCCTCCCTCAATGTCATCACTCAGAAATGTCTTGGTCTAGAAACTTCACATTTGTAACATTCTATTGTCTTCTAGGAGAATCAATGACTTAAAAAAAAATCTAAGGAAAGTTGGGGGATTAACTACCATTTTATTCAGATGCTAGACTTATGAGTGTGGTTTAAGAACCCATATAGAATACAACTGAACCTTTGAAAATTCTGTAAGGCGCCAGTAAATCTATAAAGTTCAAATGGTTAATCACTGATGATACTATGAATCTAAATTGCCATTTAACTGGGGGTTGGGTATGAAAAAGTCTTGAAATTCTAAACCAACTGCCAGGATTGAAAATTTGTCATAGAAAGTTTTCTTAAAATTCTACTGAAGAGCAGCTGGCCAGCATGCCCCTACTTCAGTTTCCTGTTAATGGCTCCCACACCTCTATATACATAAACATATAGCACTCCCAATACAAGGCACAATGATGTGAGAAGCTTCATCCACCCCCTCCATACACTGCCCTGAGATCGCTGCTCTTCTGCAGGGGATGTGGTTGGGCCCTGCGTCCTGTTCAACTAAATGGGGGAGCAAATCCTGCCTCCTTGACAAAACAATTATTAGAAACAAAACTCAGTGAGAAACACCTTGTGTTGTACAGGCAACCTTATTTCTGGAATTTCACAACTTTTAAGTGCTTGACTTTGCAACCTTAACTTTCTTTTAACAATTTTATTAGATGTAATTTCCTAGTTTTATTTTTGAATTTTTTTTGTTTTAGAGAACAAGGGAAAAAACAAATTCCATTATGTGCAATTGTAACAAATCCCTTAACATGCATCATCATCAATGGAATCTAAAATCTGAACCTTCAGCACTGCTGCACAGACTGCTACCACTTGCGCATAACAACTGGCAACAGGAGAAGGCTGTTATCCCAGTGGGGGGATGGACCTCTGGGTATAGGTGCTGGGTGCTGGGGAAGTTGTGTGGAGCCTAGGCACTAACCTTCCCTCCCCTTTATGCCTTTGGGAGCAATTGGCCAGTGGGTCCAGGTACTGTATCCAGCTGTTGTATCCAGGTGTTGTTTATAGGGAGGGGAGAGGGCAACCCAGTTTATGCCCTTTGTGGTGACCTTAGAGCATGGCATGGGCTGCTGTGGTCAAGTACCACGTCCAGAGCTGAGGGAGATACATTTGCGCAGATGAGACCATAACAAAGACTACTTCCCTTCCAGCTCCTTACAGGCCACACATCTTCTTTATACTTTATACTTTTCTCCCCTCCCACTTCTTCTCTGCTTGAAACTGCCTCCCCTCTCAACATTAACACACACTGCCAATAGGATTTTTGAACCCATTCCACTAAACATAGGGTAATTTATAAAACAAAACAAAACTCAGCACTGGATCAAGACTGTATCTTCCTCTCAAGCTTCCAGTGCCTGAATTGTTCTATCTGTATCTGATTTTAGATTTTAAAACATTCAGAGCAGAGATGACATCTTCCTCTGTGTTTGTTCAGCATATAGTCACCTGGCACTGGTCAATCAATAACCAAACCCTGCAGTCTTTTCCCAGGCATAGCTCCTAATGACCTTAACTATGGACGGCAAGAATTTCCCCAGTTAGAACATGCTGAAGCATAGATATTTGATTGAATTCACAAAGCCAATGCTGCAGAATCTCACCAGTCCAGTCTATGCTGAAACACATATTCCTCCTGCGCAGAGAACGAGTGGCTTCTTTTCAGCTGTAAGTAAAGATTTAATAGTAGATTCTCTAGTATGGCCTTGTATTGCTAAGATGTATTTTATTTTAACAAAACATACCTAGGTACAAGTAATACTGTACTATGGTATATAACAGGGATCGGCAACCTTTGGCACGCGCCTCGCCAGGGTAAGCACCCTGGTGGGCCGGGCCGGTTTGTTTACCTGCCGTATCCTCAGGTTTGGCCTATTGCAGCTCCCACTGGCCGTGATTTGCCAGGTCAATGGGGGCTGTGGGAAGTGGCGTGGGCCGAGGGATGTGCTGGCCACCGCTTCCCACAGCCCCCATTGGCCTGGGACGGCGAACCGCGGCCAGTGGGATCCGCGATTGGCCGAACCTGCGGACGTGGCAGGTAAACAAACCGGCCCGGCCCACCAGGGTGCTTACCCTGGTGGGCCGCGTGTCAAAGGTTATCGATCCCTGGCATATAATCACAAATTACTACAACTCAACTACCATCGGAAAAATAAAAGAGCAAAGTACATTTGTATGATGTTATCCGCGGTTTTTATGGTTTGCTTGCTTGCTCGTGACGCTGCTTATATACTAACAACGATTGTTTCACTGCTATGTTCTCTTCCTCCTTTCTCTTGGTTGGGTGTGATATCTATCTATTGTCTCCCATCAGATATTTAAATTTAAGATCTTTCAGACAGCCTCTCTTTTTATTCCATGTGTCTACAGTACTTAATAGTATCGAGACATGATCCCTGTCTGGGCCTCTAGGCAAGTTATGCATAATAATTTACAACGTGTTTTGTGACTGCAACTATAATCCACCCCAAAATATTAATACATGTATTTTCTGACAGGCTTCATATATTCTACCTTTTTAACTTTTTCCTGTTTTTGAGCTGCCATCATGCTATGGATGAGAAATTAGTGACCTGACCTTTTCCCAAAGCTATGAATGTAGAAAGGCATGTGAACAAATGAACAGTGAAGCAGAGATTTTAAAGGCACACAGAGCTGTATATTATTAATAATAACGTATAGCTGCTGGAGCTGAAGCATTTGTACTGTGTGCCCTCTTCATTTCTGCATGTGATTAGATTCTCTCATTAGAATGAAACCCATTTATCATCCTCACCGTACAGATAATATGATGATTGATGGCTTTGCAACCAGCTGCATAATATGCAAATATATGACTTTTTAATATTTTTACAAAACAGCATGCCCGTATGCTTGTTTTAATCCCCTTAACACTCATATTATAAGCATGTCATGTAATATAATCACAGCAGGACCACTGGACCCTCTCATCAGAATGGACACAATTTAAATAGCAATCAGGCTTGCAGATTTGTGGTATTATCATAGTACACATGGGTATCAGGTTTTGAAATGCAGTCATTTCTCCTCTCCAACACTATCTGATGCAAGACATTGTCTTTACTAAGAGCTGACTCATTAAAATGTCCCATGTTATTAGCACTCTACATATTTACATTTTCTAGATATTAGTAAAATTGTCTTACTAGCTAGTGAGGGAGACATATTTCCTCCTTAGGGAAAGGGAAAATATTTCCTCCTTATTTCCTGCCTATATGTGCTGCTGACTTCACTGGGCCGACTCACAGTAGTAAGCCCTATGCCTAGCGGTAAGTGTTTACAAGATTGGGCCACACGGGCAGTGTATCTCTCAACTGGGTACATAACATTAGAGTCATGAAATGTACTTTTGGAAAGTAAAGGAAATGCCTCAGATATCTTTCATCATATATGGGCTGATAGAAATCCAATATGTCAATAGACTGAAGTCATTTGTAGTCTGATTGGCTGAGCCATCTCTGACATAACAAGCAAAAATATATGCCTTTGCAGTCCAGGAAACATCTGCGCTACTCAGATCCTTCATTTCTCAACCCTTCTCTAGGAACAAGATTGCACAAATATTTCAAGGACAAAATTCAATAAAGATGAAAATAGTACAAGGAGAGGCTAATTCATATTGACACAAGTGAACATGGCAGCTGATGGATAAACTAAATTATTTCAAATCAAATTGGACAGAATTTGACCAAGGGAGTATTTTCATGTGGATTTCAAATATGGGAATGGCAATTTCCTTTTCTGAGAATGGCAAAATGACCCAGACTGATTTTACCTGGGTGATTTTCTACATGCCTCACAGAGCACTATGGATTCCTATCCAGTTTTATTTCTTATAGCACACCCAATCCTTGCCAGCATAGGAAACCAATAGGCTGGCAATTAAAGAGAATAGAGGAGGCCAGGAAAGAGTCTTCTGCATGACAGAACACTGCCATCAGGCCCACTGACCTAGCCCAAACAATGTACACATGAAATGATATTCTTCCACAAATGTATATAATGCACAAGAGCTTCAATTCCTTCAATGCAGTGTAAATATGATTTTCAAAACACTGCCAATTACTCTGACAGAAATGGAACAGCCTCTGTACACTCTGCTGCAGCCAGAACATGCACTGGTGATACAGGAAAGGGTTACACTTTCAATTATCTCATTCCTAGATATGGCTAATCAGACCCCTTCACTCTCTTGTTCTACCCAGTGGCTGGGCAGCTGTGCCCATACACATCACTTCAGCTGACAGTGCCCTGATAGGAGCTAGCAGCAGAATTCTCTCAGTGAAGGACCTGTAGGTGTTGAACCGGTTTCCCCAGAGGTTGGGCTGAGACCAATCTTATCACCTTTTAGGCACAGCAAGACGCATATCTTCATGCAAGCATTTCCCTGATGGCTAGAAAACTTAACGTTGAAGAAATGCCTATTCATACTGAATACTTTGCAGAGATTGTTCAAGAACTGTGAGTATGTGTGTGTGAAATGATTGATCAGCCTTGTCCCCCTGCCCCGGTGTCTCAGTCCCTCCCTAATTTAAATCATGGAGAGGAGGAAAGATGAAAGGAAGGAAAAAAGGAAGGGGAGAAGGGAAAAAAAATATAAAGGGAGGAATATAAGAAATCCTATCTGAAGTGTAAATATCAGAGCCAGAGATATCAAAGGAGTGCTTTTCTCTTTCTCCACCCACTGTTTAATGGCATAGAGCTATAAATCTTAGACACGCTATTTGAAAGAGAATTAGCCCTCTATTTCAACGTTTTTATAGAAGTACAGGTGTTATAAAAAGCAGGCAGAAGTTTTAAAGGACTGATAATATTCTATTAGTTCTAAAAACTAATGATTTGACCAATGTGGATAAGCGCTCTCTCAACCTCAGAATGATTATGCGCAGTCAGGACCAAGAAAACTATAAATCATGCATATAATTTGATGGCATACAAGGTGTCAAGGCTGCTTCCCCACTCTGAACTTTAGGGTACAAATGTGGGGGCCTGCATGAAAACTTCTAAGCTTAAGTACCAGCTTAGATCTGGGCCGCTGCCACCACTCCCAAAGTGCTAATTCCCTTCCCTGTTAGCCTTGAGAGACTCTTCACCAATTCCCTGTGAATACAGATCCAAACCCCTTGGATCTTAAAACAAGGAGAAATTAACCATCCCCCTCCTTTCTCCCACCAACTCCTTGTGGATCAAGATCCAAACCCCTTGGATCTTAAAACAAGGAAAATCAATCAGGTTCTTAAAAAGAAGGCTTTTAATTAAAGAAAAAGGTAAAAATCATCTCTGTAAAATCAGGATGGAAAATAACTTTACAGGGTAATCAAACTTAAAGAGCCCAGAGGACCCCCCTCTAGCCTTAGGTTCAAAGTTACAGCAAACAGAGATAAACACTCTAGCAAAAAGGTACATTTACAAGTTGAGAAAACAAAGATAAAAACTAACATGCCTTGCCTGGCTGTTTACTTACAAGTTTGAAATATGAGAGACTTGTTCAGAAAGATTTGGAGAGCCTGGATTGATGTCTGGTCCCTCTTAGTCCCAAGAGCGAACAACCCCCAAAACAAAGAGCACAAACAAAAGCCTTCCCCCCACCAAGATTTGAAAGTATCTTGTCCTCTTATTGGTCCTTTGGGTCAGGTGTCAGCCAGCTTACCTGAGCTTCTTAACCCTTTATAGGTAAAATGATTTTGGAGTCTCTGGCCAGGAGGGATTTTATAATATTGTACACAGGAGGGCTGTTACCCTTCCCTTTATAGTTATGACACGCCCCTCAAATCACAGATAGTGTTGGACAGCCGGTTCCACACTGGCTGTGATTTCTTCCTGGAGCTCTAGGAGAAAACAGAGTTAATAAGACACATGCACCTTTAGACATACTACTGATTATATAAAAACTAACAATATGTTCCACATTCCAAGAACAATGTTTAACCAGTTGATTCTGGGAAACTTTCCCAGGAGAGTGCATCAGCCACTTTGTTAGAAGCTCCTGAAATGTGTTGTATTTCAAAATCGAAATCTTGGAGAGCTAAACTCCACCGAAGAAGTTTTTTGTTATTCCCCTTGGCGGTATGAAGCCACTGTAGCGCAGCATGGTCTGTTTGTAGTTGGAAACACCGTCCCCAAACGTATGGGCGTAGCTTTTCCAGCGCGTACACAATGGTGTAGCATTCCTTTTCGCTGATTGACCAGTGGCTTTCCCTCTCAGACAGTTTCTTGCTGAGAAACACAACAGGATGGAATTCTTGATCCGGTCCTTCCTGCATTAAAACTGCTCGGACGCATCGGTGGTTACTAGGAACGGTTTGTCAAAGTCTGGGGCCCTTAGCACAGGGTCAGACATGAGTGTCGCCTTAAGCTGGTTAAAGGCCTTTTGACACTCATCAGTCCACCGATCTGCATTTGGCTGAGTCTACCCCTGCTGGCATAATTAAAAGTCCTAACAAAGAAAATAGTCCTTTTCCACCCCAGGCCAAACAGTCTTTTGTCCTAGGTCCACCTTGATCTTTTCTCTTGATGTGGGAGTGAAGGGAATCTTTCTCCCATGCTCTTTGGAAGATTCAGCCTGGAAGCACTAAATGAGAGCAAGTGCATGTACTATGTCTCAAACCCACACTTCTTCTCTAATGAAGGCTGTGTTCTTCTGTTTCTGCTATGGGTCTAAATTTTCACTCATCAGTACAGGGCTCACAATTTTCTAGTGTACTGAACCTAGTTCCTTCTTGTGCCTCTTTGGGTGTCCTTCTCCCTGGTTCTTCACAGGCCTCTTCCTAGCCCTCTTCAACTGGGTGAACTACTTCAGGTCTTACATTTTCCCTAGTCATTCCTCCCCACAACCATTCTAGCCTCTTTCCACTCTGAGGAAGGACTATTCCTTATAATTCCTTGGCACTCCTTCCCAACATGCCTGGCTTTATCGTACAGTTCTTAGAATCTCACTGGAACTAACACCTCCCAGAATTCCCTTGTTTCAGACTAAATGGGGACCAGACCCATATTTAGTCTACAACCTCCATTAAAGTGTCAGCAACTTCTTACACTCCCCTCTAAATTAACTGCCCCCCCAACCATGTTCCTGCCTTAATGGTAGTCATTTATAATGTGAATAAAATATTTGGTGTTTTACGTAAAGCTATAGCTTCTTGAGTCAAGTGATTCTGTGAGAACAATTTTTTTTTTCTTTTTCTCTTTAAAGTGAGTTTCTTGCCCTCATAATTGAGGGAAAATGTTATCTCACTGCATCCTGAAAACTCATATCTGAAGGCAAATTATATTAACAATGAAAAAAGGAAATCTCATTATTTTTAAGAAAATATCTTGATTTTGGGGGTCTGACTTATGGTTTTTGAATGCTTGTGGTTGGTAACACCATAATTAGGGCCCTACCAAATTCGTGGTCCATTTTGGTCAATTTCACAGCCATGGGATTTAAAAAATAGTAAATTTCATGGTTTTAGCTATTTTAATCTGAAATTTCATGGTGTTGTAATTGTAGGGGTCCTGACCCAAAAAGGAGTTGTGTGTGTGTGTGTGTGTGGGGATCATAAGGTTATTGTAGGGGGGTTAGCAGTACTGCTACCTTTACTTCTGCACAGCTGCTGACGGCAGCGCTGCCTTCAGGGCTGGGCAGCTGGAGAGCGGCGGCTGCTGGCTGGGAGCCCAACTCTGAAGGCAGAACTACCGCTAGCAGCAGCGCAGAAGTAAGGATGGCATGATATGGTATTGCCACCCTTACTTCTGTGCTGTTGCCTGCAGAGATGGGCCCTCAGTCAGCAGCCGCTGCTCTCCAGCCACCCAGCTCTGAATGCAGCACAGAAGTAAGGGTGGCAATACTGCGACTCCTCTAAAATAACCTTGTGACCCCCCAGCAACTCCCTTTTTGGTCAGGACCCCCCCCCCCATTTGAGAAATACTGGTCTCCCCCATGACACCTGTATAATATAAAGTAAAAGCACACACAAGACCAGATTTCATGGGGGGAGATTAGATTTCATGGTCCATGACATATTTTTCATGGCTGTGAATTTGGTATGGCCCTAACCATAATAGCTTGTTGTGAAAGGATGCAGTGGTATTTCTCTGACCCTGGCATCTGAAGTATTAATAACTGCAGTTTACATAGTAACTGAGGGTGTTCTGCCTAATTGATAGAGCGCTGGACTAGGACTCAAGAAACCCACGTCCTATTCTTGGTTCTGCTCCTGGCCTGCTAGGTGTCTTTGGGTCTATCATGTTACCTCTCTGTGCCTTGGTTTCCTCATCTACAAAATGGGGATTATGATATTGTCCTCCTTGGTAAAATGTTTTGAGATCTACTGGGTATCTACATATAAATACCACTACAATACAACACTTATTCCCATCACAACAATCCTCAGTTGACGGGAAGAGATATAGAGCCAGAGTACATTGTTGTTGTAGTACATTGTTGTGTTGGTCTCAGGATATTAGTAAGACAAAGTGGGTGAGGTAATATCTCGAAAGCTTGTCTCTTTCACCAACAGAAGTTGGTCCAATAAAGATAGTACCTCTCCCAACTTGTCTCTCTAATAAAGCCAGAGTACATTTTACAAGATAAAAAAGACTTCATATTTACCTCTCAGAGTCTGTAAATATTATGCATTAACTGGCATAACAATGAAAAAAGCCACCAACTCTGTATATGTAGAAATATCATGATTATGGTAAAGGTAGAAGCATAATGTAGGTTTTATGAATTATTGATAAAAGTATGTTACAGGGTTAAATATAGAGAATCTTGCCTAAAGGACACTGCAAGGACTGTGTTAAAAAAAAAATCACACCCAGACAGTTGTTAAAGTGATTGTGGGGGTTAAGTGCTCCCTTATGTCTGGATGAAGACTTGCCGAGAAAAGTGCTTCAGTGGACATTGTTCTGAACCTGTCTGAGGAGTTCCTTTGTATTGCAGAACAGGTGAACATAACTGGTCAGAGAAGGGTGGATTAACACCTAAACCCATTTGAATAAGCTCCTGGTCAGCGTTCAGACCAATGTTTTCCATGCTGACTTGCTGCATGTGACTTAGGACCAAAGACTTTCCCTGGTGTGAGATACGACACCAGAATGTACAGTGTACTGAGAGCTTGTGACAAAGACATCCAAGGTCAGAGAGGGAGCCAGTTTTTGGCTACAGAGCTAGACAAAACACTGTTGTAGCTGGGGTATCTCCAAGTGCAACTACGTGTATGTAAGTCTTGCTACTGTAAAACAATCAGATAGAAAATATCCTAAATTTGTCATAAACTTTGATTCCAACAACAAAAACCTGACCTACTTCAACCCCTCAAAGTGTTATTGATTGACAAAGAGGCAACTCTATAATTTAATACAGCCTCATTATAATTCAACTAAATTAAAATGTATGGCATATTTCTGAGACCATAACCATTTTAAATCAGGTAAAATTTATCTGATTTTCTGAACAGAGAAGGATGGTGTCTGATTTTCTAAATCATTTAGGTTACGAACTAATGCATAAGAATTTTTTTTTTACTTGGTCATAACTACTTACAGGTAGCCTTTAGTTTTTCCAGGTAGAATATATATGTGATATATGCAGCAATCTCAGTAAATTCTGATTTTAAAATGTTCATTTTGGTCTATAAACCTAGATAAGCTAAATAAAAAATACATACATTCTATGACTCAGATTAAATATTTGCTTTTCTAACATTTGTATTAAAAAAAAGTCTCAGTTGATAGTGGAGAAGTGACATTAAAGAATTACATATTTCACCTGTAGCCACTGTCTGAGATACATTAGTTTTATGCACTAGTCAATATACATCAGCTATCTTCAGACAAGAATACTTTTTCAATTCCAAGATAGTTGCAATAAATCTAAGTGATTATCACAGGCCAGCCCTGAATGGAGCAACCTCCGCCAGTAGTTCTCAGCATAACTGGGGCAACTGCCTCAGTTTCTCCTTTCAGAGTTCACCGACAGTCCAAATAGTAGTGCAAATGGCACTTGTGACGTTAAATACAGAAGAAAACCCCATGAGCATCACAAATCCCAACACCATAATCCAGGCAATATACCAAATACTGCCCCGATGTCCCTCACCATGCCCCAGCCCTCCAACGCTACTCTGGTGTCCCTTATCCTGCCTGCACATCTCTCACATGCCCTGGCTCTCCAGCCTAGACCTCTCTGGCCCTCTGGATTCAGCTCTTAGAGGTGTTCAACCTATTCATAAATGATCTGGAAAAAGGGGCAAAAATTGATACAAAATTACTCAAGATAGTTAAGTCAAAAGAGACTGCGAGGCATTACAAAGGGCTCTCACAAAACTGGGTGACTGGGTAACAAAATGACAGATGAAATGTAATGTCGATAAATGCAAAATAAGACACATTGGAAAACATAATCCCAACTATACATACAAAATGATGGGATGCAAATTAACTGTTACCACTCAAGAAAGAGATCTTGGAGTCATTGTGGATAGTTCTCTGAAAACATCCACTCAATATGCAGTGGCAGTCAAAAAAGCTAACAGAATATTAGAAACTATTAGGAAAGAGATTAATAACACAGTAAATATCAACAGAGTCCTGTGGCACCTTTAAGACTAACAGATGTATTGGAGCATAAGCTTTCATGGGTGAATACCCACTTCCTCAGACACAGTAAATATCATAATGCCACTATATAAATCCCATGGTATGCCCACACTTTGAATACTGCATGCAGCTCTGGTCGCCCCATCTCAAAAAAATATATATTAGAATTGGAAAAAGTACAGAGAAAGGCAACAAAAATGATTAGGGGCATAGAACAGCTTCCATATGAGGAAAGACTATGACTTTTCAGCTTGGAAATGAGATGACTAAGGAGAGATATGATAGAAGTCTATAAAATCATGAATGGTGTGGAAAGAAATGAATAAGGTAGTGTTATTTACTCTGTCATATAACACAAGAACCAGGAGTTACCCAATGAAATTAATAGGCAGCAGGTTTAACACATAGAAAAGGAAGTTCTGCTTCACACAACACACTGTGGAACTCATTCCCAGGAGATGGTTTGAAGGCCAAAAGTATAACTGGATTCAAAAAAGAATTAGACAAGTTCCTGGAGGATAAGTCCATCAATGACTATTAGCCGACATGATCAGAGATGCAACCCCATGCTCTAGGTGTGCCTAAGCCACTAACTGTCAGAAGCTGGGAGTGGATGACAAACGATGGATGATCACTTGATAATTGCCTGTTTCTGTACATTCCCTCTGAAGCCCCTGGCATTGGCCACTGTTGGAAGACAGGATACTGGGCTAGATGGACCATTGGTCTCACCCAGTATGGCCGTTCTTATGTTTTCTCCAGCTCTGAGAGCCAGTGAGTATCTCCTTCCTCTGCTGCTCTCAGGCTTCAGCTCTCTCCAGCCTTGGCTCTCTGGCTCAGGAAGGTCAGCAGGCTAATCCCTCCATTGGCTTCCTAGCTCCCAGCACTGGCTTTGGCTCTTGAAAGTCAACACACTAACCTCTCCACTGGCTTCCTGACAATCCTTCTCTCTTTCCAGAGAGGGCCTGCAGAGAGCTTCCTGCCCTCCATAGCTTTCCCCAGAGACCTCCCTCAGTCTTCTGACTTTTTCTGGCTGACTGTCACCAGAACTCTCCCCCTCTCAGCTTCCCCTTGTTCTACATAGACCCCAGGTGGTGTCTCACCCTCTTAATTGACCAAATTAGGAACAGCTGTTCTGGCGTGGGGGAGCTGGACTTACTTTTTTCACAGGGGCCAGTCACCCTGTGATAGCTTTGTTACATGTACTCCAGAAATTTGATATTTATTACCTAATATCCTGAACTTTTTATTTCTTGATTGATTCTCTAACTGCTCAATAATACAATATAATGTAACATTATCTCCAATTAGAACTCCACATTTATTATCTGATGATTGACGAGATTCCTCTAATTCAGCTATCTTCCTCTCTAAAAGCTTTTAGTATGGATATCATAAGTTTCTGGTTCTTCCTCCCAGTGCTTATTTTGTAATGAAAGAGGTGCTGGGTCTCAAGCAATTTTTTTTTAAAACTTTCAGAACTGATGCTGCAAGTCCGGAGGTGCCAGGGCTATGAACTGCCAAGCCTAGAGGTACCAGGGCTCAGAACTTGGTAAGGCCTGGCACAGATTAAGTCCTGATTACTTCTCCTTTTTCATACATTTATTCCTGTGATGAAGCTATTGTCTGCAAATTATGAATTGTGAAGAACCTTTCCTTAATGGATTGAGGAGCTACAGAAGAAAAGGATTGCATGACCCCAGTGGATAAATGCTTCTATGTAGTCTGCTCTGTGTAGAAACTCCAGATGTCAAGCAGATGTGTAATAGTCTCTGAGGCTTACCTGATAACGTGTGTGTATGTGTTTATGTGTGTTTTCTCTCCATACCAGCTTGGAGTATACGAGAGAAATCTAAAATCACAACAGCCTGGAACAGAGAAGATAATCAAACTCCAGAGGGGAAAAAAGATGAAACAGATACCATCTTTTAGTGTATATTCCCTCTTCATTCCAGAATTCGTGTCCAAACTCCACCATAGAGAAACAAATCAAAGGGAACAAGGACCTGCATTTAACTTTATCTCCATTCACAATACAATTCAGTTATTACTATAACTTGTTGATATTAGACATTCAGGGAAAGAGAAAAAATAGAAAAATAATATTATAAAACAAACTACAAATAAGCAATATTGGCAGCGCAAAAGCACCCCTTTCTCCAAGGTAAATGATTCAGGAATCAATAACTGGTTTTCAGTCCTTGAATATTTTTAAATAACAAACAAAAAGGAGTGCTGATGCAGTGAGGGGATTTGGAAAAAGCAGAGGGCTTGATGTTCCATTGTTTTGCATCATTTGAATCTTTTTTCATTTTTTTTAACAGATGTGCAAACTGGGTTTAAAATGTTATTGTGTGCACATCAATGTGAGTGACAAGTTCTGAACTGGTTGTGTTTCACACCCAGGTTGCACAGACGTAAATAACTACACAAGATGCAAGACAGCACAAATCAGCGTCAAGCTCTCAGGGAAATTTTAATCCCTTCCTTCAATCATATCAGCCTGCTGATGTGCCACAGAATGGGTCTAGGAAAGAGGTTTTCAGTCTGTGTTGAACATTTAAATTACTTTTAGCAATATACTTTTAGCTGAAGTTTGTATTAAATTTCATGCCCCAACATTAATCAAGAAATCAAAAGAGAATACTACCATACAGTATCTCTAATGAGTTGAAGATATGAAGTATAAATCAGGGGTCTCAAACTCAAATGACCATGAGGGCCACATGAGGACTAGTACCTTGTTCCGAGGGCCGCATTACTGACACCTCTCCACCCCCCTGCCCCCGCTCCACCCCTTCCATGAGGCCCTGCCCTTGCCCCGCCTCTTCCCACCCCTTCCCTGCCCCCATTCCAACCCCTTCCCCAAAATCTCCACCCCAACTCGCCCCCTCCCTGCCCCCAGGGGGTGCAGGAGGGGTGTGGGGTGTGGTGGGGGCTCAGGGCAGGGAGTTGGGGTGTGGAGTGCAGGAGGGGTGAGGGGTACAGCAAGGGGTCGGGGTGCAGGGTGCGGCAGGGGGCTCAGGGCAGAGGTCAGGGTGCAGGAGGGGTGCAGGGTACAGCAGGGGGTCGGGGCACAGGAGGGGTGCGGCATGGGGCTCAGGGCAATGGGTTGGGATGCAGGAGGGGAGTGGGGTGAGGCAGGGGGTCGGGGTGCAGGAGGGGTGCAGGGTATGGCAGGGGGTCAGGGTGCAGGGTGCGGCAGGGGGTTCAGGGCAGGGGGTCGGGGTGCAGGAGGGGTGTGGCATGGGGCTCAGGGCAGTGGGTTGGGATGCAGGAAGGGTGAGGCAGGGAGTCGGGGTGCAGGGTGTGGCAGGGGGCTCAGGGCAGGGGGTTCGGCTGCAGGAAGGGTTCGGGGGGCAGGATCTGGCCCGGCGCGTACCGGGGGCAGGGCAGGCTCCCTGCCTGCCTGCCTGCCCTGCCCCCGCAAGAGGCTGAAACGTGGGGAAGGGGGGGCGGAGGGGCTGTGTGTTTCTGTTGCTTGAGGCAGTGCCTCCAGCAGCTCCCATTGGCCGCGGATCCCTGTTCCCGGCCAATGGGAGCTGCTGGGGGCGCTGCCTGAAGTAACAGCCACACACAGCCCCTCCACCCCCCCCTTCCCCACGTTCCAGCCTCTTCCCGGAGCTGTGCAGGGCAGGCCAGGCAGGCAGGCAAGGAGCCTGCCCTGCTCCCGGTGCACGTCCGGCAGCCGCTCTGGTAAACACTGGGAGGGGGGGGGGGCTGCGAGGGGCTCGCGGGCCGCAGAAAATCACCCGCCACGTGTTTGAGACCCCTGGTATAAATCATAACACTTTATTTTAATTGTAACTTTTAGGGCCAAATTCAGCAGTATGTTCTGAGAAGGAAATGGAGTAGAGCTTCCATATCTATAGTCTTATCCCTCTGACACCACTGATGCTAACCATGTTCACTTTTCCCAGCAGGACTACTGCTCCGATGAATTTAAGTCCATCAAAACAGGACTCCCCTCTGACAAAACAAGAGCTATCCAGTGGTCATGGAAACTTTAAAGAGCAGTGACAGTGAAGGTCACATTATCTTCCAAAAAGAATTTTTGACACATTTTTATATATATATAGCCTCCAATGACTGGACAACCAATATAATTGTAGCATGCAAAACTAGCTTGGGAAGGAGAGTCATGATTGGTTGAATTATCTCTGATGACATAATAGTACCACTTAAGAGTGACCTGAACTATTGACCTAGTCCTATTTTTAGGCTATGATCATAACACTTAGATACAGCATATGCTGTAGCATGTAACACATGCATGAGGTTTCAATGAGTTTTAACTACATGGAAAAGTTGAAGAATTTGAATTAATCCATTATTAAGATCATCTGGGATGATATGTCTGAGAACAAGTCTAAATTTCTTAAAGAACCCATGTTAAAATTAATTTGAATTCAAACTAATTATCAGATATAACTATGTTCTCAGAACATTCATTGTGTACTCAGAGAGTAAATACAATGTGTATGGGGAGTATATGCTGTCAAATCCCTGCTCCTAAGTGCAAAACTCAGCTCAAATGTAAATATGAAGTCATGAAAAGTGACTCCATAATGTTAGGTATTCTAATTTCTACTCTTCACCCCTGTTTTAAATTGTACATCTGAAATCCCACTTACATCTTTACAGTGAATTATTCCTCTTCAGGCTGTCTCTGTTATCTCAAGTTAAGGAAATATACATTCTCTCCTAGACTGAGATGCTGCAACCCTTACTTACATGAGCCACCATTATATAAATTCACTGAAGTCAATGGGATTACTGACATGAGTAGGGATTACTGTTGTAAGGAAGGGTTGCAAGATCAGCCCCCTAAATTGTTGCATCAGAGATAATCAAATTACTACTGTAGTTTCAAACCCCCCCCCCCCCCCCCCCCCGTTATACTAATGTTTTCTGTATGCTATACATAGTACTTTCAAGACTGGGTCACTAAAACATATGCAAATCTTTTAAAGTCAAGCACAGTAGCAGCAGGAATGAGCATGGAAACAAATACAAGAATGAAACTGGAATCAAGGATAATGCATATACATGGACTAATTTCCAGAGGTGCTGAGCACTCAGAATTGTCAATGAAGTAAAAAGGAGCTCTGGGTGCTCAGAAACTTGAAAACCAAGCTACTTACATTATCACCATCAGAACTCATTGGATAAAACACTGCGGTCTCTTAAAATCAAGTATGTATATTTAGTATATTGAAATACATGCCTATTATGAACCACCTAGGGAAAATCTCTTGCTTGCTAACTGGCAAATGCAATCCAATTTATCATCCTATAAAAACAAACAGATACTGCTTCCAAAGTTGATCATGTCAACGAGAAAATCAATGTAATATGGTTGGCAGTTTTCTTCTTACAACTGAGAATTTGACAGGACATCTTTTCTTCCAATACATGCTTCACAGCAGGACAGAATGCTGAGGGATGTGTAGTGCACCCTAGGCAAATTCCTAGACATCTGCCGTTCAACGGTAAAAACCTGCATGAAATGTGTGCTCTGCACTAGAAAGGAGTACATCTGTTCAGCAGCTCCTCTTTTCACTTCTCCAACTTTCTCCCATTTGGAAAAATCAAAGCCCTAGGCTTCTGTTTATTTTGTCTAATGGTTTTTGCACCTCAGAATGCAGTCACCTTCTGCTAGTGCAATTTGAATCCCCTGTTTAAAAAAAACTGTTTAGACAGCAGTGACCCTGTCCCTCTAGAAATAGCACAAAGTTCTAAAATGTAAGTCTTATTTGTTTTAGGGGAGATAATACAACACAGAAACATTTCCTTTACCTTTTTAAAAGGACTTGTTCTGTTCTCCTATTTAGAGTATTTTCTTATTTTACTTTTCTTGCCTGTGTACTTCTATCAATTGGCTTGAATATATTTCTTCCTTTCATTTTAATTCTTTTAATGCTACTCTCCATCTTCATTAGTTTTCCTAGGGTCAGTTCTGAAAATGTTGTCACACTTTTCTTCTGACCAGTTTCCTGATACTGCAGAGATGGTCACGGAAACTAACCTTCCCGCTTCAAACTTTAAGAGAGAAACTTCAGTGGGAGACGATAATAAACAAGAACAGATTATACAGATCCCACTCTCGGCAACAATGCACAATTCCTGACACAGCACACAGTTAATTGAAATGAAAGACGTTCAACAGTTTAAACTGGTAAAAGTGGTTATTCTAATAAAAAACGTCAGTATTTTTGTCTTTTCAATGTTGAGATGATTGTGCTCTTTGATATCAACATTAAAAGCTTAAAAAATAACCCACACCACAGAATCATTGTTTAAGGACTAACACAATTCCTCTCTTTACTACCTGCCATTTTTCTGTCACTCTTCCTTCTACACTTCACTCCACCTGCCAGGCTGTTAGAGAGCTGCCACAAGTTTAGTGTTAAAAGCCTGACATTTAGCCTTTTCTCCTTAGCTTTAGTCAATCAACAGCATTCCCTGTCTGAACTTTCTGAATGCACTTTGCTAAATAGTTGGATAGTGTCAGGCAGACTGAAACTGTGAGATTGACTGTTTCTTTCCCTTCAGGAAATGTGCAATTGTGCCAAGTGCAACTGTTTGCCTGCTTGTCTGATAGCCTAGCTTTCATTTGCTTGGTATGGGGAGACCTGAAAACTGTCAGATAATGGCTGAGCGAGGGAGTTTGTATCACCTCTGGGAAAACACCTGTCAGCTACTATGTACAGCCCCAAGTTCAATAAGCAAGAAGACAACTAAGGCAGTAGAATCAAGGGAAGGAAACTAGTATGTGACTGCCGGAAAGCTGATTGGCCAGAAATCATCACTATATATGCCAATCAGTGTCACAATTGGAAGTTGTTTAGTGTTTGGATTGTTCAGATGAATGTTGTTGATAGACTGGGATATGTTTTGCAGCTAGATTGACTTCAATCACATTTCTACTACTGAACTGTCATTTGCAGAAATACTGTTTCCTAAGGTGGCATGTTGAGAAATGACAATGCATTGCTGGGCAATTTGGAAATACTGATGAGCAGATGGGTGTTTTATTATCTGCACATCTGAGTGCTCAGTTTGTTTGCAAAAGTGAGGAGACAATACCTTGGACTAGAATATATGGCATGATTATTTTTTCTAAACAATAATAATACAGGCTTTTTATTCACAGTACTCAAAAGGCACCAGAGAATATTGTTTTCTGGAAAGAAAAATTCCACACTGCATTTATAGACAGTTCCTTTCAAATATCCTCTTCTATAGTTTAAGAAAAAGTAAAGATGGGCCCAAAGCCACAGTCTGGAACTGAATACCCACAAACTCTGGGAAAGTTTGGAACTGGGACAAACTTTCTGGCTTTGGCACAGCTATACAGAAGACTTTCTGGCATCTTTTCACACTAACATTCTACTGGGGGGTACACCAGAACTGTTAGTCACTGTTAGCCCTGGTCTACACTACGAGTTTAGGTCAAATTTAGCAGCGTTAGATCGATTTAACCCTGCACCCATCCACACAACGAAGCCTCGGTACTGTGGACGCACTTCGCCGACTTAATGCGCTTAATGGGGACACACACAATCGACTGTATCAAATCGATTTCTAAAAAATCCACTTCTATTAAATTGACCTAATTTCATAGTGTAGACATACCCTGACTCTCTGCCTCGGCAAGACTGAGCTTTCCTGGAGATTAGATTGTGTGTCAACTCCCTACTGCACCAGTCTCTCTTCCTCACCAGACAACTCCTCCGGGCTCTCCCAGCCCAAACCATGCCTAGCAAGTAACAATCAGTGAACTCCAGCCCTCGAGCACCTCAGAGTTTCTTTGCAGTGCACAACCCCTATGAGTGTACATTCACAGAAGATATTAAGTTCCCTGCTCTTTAAAAGAGTCATTACATTACTCTTATTGTAAGAGCTTATTAACTTAACTGGGGTAAACACACGCCTCCCTTCAGACACAGCACTGAGCTGCTTTATAGTAAAAATAACAGTTTAGGTGATACCAAGCAGAAGGAATAAAGATAGAAATGATTACAAACAAATACAAGTAAAAATATGAGTTCTCATGGCTAAGACCTAACTTAAACTACACACTTTTTTCAAGGTAATTTCCTCACCAATCTTCCCTTTCCAGAAATAGATGACTAGCTCTTAGCCAGGATCCCCACAGAGTCCAAGGGACTTATTTTCCTTGTCTCCTCAAGTGAAGGAGAATCCAAAGTCTCTCTGTGTGTCCTTATATCTCACAGTCTTCCTTTGTGTTAAGGGTCAAATTGACCCCCTGGGGTTCAGTCTCCTGCTTTCTCCAGGGGGCCAACTCCATCTTGATCAAGGTGTCCCTTGGTGTATTCCAATGCAATGCCTCCTGCTGCAGTTTTAGAATATAAATAATCTCTTCCTACAACCTCTGATACAAATGAATAACCCATCAAATTTGGCCACACCTGGTTTCTGGTGTTGGCCTCTTTCCTTTGTCTTGAGAAAACCAGTTTATCAACTCCTCCTAATGTGCCTGGTTTAAACACCTTTTTGTCACAGACTTTAAAGCATAATATCAGTGAGCACCCGTAATCCCACAGACAGAATTGTCACATAAATTGCACGATAGTGTTGACCAATGTGTTATTAGTTTCAAATGACACCTCACAAGGCATATTTTGTACAGATATCATTGCAGTAGTGTGCAGGGTGTGTAAACAGGGGTATGTCGGGTCACACCATTTTAATTGTTCTCTCATGGGCTCCATCCTGGTATGTGTGTGAAGGCTACACACGGAGGAACCAAACCTTCCAGTTCACTGCAAATCTAGGACCCCACATTAAAAAACTGCTTTCATACATAGGTCAATTAAGAAAAGAGAAACTATGTCACTGATTAATTATTATTAATATTGCAGCTGTGCCTAGAGACCACAATTAGACACGAAATCATGTTAGACACCGTACAAACACATAGTGTGAGGTGGTCCCTGCACTGAAGATCTTACAATCTAGATAGACAAAGGGTGGAAGAGGAAACAGAGGCAGAGAGAAGTGAAGTGACTGCCCAAAGTCACCCAGCAGATTAGAGGCAGAGCGAAGATTAAAACTCAGATCATCTGATTCCCAAGCCAAAGCCTGATCCCAATTGACCACAATGCCCCCTAAAAGATCCACTGCTTTGAAGCAGAACACTTAGAGCTTGATCTTACAGGAAAGTGGATGATGGTTGTGAGAATAGTGATGAGCTGCTAATAGGGCAGCTGAGGCCTTGGCTACACTCGGGACTTCCCAGCGCTGCCGTGGCAGCGCTGTGAAGCGCAAGTGTTGTCGCGCCGCCAGCGCTGCGAGAGCTCTCTCGCAGCGCTGTATGTGCTCCACCTCTCCGCGGGGAATAGCTTGCAGCGCTGCGAGCGAGCGTGCAGCGCTGCAGGCTCTAATTACACTGGCACTTTACAGCGCTGTACTCGCTGTGCTCGGGGGGGGGGGCGTTTTCACACCCCTGAGCGCAGCAAGTTGCAGCGCTGTACAGCGCCAGTGTAGCCAAGGCCTATGTATGGCAAGCCAGTAAGGGAAAGTAAACTGAAAGAAGCAAGTCCTATAGCTTGATTGGCTAGCAAGAAGACTGTGTGCAATATCAGTCAAAAGGTACTAAGTAGCTCTCTGTTAGCAGTCCTTGTATAATTTCTTTTAATACTTGGATACCAAAAACTAAACAAATTTTAAAAGATTATAAGTGACCAATCTCCAGAAATGTGCGATCAGAGATTTACTCTTGATTTAAATCTTTTGCAGTGCCTACATATTACAGTGAAGGGTGTTTATATACATCAGAGACACAGTGTGACCTTTGTGATCCCCAGGAAAAGTGTTTTTAAGTAAGTTTGCCATATTCTTAGGGATCAGACTAGAAGTAGAACATATTGGAGTCCAATTATCCCACCCATTTGAGGGCTCGGGGACACATTTCCATAACACTACATAGAGATTTAGTTGATAAAAAAACAGCACCTCCCACACATATTTTGGATCATTTTAAAGACATAGTAGAATAGCTATAATCATCATTTGTATAAATATTACATTTGAGGTTTTAAAACACAGGTTAGGTGTCTTGGAATTTAGGCACTTTAACCATGTGTATGTTAGAAGAGTGATGTATTTATCTATCCCTGTGACCAGCTGTCTGTGCATGGTTTTGATTTGTTTTGCCCAGCAGCAATGTGTATAAAACAGCTTGCACCAAAAGGCAAAAAAAGGATACATCTTCCAGGCCCAGGATTATTTTGTGCTGAGCAGCTTCCTGTCTCTACTGAGAGGGTGCTTATTCTTATGAAAAACTAGTACAGATGAAATTCTCAGTGGAAATCTTTGGCACATCTGTAGATGAGGAGAGTGGGAAAGCAACAAATTGTCTCAATCAAATGCTTGATTTCTGGTTAGCTTATAAACAGGAATTGATACAATGACATCATGTTCATCCCCTTACAACTGTTTTTTTCAGATACACCAAGCAATCCTTTACATTGTGTGTTCAATGGAATCGGCACCGTGCTTTGAGAGATGTTTCTGGCATCAGAGAAGGCCCATTTACAAGTGGCTGAGGAAACCCATATCAACTTGAGCGTGGAGACAAAGAAGTGGAATAAGCTTTTGACCCGGTCTTCCCCCAGACAACTGCTGACACCCCCTTTAGGGTATGCCTCAGAGCAAGGAGGCTGTCAAATTTACCAAGCAGCATTCAAACAGAGTATCACAATGTAGCTCCTTTCCCCTTGTCCATTCAAGAACTCAGTATTTTCTCAGCCTGAGAAAGCGCACGCCGGCATATTTCAGGCTGCAGAGCTCATTTCACCTTTCTTCAAATGTAAACCTGTGGACAGTCTTGTCACAAATTTCCCTGTCAATTCCTGAACCTGATTAATGGGAAGGAGCAGATGTCCAAGTCTTTATCTATCATGCCAGACAGTTTTCTTTGTGATTTACTTATGTGTCAAGAATGACCCTTCCTTGTACTGAAGAGACCAGCACTAGAAAGGATAGCCTTTTATTGACTGAGCTGTCCACCTCCATCTGGGTATTGAAAGCACACATTCAGTGCTGCAGTTGTGATGTAGTGACTAATTATAGACTAGCACTAGTGTCTGAAAATGCACAGAGCAACTGCCATCATCATGATAAAGGGTGAGAGGTTTCAGTTTTTCTCTTGGAAGAGATTTAGGTATTGTTGAAAAGGAAGAGAAACAATACATTTAGTGTGTGTGCATGTTTCAATGTAAAACAAGCGGTAATCAGTGTGTGCCGGCACTTCGTTTCCTGTCTATTAAATATGTAGTTGGGAATTTATGGCAAATTGGAGAGGAAAGTGGAAATAGGTGAGTGAGGAGAGGGGCAGACAGAAGTAGCCAAGTAAAACGGGGTGGAGAAGCAAAAAGAAAATGAAGGGAGTGGGAGTAAGTGAAAGGAGAGGCAATCCTGACTCTACTCCCTGTGATGTCACTGTGAGCAGGAATAGGCCATTCCATTACCTGTTACTTCTTTATTGCTCTGTGCCAATGGAATCCAAGAGATATTAAAGGCCAGATATTCCTGGCATAGCTCCCCTTGTTGGACAAGCAATGGTCAGAGAATAATTACATTTCTCTCTTTGTTCCAACAGCAAAATATATCTGCAGAGATTTTGTTTTTAAGATGTTTAGTTTTACATTATCCAAATACGGCCATTGATTTCCACCAGTATGAAAACAGGTGAACCATGAGAGATATCCATCCCATCCCTCTCACAGAAGCCCCCAGAACTGCTTTAGCATCTGCTGTCTAGTGGCACATGAGGCTACCCATTTTCTTTCCCACTACTGTCTGTTTGGCTCCATCATAAGTTGTCACTATGATGGAAGCATCTTTTTTGATCATGTGATAGGTCATTCTTTATCCTCTATGCCTTTTCTTTCCTCCAGGTGGGATCCAGTCTAAAACATACCTTGTGCTTCTGCCATGGGGTAGCCTGATGGCAGATCAAACCACCATAATCATATCTGTCTAAAAATTGAGTCAGCAGACTGCTGACTCATGCAGCACAACACTTCCACATTGGTTACATGATTTTATCAGTGAATTTCCAAGATACTTCTTAATCAATGCTGAGGGAGTGCATTCAGCTTCTTGTTGTGTAATTCCCTCATTGGCCACGCTTCTGAGACATACAGTTGTGTTGGAAGATCAATAGAGTCGAATAATCTCCTTGCCTCTTCCAGAGTTTGACAAATGGTAAAACAGTCCACTGACTTTACTAATGTTTGCTTTCACTTGTTTAATGAGCAGGCCATTAGCAGATATTGTACTTCCAAGACAGACAAAATCATCACTTCTTGCACACTCTTCACCATCAATCACACATCTGCCAGTGCTGACAGCATGCTCTTTTATCTCCATTATCTTGGTCTTCTGCTTACTGATACGAAGTCCCACTTTGGCCGTTTCCCCTTTTATGCTCATACAGGGTCTTTTTAATTCCATCCAAGTTGGTATCCAGTATGACTATATCGTCTACAAAAGCAAGTCTCTCAACTTATTTCTTGCCCAAACTATACAAGTGTCCTCGGCAGCCGCCATCGCTCATTTCATCACAAGTCCATGCCAATGCAGAAGAGAAGTGGGATAGTATGCAACCTTGCCTTACACCAGTAACAACCTCCATATGTAATTCACCATCACTTCCTTCCCAGATTTTAACATTCTAGCATCATTCTTATCATAGCTTAGGGCATTACCACTCTTCAGTTGCCTTATAGCCTTATTTTCCTCCTCAAACATGATTATTTCTAGCGATGTAGTAAGTCTGCTATTTCTTTACATTTCTCATTGTGTGCTAGCTGTTCTGGCTGGTTAAGCACAGCCTGGGAATGTTCCATACAATGGGATCTCCATCCTTCCTTCATGGTTCAATATTACAACAGTTTGGGAATTGTCATCTCACTTGTTTAGATACCAGAAAAAGCTTTTTAGAATCCCGTTTCTTATACTCCTCCTCAACTTCTCGTGTTTTATTTTCCATCCATTATCTCTTATCTCTTCAGCTGATCTTTTATCTTCATTGTCTTTGTCTGCATATTCTTGTTGAAGAATAGCTCTTCAATTGCTGTCTTGCTCCTGTTGAATGCTCTTCTTTAGTTCTTTTTTCTCTTCAACAAACCTCAATGTATTAGATTGGAGCCATTTTTCTTTCTTAGATCTTCATCCCCACCATAATCCTGGTTTCATCCTCACTTGCTTCTTTGAAAAACTGTCATTGTTCTTCTATGTCATATAGCAATGTCTTTAACTCTTCAAATCTCTTGCTAAGTTGTAACTTGAAATGTGCCTTCACTTCTGGATCTACTAACTTTCTAGATTCAGAAATGCATTCTTCCTTGCATAGTATTACCTTATTTTGTTTTATTTTGATTGTCTCCAAAATAAGATGGTCATTTATGACATCAGCACTTGCCTGCACTGGGGTGTCTTACAGTGATCTTCTCCAGTGCTTACCAATAGCAACACAATCAAGCTGTTTCTAGGTGAAGCCATCGTTTGATCTCCATGTCAGTTTTTCCTTGTGTGGAAATAGTGTATCCCCAATGCAAAGACTGTGTTTGTATCCAGTATTGTCATGACCAATCCATGCATTTAGGTCTCCCATAAGGAAAATAATGTCATTTATTGATTTTGCCAAGGACGCTCTGCAATCTTTCATAGGGACAGTCTGACCTATTCATTGCTATCATTTGTTGGTGCATAACACTGAAAACTGAGACTTTAGTGCGGTTTGTCACAAAGCGAGCAGTTAATATTCTTGAGTTTACAGGTTCTCCTATCTTCAGTGCTTTAGTAGTTTCCTTACTCAACAATAAGCCATCCTCTTCCAGAATATAAAACAATTATACCTCCCATCCAGTCCTCCTCATCTCACTCAGTCTAAGTCTACTTAGGCCAAAGATTTTCATTTCTCTGATAACTTGTATAAGTCTACCTATGCTTCAAAGTTATCCAACATTCCAACATCCAATTTTTGTCTTAACCTTAGTTGTAAAGATACCCTCTTTCAGACGCAGAATTTCCTTGTGGCTTTGATTCTCCATCATCACTGTGTCAGCCTGGATTTGCTGGCTGACCAGTATTATCTTGTCTTATGTCTCTAGCAGATCATGGTTCTCCATAGCTGATGTCTGCATCTGCAAATCTGTGACAGTCATCTTGTCTTTGCGTTGTTTCCATAACAGAAAGCATTTTTACATGGACAGGTTGTTAGCCTGACTCACAACCCTCTGCCAGGACCACCAGTGGACTGCCTTAAGTCTGGCTCCTATCATTTGACCTGTCTGGTTTATGCGGGCCTACCAGCAGTTATACAACTGTCAGCATAACTCTCAGAGCTCCACAACCACCTTCTTCCTCATTAAAAAAGGATAAAAATGCACCACACCATGATTATTTTGTGATGGCTGGAACTACTCAGAGTATCATGAGAAACTGGTCCAAATATTTTCAATTAAAGGAAATTTTGTCAAAATCTCTTGTTTTATCAAAGCCACTTCAGTTTTTGATAAAGACTTAAACTAAAAGATTTTTGGTTCCAAGCTCTACCCCTGCCCTCAAAAGTAAGTTGGTGAATAGTTTGGTGGTTAGGATATTGGCCTGAAATGTAAGAGACCCAGGTTTGAGTCCTTGCTCTGCTTAATTTGAAGCAATCTGGGATGAAAAACTGAATCAAGCAATCTGGGATGAAAAACCAAATCAATACCAATTCCTTGATATCCCACATAACAAGTGAGTGCCCTAACTCCCATGCTATACAATGAACACACAAACATTTTTGTTTTTGTTCCAATGCAGAAGGAAATGTTTTTAAAAATATCAAAGTTGCCATGAAACAGTATTGTCATCCTCCCGTCAGCGCTAGTATTATGTTCACTATTTAGATTTAGAAACTATTGTGGGTAATGTTTACTTCTAGGTTCCCAAATGTGTATTTAATTTAGATTAATAAATGCTAGAGGTGCACTTAAAATAGGAGGTGTAACAACTACTGTCTCTAGTATGTATATTTAGAACTGTTACTATATAAGCCAAAGTAGTGAATTTTTTTTAATGATCAATTATACTTCATAGCAGTTAACAATAACAGTTTTACTAGACTTACTTTAAAATTACTTTATTATAATATATTACTAATAATATTTTGCATTTATAAATATTTTTAATTGAGATAAACACACACAGAGAATAGGTTTTTACAACATCCATTCTGTAAGTATTCTAACATTACAAACCTGGTATGATGGATGTGGTATGATTATTTATTCTTGGGCTTAGAATGGAGATGATTGGTTGGCTCATAAGCAAGCTGCTACTGAAACTATCCATTCTTCTGGCTAAAGCAGCATAACTGATGATTGCCAATACCACTGTGTGAACTTGCTGAGTTTTATATAATTTAGCTCTGCCTGTGAAAGCGAATAGTTTGAGTATGAACAACCCACTCCTAATATAGGCCAATACATTCCTGCTCCTTAGACAGGTGAACAATGTGTGTGTGTAGGAGGGAGCAATGCTGGCAGAACACCTCTGCTTCCCTACTGCTGATGAGAATTGAGAATGTTGTTGGTTAATCCGTGAGTGAAAGGAAACAGTTTTGCATACATTTGGCAGCTTCTCAGTTATTTTCAAGCTGGTGAGTTTTACAGCTTTGTTAGCTGGCAGAGCTGTGAGCATGAAAAGCAGCAATCTACCTCACTGTTCCCCTTCACCCCCAGGTTATCACCTAGGGTGTATGGCTCTTTGCAGTCTTTTTTGAATCCAAGAAATAGCAGTCCCAGGATTCATCAACAAATGACTGTTCTTTATGTTGTTGCCTCTTCACAGATTATGGGCTGAATTCATGCTTGACAGTGGCGAATGGTCAAAGAGAAAAGAAGTTTTAGAGAAGAGATCAGCTCTTGTTGCTGCAACTTGGTCACATGAGGTGTAGCAAACACTACCTATTAAGATTTTCTGTTTGCCAGTTACGGTTAGTTACCATTTTTTTGATCATATAGTAAAAGAAAAGTTGGCTAGTCACATTTACAGTTCCTAAGAGGGAATCCTCTCTCACATTGGTAGGTAAAATAAATCTCAAAAGAATTCTGAAAAACTGCGTTATTAAAATCATAGGTTTGAGTTCTGCATACTTATTCTTTGAAGTCTGATTATATTTAATTCTTACATCAGCATAAGCAAGTTTTCAGAATTTTTCCATCCCTACTAAAACCCAGTGAGATAGACCCAATCTTTAGTGCATTCTGTAGATATTGTAAGATTCTCCTGTGCAGTGGCCAAAAGCCTGTCTAAACCAGTGGAGAGAGGACCATTCTAGTGTCAATGGGATCCTTTGGTGGACACATAGTAACACAAGAGCTCTTACTCTACTCACCCTCCATCCAGTGCTGCTACGGTAGTAGGGGAAAGAGAGCACAGTCAGAGAGAAAAGGGGTGTCACCAGGAGACCACTGTGCTATAGTGATCCTTGGCTGCATTTTTGGGCACGAGGCCTGCAGTCTGGCATAGCTCTAACATGATGTAGGGGGTCCAGCCTGCACAAAGCTCTTCAGCCAGAGATGTTCAGCAGTGAGCTTTGCACTCTGTGGAATGTAGCCCCACCCCAGGAGCTGGTTTACATTATCCAAGTTAAATGTGATCATTTGCTTAAGAGTTCAAACACCACTTATCGGCTCCAGAACAATAGGTCCATTATCCTTGGAAAGTCCCTACCAATGATAGATGGCTTATTTCTTTTTTCTAATTATGGAATGTACACGATTACACTAATTTAATCCATAAATTAATTCGTAATGTGTTTGGGGATGGGTTTTCAAACTATCGATTTCATCAGAATGGTTTCTTCAACATCTTAATTAAGGTCAAGCCAAGACTTGGCTTGGTTTGCTAATGTTCAAAATGCCAATACTACTTGCTCCCCCTTGCTGCCCAAAAAAGCTATTTCTAGCCCCAAATTGGCTGAGTGCAAGCAACAATATGGTGGAAACTCTGGCTGACACCAGAAGTGAAATAGTCCCTTCTCCAGTGTTGAAAAGTACTGTTCCTTTTATTCCACTACAGTATTTGTAGCATGGCTTACACTACATGTTCTGTCTGCGCTACAGTGCAGGGAACAGAGCAGTGATTACAAGAAGCACTTCAGGAGAAGACTCAGTGGCATTAGAAGACCCTGAAGAATATCCTCAGCACAGGAAGATTAAGGGGATCCCTCCCCCTTCAGGATAAAAAGGAGTAATTCCAGTCCCACAATGCCAAAACTATGTAACATATACAATACAATTAAATTTATCGGACACCTCTGCTACTACATTCAAGGCCGATGGGGGGGTGGGGGGGGCTGGTGGTCCGGAAGGGGGTCTGGGGCCCAGGGCCCGGCTTCCCCCCCACCCCCTCGTCGGCCCTGTTTAGCCAGTCCGCCCTTGCTGGGGGCCCCGAAAAAATTCCGGGCCCGGCTTCCCCCCA